>NC_142097.1:45741781-46070781 GCF_054644295.1 Miniopterus natalensis
CGAGCGGAGCCGCGGGGTGGGGCCCGCCGGGGGCGACGACAACAAAGGGCGGCGGGCGGCCGGCGGCGGTGACCCAGGCTCCCGGTGTCCCTCCAGGTCGCGCGCGCCCCGCCTGCCCGGCTCCAGATGAAGTGTGAGCACTGCACGCGGAAGGTGGGCCCCGCGCGTCGCTGCCGCCGGGGGTCGCGGTCGGGGGCCGGGAGGTCGGGGGGTCGGGATCGGGGCTGCGCGGCTGGGGTCAAGGGTCGGGGCCGCTGGCCGACGGGCCCGGGAGCCGGGGCCGCAGCGCCGGCCGGCGGCGAGCGTGGGCGGGCGCCGGGGCCCTGGGTCGGTAGCGCGGGGCCGGCGCCAGCTCGCCGCCTCGGAGAGCCGGGGTCGCAGGCGCGGCGCGCCGGCCGGTGTCGCCCGGGTTCCCTCGGACGGACTCGAGGCGGCGTCAGCGCCGCCCCCCGCCGCCCGGATGGTGCGGCCGCCGTCGGGCGCCTCCGGACTTGGCCCCACGCTGCGGCGCGGGCCCGGCGCTGGCTCTCGGTGCGCCCGGCCAGCCTTTCAGAACGTTTCTGAAGCCAAACCCCCGAACCGCGGCCCGGCCTGTCACCGCGGGGCCCCGCAGACGCGCCTCCGCGCGCCGCTGGCCGTGTTCTCCCGCTGCCTTGAACCGCAGAAGGGGCCCGTGCGAGCGGGGCAGGCGGGGCTCCCGCCCCCAGTGCCGTGGTCACTCGGTGGCCTTCCACGCCTGCTTCCGGGCTGTGGCAAAAACCAGGGGGCCGGCAGAGGGGCTTTTTGTTTTTCTAAAAATTAAGTCACGTCATAAATTTTATTTCATCAGTTGCTTTTTTTTTTAACCTAACATTGTGGGGAAGTGGCTTTTCAGAGCGTTTCATGGACTCCTGGTTCATTGTGTCCCGAGGTGGTGGGCACCCTGCTTCCCGGTTTCAGCTCATAGGAAGGACGCAGGTGTGCTGGCGGGTGTGTGTCCACCCCTATACTGCCTCCACTTACCTAGAAACGACTTCTACTCGTGGGGTCAACTGACCCGAGAGCACCTATGCTTTTTTAAATTGAGAGAGTCCAAGTTTTTTCATATGTTTCTTTGCTTTTTTAAGGAATGTAGTAAAAAATCAAAAACCGATGACCAAGAGAATGCATCAGCGGATGTACCGAGTCCGGCCCAGGAGAATGGCGAGGCAAGTAGATTTTTTCCATTTCACATGAGCCTGGAAGAAAGAGCAGCCGCTGGTTTTCTTCTCTTTGGGTCTTGTGTCACCACCCACGTTGTTGCTCTAAGAAAAACAGAAGTGAGAAATGAATGGGCTAAAGTGGTGCCCCTGCCAGGGGCCAGATGTGCAGGCCAGTCAGTAGGAGGCACACTGCCTTCCAGGTAAGAGGGAGGGACAGCGCCCTGGGACCAAGCTGCCTTGCCCATTGCTCCCCTGGTTGCAAGTCTCATGGGGTCTCTTAGCAGTTAGGGGATAGGAGAGGGGGACTGGCATGGGTGTGCTCCCAGGAGGGAGAGTACCCCAATTATTTTTTTAAATCAAAAGTTCCATTCTGGCCCTGGCCGGTGTTGCTCAGTGGTTCGAGTGTTGCCCTGCACATCAAAGGGTCCAGTGTTCGATTCCCGGTGAAGGGTACATACCTGGGTTGTGGGTTCGCTCCCCACCCCCTGGCGCATGCGGGAGGCAAGCAGTTGATGTATCGCCCTCACATGGACATTTCTCTCTCTGTCCCCTTGCTCTTTCTCTGAAAAGCAATGGAAAAAGTATCCGTGGGTGAGGAGTCACCAAAAAGTTCCATTCTGTAAAACGGGGGTTAGGTGGGTGCTTTATGCAAGTGCGTTTTTCTAATGGTTTTGTCTCTTAACTCAGTTATGGGGTCCTTTCACCCTCCTCAGCTGGTAGTGGTGCTTATTGGGCACACATGCTGAGCTGGACACCAGAGGAAGTGCTCTGTAGGTGGGACCTCACTTTGTGCTCAAAACCAGCATTTCAGATACACCCCACTGCCGTCCCCGCTGTACAGAGAGGACGCAGGGGGGAGGTTAAAGTCACTCTTTTTTTTAAATATATTTTTATTGATTTAGAGACGAAGGGAGAGGGGGAGTAGAAACATCAGTGATGAGAGAGTTGTTGTCAGCTGCCTCCTGCACTCCCCCAACTGGGGATCAAGGCCACAATCCCGGGCATGTGCCCTGACCGGAAATCAAACTGCAATCTCCTGGATCCTAGGTCAACGCTCAACTGCTGAGCCACACCAGCCGGGTTGGTCATTCTTCCCTTAGAAAGTACTGGCATCAGTTTTACAAGTGGGAGGTGGCAACACCGGAGAAATAAGTAGAGGTGTAGTTCATTGGTCCTGATAGGACATTTAGTCTGACAGGTGTCAGTCTGGTCCCACGTGCACCAGCACTGCTCTGCACTCTGGTGACTGTGGGGCTTAGTGAAAGGAGGGGATGAGATGAGCACCCAGGGTGCCAGGGCAGAAGAGAGCAGGGACTGCCTGGGGCCCTGCAACCCCAAGCAGTGGGCCTGGGGCCTCCCACACCTGACCTCTGGCACATCACGTTGGACAGACATCTAACCCTGGGAGCCCCAGTTTCCTTATCAGTGACATGGGGAGTTGGATTACTGCTCCCCTCCCCCAGGCTTTGGTGACGGCAAGATAACGTGTGCGCACAGTCTCAGTGGGCGCCCCGCCAGCTTAGTGGGTGGACACCCTGTCAGGTTGGGCCCGCCAGGGAAGGGGCTACTGGAGTAGGCCCTGGGGTAGTGAGAATTGAGGGGTGGGGCCTGGGGATGGGATGTGAGCCCATCAGGCACAGAGAAGTAGACAGAAGTGGTCTGGGGGAGGGTGGTAGGAGTCTGTCAAGAGGACAGATCAGATGTGCGTTTAAGGGCAGGTGACAGGGAGCTTCAGCTAGCTGGAGCAGAAGGAGCATTGAAAGAAGCCACATGGCAGCCCTGCCGGGCGTGGCTCAGAGGTTGAGCATCAACCTAGGATCCAGGCGATCAGGGTTCGATTCCCAGTCAGGGCACATGCCCGGGTTTCGGGCTAGGCATCCAATCAATGACTCTCTCATCATTGATGTTTCTATCTTTCTCTCTCCCTCTCCTTTCCTCTCTCTGAAATTAATAAAGATATATATTTTTTTAAAAAGCCACATGGGAGACAGAGGGCGGTGGGGCCTGGGTAGGCCAGTCCGAGTGGAAAGAGGGTGCAGCACAGGGAGCCGAGTGCAGTTTGAGCTCATGGACATGGAGCTTTTGCAGGGTGCCTGTCTGGATTTAGGAGGGAGAGAGTTCTGCTAGAGGTGGAGGTTGGAGAGGTGTTGGGGGCAGGCTGGCACTGCTCTGGGATGTGAGGCTGACTGGAAAGAAGGGTTGATGGTGAGCTGGCAGTGTGCTGTGCCAGTTCTGAGCTCCCATGGGTGCTGTGGGACTGGGTGAGCTCACTGAGGAGAACACAGAAGGCCCAGAACAGGAGCTCCAGAGGCAGCAGAGGAGGGGATGAGGGAGGAAGAAGGGCCAGGCAGCTCCTAGGGGACACACGTGACAGTGCTCCATGCTGGGCTGTCGTCTGAGACTCACTGGTGTCCCCGTGGCCCGGCCATGAGGTCTGGGGCTCAGCGTCCGTGCTCTGTACTGAAGACCACGTGCTAAAGAGGTTTTACAGAAGAATCGGGCCAAAGGTCATTTTTCTTTCGTAGAAGGGGGAATTCCATAAGTTGGCCGATGCCAAGATATTTCTGAGTGACTGCCTGGCGTGTGACAGTTGTGTGACCGCAGAGGAAGGAGTCCAAGTTTCCCAGCAGAATGCCAAGGACTTCTTCCGTGTTCTGAACCTTAATAAGGTAAGGTGTCCCGGGTGCTCTGTTGTCCTGGCCTGGAGGAGATGGGTGGAGGTCGAGGGGGAGCCTGGAAGCCCCTGCTGGGAATGGTGCCTGCAGTTTGGCCCTGGCCCTGCGTCCCATGCTGTAGTCCACCCTCTCCAGAGTCCTTCCCATCAGAGCAAAATCAAACAGCCCAGAGTCAGGCTCCCTCGCTGACAGCAATGGCTGTGGCCGGGAACACCTGCCAGGCTCCCTGGGTTTTTGGGAGGCTTCCACTGAGTGAGGTCTTGCAGCGGTACCAGGCCTGAGGTCAGGGGTCTTCGGAGGCAGAGCTGATCCTCTTCTGCCTCTGGGGCATTCTCAGAGGTGGGGGTTGTGTCCTAATGGGCTCATTAGCCTGGGGCAAGTCCCTGCAGACCAGTAATGGCCTTCCTGCCAGGAAGACAGGTGAAAGGGAAAGAAAGAGAAGAGGAAGGCAAATGCATTGAAAAGCACGTCCTGGTTTGCCCTCGCTCCCACTGCCCCACTCTGCGCAGGCAGCCAGAGCCTAGGCCCACATGACAGCGCAGGTGCCCCGGGAGCCCCAGTGCAGTCAGGCGTGCTTAGACTGGAGTTGCATTAAATTTATAGGCTAATTTTGGGGAAACTATTTCACCGTAGATAGAGCCTGTTCACCTGTGAGCATGCTGCTATCTCGGTTATTCTGCGTGACCTTCAGTGGGGGCTGCAGTTGTCCCGTAGATGCCGGTGTTGAGTTACGCCTCCGTTCTCCATCTCGATGGTTCCATCTTGACGTGATTGGGGTTTTGTTGCTTTGTTAACTAGGTTACATTTTACTCTAATGTTCTATAGTGTCGATTGCTGGGGCATCGGGTTTTCTCTGTGGCGATTTTGTAAACTTAATGTTCTAGTAGTTCCTAGGGTATCTTAGAGTTTCTAGGTTTATTGACTACAATTAATGAGTTTTACCTCTTTTAACCCATATACCTCTCATACCTCTTTTTCTGACTATGTTGTCTAAGACCCTTAAGTCAACCTCAAATGACAGTGACGAATGGTACTAACCTCTTGTTTTACTATTAAATAGATGTTTGTGGAAACTTCTAGTGGTTACCCATATCAGTCAGCATTCCAGCTGCAGGTGATAGGCACTCAGCTCACACTGGTGCGAATAACATGGAGGTGGCTGCTTCATGAAACTGAAAGCTTAGAAGTCAGGAGGGTCTGGGGTTGGCAGCACCAGCCACTCAGGCTGCCACCAAGGAAAGCAGTTTCCATTTCCCAGCCTAGCTGGGCTCTGGGTGCAGGCTGATCCCCTCCCGGTCACAGCCTGGCTCCTCCGCAGAGGAGGTGAGAATGAAGTAAGTGCCTTGGAAAAACCCTGGGCAGGGCACCGGGCAGAGGGACAGGAAGCGCTGGGTCTGGCTCCTCAAAGCTTCCACTCAATGACCTTGGCTTGAGGCCTCTTGGGGACAGGTCTCCAGGTGCCCCTTCAATGTGTGTGTATTGTCAAAAAAATGTATATTTTTACTGTTACTGAGTCATTTCATTTATTTATGGGACATTATAATTTACATTTTTTTCTTTAAAATTATTTTTCTCCAGATATTTGCATTTATCCATATAAGATTGTTCTTACAGTTGACAGGATCTCTTGGGATGTCCCATGTGTTCATTGTAATTTCTTCTCTTTTTCCATAGTTTCTCTTGCCAGCATGTCTTTGCACAGACTGTCACCTCCTGCCTGTCCTGGGTCTTTCATTAAATTGCAGTCACTACCTACGTCATGTTCTTCTCTGTTTCTCCTAGAAATGTGATACCTCAAAGCACAAGGTGCTGGCAGTGTCCGTGTGTCCACAGTCTCTGCCTTATTTTGCTGCTAAATTCAGCCTCAGTGTCACAGATGCATCCAGAAGGCTCTGCGGCTTCCTCAAGAGCCTGGGTGAGCGCCTTTGGTGTTACCATGAATGTAGAACCTGAGCCTGTGACTCCCTCTTTATACCTAGAGTTCAGTTTTCAAGGGCATAGGATAGGTAAGAACGTCTGGTCTGTGAGTCTCGTGGAGGTAAGAGGACCCTGCCTCTGACCATGGAGGATGGGTGTCACTTACCCCTCGCCATGTAGCCGGGTGTTGTGTTACTGCTGGAGGCGGCCCCTCCCCGAGTGGCGAGTGACCATCTTTGGACGGGATATGCGGGAGGCTCCCACACTTGTGGAGCAGTGTCATGTTGCTTGGCTCACGGGACCTCTGAAGGCATCTGTGATGGAGAGGGAGGCCGCAGGGAGGGCATCTGGTTTCCCAGGAAACTGAAGAGCAGGGCAGGGGGGCACGGGTGTTGTTCTGTGTGAAGCATGAAAGGCGGCCAACTCAGCACTGTGGGGACTCGGATGTGAATGAGCACCGGGGAACACCCCCTCCACGCCATAGGGGTGCGTCTTCTGTCTGCCACTGTCAGACAAGTACTGTCCCCACCCCCGCTGAGACCTCAGGGCCCTGGAGCATCCTTGTGCCAGTCCATCAACACAGGCTCAGGAGGGGAGAGATTGAGCCACTTGCCAAATAACAGCTTTTGTTACTCTGTAGTAGCCTTTCAAAGACATAAGTATATTGGGGATCACAAATAAAATAAGACGAGACTTAGAATAAACAGGGATGCCTCGCTGCTCCTTGGTACGCCTGCCAGGGAGTGAGTTCTGGGTGCACAGTGCCAGCTGCTAGCCTGGGCTTGCTAAGCCGTCCCTTCCTGCTTCTATCTTAAAAAGCCTAAGGTTAGGTTAGTTTTACCAAAGATCTAGTTATTAGATGCTGTATGGTCTCATAGTGAAAGGTCCTCTTTTGACATTCAAAAATAAATAGTTGGGCATTATATGTTAATATTAATAATGAAACTATTCACAGTGGAACTGATTTCTTAAGGTAATGGTTTTAGATGGCACTTAGAATATTATATTTGTTTTTAAGGACAACTGGCTGCTTTTAAGATTTAGACTGGCTGTAGATATTAAAGCTATTTGCTTATTTTATTATAATTATTGGAAATATGTTCTTTTGTCTCAAGCTTATTTACCAATAGTAAGAAAATACATTAAAAAGATAGCTAATTAAAAAATTTAAGATCTTCGTAAAGGTACTCGGCTAGTTTACTCATGTTACTTAGTTTAACGATGTCATGGTCGTTACTGACTGAAGTGCCATTTAGACAGTGAATTTGGACAGAATGCTGCTGGTACCTTATAACATTCCATTAATTTATATATGGAGCTTGGCAGGGTGCCTGTATAAATACAGATGTAGAGAGAAAAGCAAGAAGCAGAAGAGGGAACGTCGGTATTTTATTACTGAAATGCCCAGGAGGAGAGCCTGCAGATTCTGTTAAGTTCATCTTTTAGTGTCCAGACTTGGGGAGGAGACCCACTGAGGTGCTGTGAGCTGAGTCCCCCTCTTCCCTGCAGGGGTGCACTATGTCTTCGACATGACAATAGCTGCGGATTTCAGCATCCTGGAGAGTCAGAAAGAATTTGTGCGCCGGTACCACCAGCACCGTGAGGAAGAGCCCACGTTACCCATGCTGACCTCCGCCTGTCCTGGTGAGCATGCAGGGCCACAGCTTCAAAAGGGGGCTGGGGTGTCCTGGAAAAGTGCCTCCCACATGGATCCCAGGTCTCTTGGGGTTGTCTGTGGGGTCAGCTGGTGTCATGTGATGGTCTCCTCACCTGGCAAGGCCCCAGGAGAAGGAAGCTAGCTGTGGCTGCTGCAGGTTGAGCTGCTGGCTGTGTGGTTGGCTGACCACTTTAATTGTGTGTCCACCCTGGAGACCACAGCAGCAACAGTGCCCCCTGGGGCTGTGGTGGGAGCCATCCACTTGGGCTTTGTGGCCGCTGTCCTGGCCGCAAGAACAACTCTGCAGCTGGCATGGTGGCTCTAGAGTCATGCAGCCCCGCACTGCCTCACAGCCGTTCCTCTTGTTCTCCTCTTTTTGGGGTACTGGTGTTCCTGGTTTTTTCTCTCACTCTGGCCTGGGACTTGCAAGGCCGCCCATCCCGCATCCTCCAGTCTAGGGCACAGGCTCCTGGGATCCTGTGGCCCCAGCCGCTAGGACTCAGCAGCTTTGGGGAGGGCTCTGTCACACACTCCTAGCAAGGCCTGAAGAAGAGGTGTCAGTTTTCCCCTGGGGGATGGGAGCTCAGGATCCCTGGGGTGTGGCAGGAAGCAGAAGGAAGCCACTGTGAGGAACCGACGCTCCCTGGTCTCTCCTCAGGCTGGGTCCGATACGCGGAGCGGGTGCTGGGCCACCCCATCACGCCCCACCTCTGCACTGCCAAGTCTCCCCAGCAGATCATGGGCTCCCTGGTGAAGGATTACTTCGCCAGACGGCAGGTAAGCCAATCTCTTCCTGGAGGTCAGCCTGGGTCGGGAGCCTGGACTGCACGAGGGGCCGGTGGTGATGGGAACTGAGGTGAGCGAGGGAGACACAGGGTGGACCTGGTGCTGCTGCTCAGTCGTGAGGCAGGAACTGGACTGTAAAAGATGGGGCTCAACCCAGAGCAGCCAGCACCAAGGAGGCCAGTGGGTGTGCTCTTCTCCACCGCCCTGGACATGGTTTGCTCTGTCCCCATAGAACCTGTCCCCAGACAAGATTTTCCACGTCATTGTGGCCCCGTGTTATGACAAGAAACTGGAGGCCCTTCGAGAAGATGTTCCCACAGCTTTGCACAATTCCCGGGGTGCTGATTGCGTGCTAACCTCAGGTGAGAAGTGGGTGGGGCAGGTGAGTGCCGTGAGGCCTCCAACAGGCCACCCTCTGAGGTCACTGACAGGGACCCCAGGAAAGGGAAGAGGGCAGCACTCCAACCAGTGTGTGGTGTTGGCCCAGGACTGGGGGAGCAGGCTTGGGCAGCGCGGGGCAGTCACACTTAACCACGGGAGTTTCCAACAGCCCAATCTGCGCTGGGGGTACAGGTGAAGTTTCCTCTTTCCATAAAGTGGGAAACACTTGTGTGCTGGCAGCCTCCGTGGGGGCTCTGCCCTGACTGCATGGAGCCTGCGCAGGGCTCCGGGTTGAGGTGGGAGTGAATCTCCAGGGCTGTTCAGGGGAATGTTGCAGTCAGTCGAGGGGCAGCTGAAGTCAGGAGCAGCCTTCAGGGGCAGAGATGCCTCCATGGGTCCCCTGACCTGAAGCTCCAGCACGTGGAAACCCATGGAGAGGCCTCCACGGCACAGGCTCCTTGGGGGCCCTGAGACAGGAGGGCCCCGCAGCCTTATCCTGTGCTTCCCAAGGAAGGGCCCTCTGCTCTCGGGACGGGTTTTTATAGGAACCCCATGCTGACATCTCTCCTGAGTGCAGAGTAGGTGGTTCGCACCTCACGCACACCGGATGTCCCTTCTGGTTTAGATTCTCTGTTCCAAGATTTTCTCAGGAGCCCGTGTGCAGAAGGGAGTCCAGACATGGTTCTGATTTTCAGTTGGTCTCATTGCGGGTAACAGCACATCCTGTGAATGCAGCCAGTCTGTTTTTGGGCATCCCACCCACGTGAGGTCATCACAGAGTTCTCTGCGTGGGAAACAAACATAGATTGTTGGCAGAGAACCCTCGTTTCAAGAGCAGAAAGGGAATCAGACGCTTCTCTTACATTTTATTAGCATCTTTCATTTCATTGTGTTCCTTTGCACTTGAGATGGGTCCTTGTGTCTGTGGGAGGGACAGCATCCAAGGTCACCTTAACCTAGAGTTTCCTGTGGGGAAGAGGTAATGTTGGAAACAGCTCAACACTGTGCAACTCCACCACTGACGCCTCTTCTTTGTCTGCAGGTGAAGTTGTTCAGATAATGGAGCAAAGTGACCTCTCCGTGAGCGACGCTGCCGTGGACACTCTGTAAGTGGCTTTTGCAGGGAGGGCCAGCTTGTGGATGGGCCTCCTGTGTGATCTCGGTGGGCACCCGTCCCAGGGCCTCCCCACTTTATCTTGAGGCTGTGCTGGGATGTGGGTGTGGGGTGGCACCTCATCCACGGTGCCACTTCCTGTGCTGCCGCATGGCCCCCCACAACCCTCAGCCATCTTCCCGGCTCTGGAATCAAACGTGGACCCTGGTGGTCATTGGTCACCAGGGCTGGGGGAGTTGGGCTCCGTGGTCTCGTGCCCACCAGGACTCTCCCTGGCCAGACTCTATCTGTTCCCGGCCTCTGAGTCTGCACCTGCCCCGGGGTGGTTGCCTTGGGGAAACAGCAGATCCCTCGGGTCCATTCCACCAAAAGCAGCAGGTTGGGTTTCTGTGGTCAGTGGTGACTCGAACCAATGACCGGTGCTCCTGCTGAGTCCTGTGACCTGGACACTGTGCAGAGCACTCCTGGGCTACTCGGCAGGTCCTGCCCGTAGTGGCCCTGGGACTGTTTGTGGCCCTTTTGTGGGAGGCTGGACTGAGGTTTATAAGATCTCAGCAACGCGAGTGCCCACAGCCACAGCCTGTACTTGAGCCAGGCTGACTGCGCACCTCATCTCCACTAGGGCTTCAGATAGGCATGCTCTCGAGTCAGCCTGAGTCCCAGTCCCTGTCCCCAGGCTCGAGGTTCTGGGGGACACCCTGATGCATGCAGCAAAGAAGGGAAGTCACTGAGCAGCCCCGAGCACAGCCCCGCCTGCAGCCCCAGATGGGGATGCAAATGGCACTTCATATTGATCACTGAAATGTAGTAAGATGGAATCTTGCACAGAGTTTAGGGATCTGCACAGATTTCACTTTTCACGTGGCAACCCTGGGTCATCAAACTCTGAAGTCTGATTTCAGTCTTGTCACCTTTCTCTGCCTAATGAGGTTTGGAGACCTGAGAGAGGAAGAGGTGAGGCGCCATGACGGCGCCAGCTCGGACGGGTACCTGGCGCACATCTTCAGGCACGCAGCCAAGGAGCTGTTCAACGAGGACGTGGGGGCCGTCACCTACCGAGCCCTGAGGTGTGTGGGATGCGCTGCCATCTGTCTGCTGTGTGGTCAGTGCTGCCTCTCAGGGCAGGTTCCCCAGAGCCTGTGTGCCTGCATGCGTGTGTGCGTGTGTGCGAGTGTGCGCAGACTAGAATCCCTGTGTGTGTTTTACAGGAACAAAGACTTCCAGGAGGTCACTCTTGAGAAGGATGGAGAGGTCCTGCTGCGCTTCGCGGCTGCGTATGGCTTTCGAAACATCCAGAATGTGGTTCTGAAGCTAAAGAAGGGCAAGTTCCCATATCACTTCGTGGAGGTCCTCGCCTGTGCCGGGGGTAAGATGCCCCTACAGCACCCACGGGCAGTGGGCCCTCCTTACCCGCCCTGAGCTTTGCTCGGCCTCAACGGCATTGGGGGAGCGTGGGCACTGCCCTGGTTGTGACAGGTGGTCCCTCTCTCTCCCTCACCCCCTTTCCTGCCTGTGTTTTTTAGGATGTTTAAGCGGCAGGGGCCAAGCCCAGGCGGAGGACGGGCGTGCAGACAGGGCACTGCTGCGGCAGATGGAAGGCATTTACGCCGCCATCCCTGTGCGGCCCCCAGAGACCAGCGCCCATGTGCAGGAGCTGTACCAGGAGTGGCTGGGCGGGGCCGACTCCCCCAGGGTCCAGGCAGCCCTGCACACGGCCTACCAGGGCCCGGGGCAGCCCACCAGCAGCCGGGACATTAAGTGGTGAAGGTCCAGTGGACGGGCTGCAGAGTTCCCTGCTCCTCATCTGTTGACGGCTCCCCCCTCTGTTGGGTGCTGTCTTTATCATCTTTGTGTGACTGGAACATTGTATCTTGAGAGAAAGGTTGCCCCGGTTTACGTTTCCAAAAGGAAAGATTCTAAAAACACCCAAGATGAAAAAATCCCAAAGAGCAAGAATGGAGATAGACTCTTAGTGTCTGCAAAGAGTTCAGACCTGGCTCTGTCCACGGGCCTCGGAGGGAGGGGTGTGGGGATGATGCGGCAGACGGGCTGTGGGGTCTCGGGGGGGGGGGGGGGCAGGCCTGCTGGCTGGTGTGGCCCTGACTTGACCTATGTATGCTGCTCTGAAGGTGTGTCTCCCACAACATGAGTCAGTTGCCACCTTTGGAATCTGGGCTCACACACAAGTCTGTTTCCACCTTTTCTTGAAACAAATCTGCGTCTGGCAGGAGTGGCCACATCCTGAGGCTAGGTCCTGTCGCTGGGGATCTGGATGAGGCCCCACGTGGGCCCTTTACGTTCATGGTTTGAGCTGAACTTGCCTTGTGGGGGAGGCCTGCCAAGGGTGACAGGTGTTACAGAGGGGAGAATGGAGGGTGGACACCCTGCTCACTCCCTCCCTGGGTGGGTCAGGCAGGTAAAGGCCGTCCAACCCACCCCACGGTTGGGGGAGATAGCTTCCGTGTCCACGCCTCACCTAGCAGGCTGGCCGCTCCCCTCTGCTCCAGGCAGCCTCTGCGCTCACCACGGCACTCCCTGCCCTGCTTGTGCTGCTTGCAGCATTGCCTTAAACGAGAAGAGAGCAGTTTGCCCGCAGATGACTACACAGAAGACTCGCAGCCACCTGCAGAACCCGGACTCCGAGCACAGCAGGCCCATCCTGTGAAGTGAGACGTGACCGGCCGGGAGCTGGTTTCTCAGAGCACTTGGATTTTGTTAACATAGGGTGAATTCTTCTTGAACCCTTCAGCCTGTTGGGTTTCCTTCATTTGTGTCATGGTATCTGTATACCCATCTGGGTTGATAACTGGGACATTGCGTGAAATTACATATCTTTTGCTTTCAATCTATGTACCGTGGGTTTCATCCTATGCAGTAACTGATTATGAAATAAACAGTCAAAGAGTTTCTACGTGTGGGCGTTGGGTGAGCGGATGCGCTCTCATAGCCAGGGCTGGCATGGGCTCTGGGGCAGCAGGTCATGGTAGCACAGCCTCACCTGAGCCAACAGCTGGCCCAGAGCAGGAGCGCTGTCCTCCCCTGTCCCCATCAGTCCCAGAATGGCAGGAGTCAGATGTGGGGGCCACTCTTCAAAAGCTGCCTCTTCCAGCTACAAGGAAGACAGGCTTCCTGGGGGACATGTGGCACAGTCCACCCTCACAGGGCCAGGCTGAGGGATGGCATCACATGAGGGTTCAGGTCCGCCCAAAGGCACATCTTGGGTTATGGCCACAAGAGAGTGGGCCCAGGCCTTTCGTTCACTGTCACTCAGGCAGTAGAAGCAAAGAGTGACGGTGGCCCTGTGGTCAGGAGGGAGTGACACACACGGCATGTCTGCTGTGAGAAGTGTGGTGAGCACAAGGAGGGGACAGAGCACATCAGATCCGCAGCCCCTCAGCAGGAACGCTGTGGTCTGAGGGCTGGTGCTGCCAGAACCTAGTGGACCAGATCCATCCACATTCAAATTTCCAGACCACATCGGAACTCAGATTTCTCAGTTCCGTTTCTGCCTGACATGAGAGTTGGGGCCAGTGTGGATGCCAGTCCTTCCTCCTCAGCTCGGCTGGAGTGATTGTTGGAGCCCATCCATGGCCCACACCATCAATCTGATCCTGACCTAGGGTATGGAACCAGGCACTTCCTGTGACTGAGGATGTTTTATAGCCTCACCTGTTGGCCAGAAGCTAAGTGATAGAGGCTTCTGGACACGGTCTATAGTGAGAGCTCAGATCTTCACACTGTGTCCAGGTCAGGTGAGGGCACTGCAGCCCAGGCAGGCAGCTCCCCTCAGGGCCCAGCCTTGGTAGTTACACTCCACCTCCTTCCACACAGACACTGGTTTTGCTTCTGGGATGGAACAGCAGGTGTAGCATTTGCCTAAAGCAAATGAACCCTCACCACGACATGCAGGGCAGCCGAGGGCACGTGACAGGCAGGACCCTGTACTTTTTAATAAGGATGGGCCACATGTTTTGAGAACAAGGAGAGCAGGTACCAGGACTGAAGTCTTATTTTTAAATTGAAATGCAAGTTGTATCTATAAATACAGAGATAAGCATATACATGTACATTGGCTTGGTTTTTGCCCAAGAGATGTGCACGGGACATGAAGTATTGGTGTCAGTGAGAGAGCAGGCGCTTCGGGCAGGTAATTGTACATCCAAACGTTGGGTTCTACAGGTGGTCAAACCGTGGAATAAATTTTTACTGACAGAAAAATCTTGCAACAATACATAGTATAAGCCCCTTTGGGTTTCTTTTGTAAAAGGAAAAGGGGAAAAAATGAACATTAAAAGAACAAAGATCAGGAAATCCCTAATGTGCTGGGGTGTCCCCAACAACAGACGGGTCCTTACCTGCAGGGTCCCTGGAGGGGACAAAAGAGGCACAGATGAGTGTGTCCTACTGAGACTTGAACTCAGGTCACCGGATTCAAAGTCCAGAGTGTTGACCATCACACCACAGAACCTCACGTCATTCAGATCACCGGGTCCTTGGCCTGAGTTAAAGAGGGAGGGGACCAAGGGAGGAGGGGAGGGGGAACAGAAGGGGAAGCCATTGTTTCCATACAAAACTGCTTAAAATTTAAGTTCTAATCTTAATGTTCAGTGGGGGCGTGGCAGGACAAAAGGCACACACAGGTCCCACTGAGATTTGAACTCAGATTGCTGGATTCAGAGTCCAGAGTGCTAACCATTACACCATGAAACCAGCCACTTCTGTGGGTCCTACACATTTTGATGGGGACATGGACACAAATGGGAGGGTTTGAAGGCTGAGTCTGAGCTGGTTCTGCTGCCCTTGGGTTGGGATCAAAAAAGAGGTCACCTTGTAGCAGAGGATGGTTTTGATCCATCGACCTCTGGGTTATGGGCCTAGCTCACCCCTGCTTTGTCAATCTGCTGCATGTGGTGTGGGCTGACTGACAGTGACAGACCTAGTGCTCTCTCCCGCTGGGCAGGCTCCTGGCAGGGGACAACAGGGTCAGGCAGGTGTCATTTCTTCCATACAAAACTCCTTAAAATTAAAAGTGCTAAGAAATCTTGCTGTTCAGCTTTATAACTTGAAAAACTGTGCACTTTCAAAAAGATAGAAACTGTTCCCCCAAGAACATTCTGGATATAAACCCTTTGAGGGAGAAAATCTTTGAATCTGTGTCGCACCTTTTCATGTAAAAAGTGTCCATGGAACTTACTGTTGCAGATAGCAGGGTGTCTCCTCCCTCAAACCAACAGGAGCACCAGGAGAAAGAAACCAACGGAAACTTCTGGGGTCAGACTATGAGGATCCACAGGACACTCCAAGGACATGGCCACAAGGAACTGAATGAACTGTCTTTGTGAGCAGGGTTAAAGGAAGCCAGCAGGGGCAGTAAGCACCCCAACACTAGCCACAACACTGAGTGGTCAGAATCCTGAGGTCTGGGAGCAGCTCCTGGACCCAGTGCATCTGAAGCTGATGGTGTAGGCACCAAGAAGGAGCTGAGGGTTTCCTTAGTGGAGCATGTGGACCCAGACCAGGCAGGAACAAGCAGAGGAGAGCTCCAGTCTTACCCCTCCACCTCTCATCTCCATTGCATGGACATGCTCAGCCCTTTTGCCTTCCAGCTTCCTGTTGGTTTTAGGGAAGAGAAAGGTAAAGGTAGAGGTGCGTCTGGAGGGCAAACGAAATACACCCAGGAGGACCAAAGGAAACAACTATAACCCCAGATGTACAACTGCCAAGGGCGCTGAAGGGAGGGGATGAGGAAGGACCTGAAGCGAGGGCCTGGGCAGAGCCAGCTGGCTGGGCTGCAGCAGCATCAGCCACACCCGCCGCCGGGCTCAGGGGGCAGCCCCTGGCTGAACTTCCAGACAGACCTGCAGCTGCCACGGGCGGCGAGGCTCCCTGAAAAGCACCCCGGCTGTACTGGAGCTTGAATCTCCACCACAGGGTAAAGGATCTTGTCTGAGCCTGGGAAGTGCAGGCACACACGGCAGTTACAGGTGAAAACGGCGGAAACCCCCCTGAGCAGCACTTTCCTCAGTGCCCCAGTGTGGAGGCTCAGTAACACCGGAGAAGTGGTGTCAAAGAGCCCGCTGATGAGGCATGTGGATGAACTTCTTAGACTGAGCCCAGAATTGGAGAAGATTCTCGGTCCACGTGAAAGCGCACGAAAGGTCTCAGTGCGCGGAGGGTGCTCAATCCTGCCCAAAGGAACCTGCAGGGGTCGCCAGGCTCTGTCTCCAGCCACCCTAGTGACGCTCGATGAAGCCTCAGGCCGAAATAGCCGTGGGGAAGGGCGGAGACTAGGCCCGGGCCGACAACACGGACTCTTCCCGGCTCCAAGCGTACCCTGGCGGCGGCTGCAGCTTCCGTCTCGGTGGCCAACGGCGAGTCCCAGTTCTGGCTGAGGGGGAGCGAGGGCGCCGGCCGCCTGGAGGCAGGTGGCTTCAGCGATGCTTTCTCTGGGGGCTGCGAGGCCGGCCCTCGCGTCCCCCCTGCGCCGGTTCAGGGCCCGCGCTCGCTGCCCCGACGGACGCCGCTCCCGGCCGAGCCGCGCTTCACCGCGAGGCGCCGGGCAGCCGGCCTTGGCTGGAGAAACGACGTTTCCTTCCTTCCGGTTCCTCGCCCCCAGCGGCAGCTGCCCAGGAACGAAGAGGGGGCGCCTCCAGACAGCCTTCGGGGTGAAGCACGGCGGCAAAGCGAACAGCGCCTCCCACAGACGCTTCCGACGCGCGCTGCCGGCGGCTCGCGAGGTCACCCCGACTTCCCGCTCTCAGCCCGCGTCAGGCAGGGCCCGTTTTCTTCACCCCGCACCCCCAGCACCTCGGGGTCCGGGCCCGCAGGCACCGCCCGTCCCGTCCGCCGGTGAAGAAAGGAGCCGACGGCGGCGCGACCGGCGCACGTGCCTGTCTCCGCTTCAGGACGCACCCGAGTGCTCTGAGGCGCGAGGCGCGAGGCCCGCTCCCGGAAGCGCGCGGTCACGTGGGCGGCGGTCACGTGCCGTCGCGCACGTTGGTATAGGGCGTCCTCGCGCTGCCGCCCCGCCCCTCGCTGGACGCGCACGTCCGCGCCTGCGCGCCTGGCAGCGTGGGGCAGGGGGAGCGCGGGCGCGTCCGGGGAGGCGCGGGGCGGGCTCCGGGCGCGCGCGGCGGGGGCGGGGCGGCCTCTGGGGTCCGCCCCCCTCGGCCGCGGGTCCCCGCGCCCGGGAGCCCAGGACCAGGCTCCGACGCCCTCTCCACGTCGTGCGCCCCCGTTCGGCGGGGCGGGGGGCGGGGCCTCGAGCTTGCGCGGCGCGGGCACCCGCCTCAGGGGAGAGCGCGGAGCTGGACCGGAGCCCGGAGGCTGGTTGGAGGAACCGACAGCGAGTCCGCGAAGCTCGTCGGTCAGAGCTTTTCACTAACCGCCGCCCGCGCACCTCCGACGCGCTTTTCCTAATGTTTTGGATGCAGACTTGGCTATGGTGGCGACTCGGCAAGACTTTCTGTAGGGTGGACAGAGAATTCATAGTCTCCGCAGGGCCGGCCACATTGTGGCTTCTGTGAACACTTTAGAAGAGACGGTCAGCTTTGCACTCCTGGGAGCAGATGCAGCGTGGATTTGGCCACACCTGCCCTGGAAGAGCCGGAGGCTTCAGGGTCTCGGGTGCTCGCTGTGTCGCTGATAGAATCTCACTCCAAACCCCAAGAAACGGGGACGCTGTGGTCACGGTTCAGCGGACCCTCCGCGACTGGGGTCACCGTCATGAACGAATGAACTTTTCTGCAGTGCTGGGGCTGTTCCCTCCGGCCCAGGCTGGAGAAGCCTCAGCGCCCGCGAAGCCAGCAGCCTCCCGGGAGTGGGCCTGGCCCCTGCGCCCCGCTTGACCGCGTCTTCCTTCTGCTTTCTTGCGGCCGGTTGGGAGTGTCCCGATTGTCACACCAGCTTTCCTCTGCGCTGTCATTTCCCTTGTTCGTATTTTCTTCGCAATCACGACTCATTCCCTTCATTATTTTGACCGTGACTGGTTTCAGTTCCATTGTGATATACTTTTGATATTTTGAAGTTTCTACCAGACTTACTTCTCCCTTCTTTTTTTCTTCCAGTAAGATGTTTCCTTGCAGTCATGTCTGAATGTTGGTATAATCAATAATTTACAAAAGGTATACACAGTAAATGTGACTTTAAGGCATACACTAGTGCATCTCAAATGCATTTTAAAATTGCCTCTATGTAGCCTGGCCGGCGTGGCTCAGCGGTTAAGCGTCGACCTAGGATCCCCGTGATCAGGGTTCGATTCCCAGTCAGGGCACGTGCCCTGGTTGCGGGCTGCAGCCGATCAATGACTCTCTCATCATTGATGTTTCTCTCTCTCTCCCTCTCCTTTCCTCTCTCTGAAATCAATAAAGATATATTAAAAATAATAATTGCCTCTATGTAGCCTGGCCGGGGGTGGCTCAGGGGTGAACACTGATCCACGAACCAGGAGGTCACAGTTCAATCCCCCATTAGGGCACATGCTCGGGTTGGGGCTCCACCCCCAGTGGGGGGCGTGCAGGAGGCAGCCCATCAACGACTCTCATCATGGATGTTTCTCTCCCTCCCTCTCCCATCCTCTCTCTGAGATCAAGGAAAAAAAAGTCCGCTGTCATTCTCATTGACATGTCTCAGAATGTAATGTCTCCTTTAGGGACTTTTACACTTATCTTTGATTTTCAGCAGTTGGACTACAATATGCCTCCAGGTGCTTTTCTTTTAATCTTTCCTCTTCGGGATTTGCTGAAGTTTCGGGATCTGTGGGTTGGTGTAGTCTCATCAACTTACAAAATTCTCACATATTCTCTCTAAATATTTCTTCTGCTCCATTTTCTTTTACCTTCCTTCTGGGCACCCAATTTTACCTACATTAGGCCATTTGCTTACCTACATTGCATTAACTACATTGTACCACTGACGTTTTTTTCTGTTATCTTTTTTTCTTATTGTCATTGTTTTCCCTCTCTGCATTTTGATTCAAATGATTTCTATTGATGTGACTCTGAGTTGAAAAATCCTGCCTTCAGCTGTATCCAATTTGTCATTTAAGCAAAATCAATGAGTTCTTCATCTCAGATATTGTAGCTTTTTCTTTACTCCTGCTGTGTAGCCCTTACTCCTAGGGTGTGGCTTTTCTGGTGTCTCAACTGGTTTCTGGTTGCACCAGGACCTCTTCCCTTTGCTCCAGCATCTCAGTGCTGAGAGAACTTTGCAATTTCTGTTCAGCTCTCACGTAGCACCTGCCACAGGAGAGGCTCAAAGAACAGGGTTAGGCTGCTGTAACAGAACGTCCTCTAGTTTCGCTCATTTATGTGTAAACATTTGCGAAAGACCAGGGATAATACTGATTCTGTACCCTGCCTCATCGATGGATATATGAACTGTTGCGGGGGAGCCCCATACATTAGGAGATAAATCTCCAGTATAATTGAACTTTTTGGTCTTAATCAAAACTTGCATATAATCATATTGCTTTGATCAACTATGTGTTGACAGCTGTAATACTAATTCAACCGAGGGGAAATGACTTATGTTCACAGGAAACTGCAAATTAACTCTTTCTCCAAGGACAAATAACAGAGTCATCAGTAAGTTGTGTTCAAGTATAAACACTTACTGTATTTAGGAGAAAGTCTGTGGGAGAATTTGAATGGAAATGAGTTTAGGAGAAAAGTGTTTAATAGAACTCCTGACTTCTAAGCAAGAGATTGTTTATATGCTTGCAAGTCATATGATGGTGGGTTTCAAATCACAATGGCTCCCCTTGATACACTTAAGGAATGATGCCACATTTTTATTTTTAAAGTCGACATGTATAATATTTGGGAAACTACATCCATTGCAACTATTTAAACATTATGGGAAATTCTGCTATAATCTTAAATGTGGGGGGCTTACAAGTGTTCACAAAATTAGTGTATTGGGTACTTGTGCAAAATGCTTTGAGGACCGTGCGTCCAGCTGCCCCATTCCGTAGTGTGAGTCATTACAAACGATCTCCCTGTTTTCAATTTTGTCCCCTACAGCAAACAGGCTCATCTTAAAAAAAAGAAAAAAAAAAGTTTTTACTGATTTTGAGAGAGAGAGGAAGGGAGAGCAAAGGCGAGAAACATCGCTGCCACCTGCACATCCCCTACTGGGGTGGAGCCTGCAGCCCGGGCAAGTGTCCCAACCGGAATCCCACCGGGGACCTCTTGGTTCACGGTCAGGGGAGGCTCAACCACTGAGCCGCATTGGCCGGGCTCCTTCTGTACTCAAATTGTATCGTTTCGTCCTAACTGTTCTTCACCTCGATGACCGCCGGCCCTGTCCACGGGGCCACTGCGTTGGCAGAGGGCGACAGCTCCTCCTGGGCCTCGCGACCGTCCCTCGTGGGCCCTCGCGGTGCACTGCGCCTCCTCTGGCGGACACCGGGAGGTGCGACTTACCGCGGCTTAGATTTCGCGGACACGCGGCGCCCACGTGATTCCGGGCCCGACAGTCCCCGTGCCCCGTCCCCGCGGACGGGCGGCCTGGCTCCCGGTGCCGCCCAGACCCCCTCCTTAGGGAGCGCGGTGCGCGGGCCCCGCTGTGCTCGGTGGCGCCCGCGCCGCCCGTGGGCGCTGCGCGCTGGCCCAGAGCGCGCCCGGGGCGTCCGCTGGGTTTCCACGGATTGGACGCCTCGGTGCGGGGCGTCTGCTAGACGCTGTAGCTGGACAGACGGACGGCGTGGAAGCCGCCGGCGGCGGGCGGCTCAGCAGCACCGCCGGTCCCGGGAGGCAGCGCCCGCAGCCGGAGGCTCTGCGGGCGGGAGGCGGCCGCGGGCGCGGCGCGCGTCCCCCCGACGGCCGAGCCGCCGCCCCGCAGACGCCCCGGCGGGGCCCCGCCGCCCGCGCCGACCTTGACCCGCCGCCGCCCCCGCCCCGCCCGGCCGCGCGGCTCGCGGCTCCGGGCCGCCGCGCTCCGCCCCGGGTTTTCCCGGCCGCCGGGCCGCGCCTGCGTCGGGGGCGCCGCGGCCGGACGTGCTGCGCGCGACGTGCGCCGCCATTAGCCGCCCGCCGGTAGCCCCACTGCCGTGCGGCGCCCCCATAGGCGGGCGCGGCCGTCCGTCAGCGGCCGGGCGCCGCACGAGCGCGCGCGCGTGTCCCGCCCCTCGCCGCCGCTCGTCGCTCGCCGGCCGGCGGCCTCGCTGGGCCTCAGCTCCGTGGCGGCGGCGGCGGAAGGCCCCGGCCCGCGCAGGCCCATGGCGGCGGCCGCGGCGCTCCCGGGCGCGGGCGGGCCTCCCGCGGGCGGCGGGGCCGGCGGCGCGGGCGGCGGGTCCCCGCCGGGCGGCTGGGCCGTGGCGCGCCTCGAGGGCCGCGAGTTCGAGTACCTGATGAAGAAGCGCTCGGTGACCATCGGCCGCAACTCGTCGCAGGGCTCGGTGGACGTGAGCATGGGCCACTCGAGCTTCATCTCGCGGCGCCACCTGGAGATCTTCACGCCCCCGGGCGGCGGCCATGGCGGGGCGGCCCCCGAGCCCTCGGCGCAGCCCGGGCCCGACGCCGGCGGCGACTTCTACCTGCGCTGCCTCGGCAAGAACGGCGTGTTCGTGGACGGCGTGTTCCAGAGGCGCGGGGCGCCGCCGCTGCAGCTGCCGCGCGTGTGAGTGGGGGCGGGGGCGGCCGCGACCCGAACCCCGAGCCCGGCCCCGCGCTCCCCGCCCGCAGCCGGGACCTGGGCCCGGACCCCGACCCCACCCGCCGGCCCCCGGCCTCGGCACCCCGCTCGCGACCGGGACGCGGGCCGCAGCCCCGCCAGCCCCCCGCAGGCCTCGCGCCGGGGCACGTGCGCCCGGGTTTCCCCGGCCCCGCGCGTCCTGGGAGCGCTGCGCTCCCGCAGCCGGCTCGCGGGGGACGCGTCGCGCGGCGGCGGAGCGGGCCCGGCTCGTGCGCCCTGCCCTTCGGCCCCGCGGGGTCTCGGAAGCGGGCCGAGCCGGTGTGGGGGCCGCGTGCGCGCCGGCTGCGGGCGGCTCCGCTGGGCCCCGGCCTGTGACGGCGCCGGCCCCGCGCGGAAAGGCGCGCCCGCCGGGACACGCTCGCGGCCCCCGGGCGTCCCTCGTCCCGGCCCCGCGCCCCCACCGCGCTCGGCGTCGCGGGGCGCCGGGGGCGGCTGCCCTCCTCCCGCTCCTTCCCGCGCCGTGCCCCGCGCCGCTGCCCGGAACCTGGGCGGGAGCGTTTCGGGCCCCCGCGCGTGCGTGTCCGCCGGGCCGCGCAGAGCCCACGCAGGGGCCCCGCAGTGTGAGTGCGATGTTTGCGAGCGGCCCGATGTCGCGTCAAAGGCTGTCATGCCTTTACTCTGAGGATTTTGAGGTTTTTAAAGAAAATTCCTGTTAGTTCAGCCGGTGCCACTTGCGTTGACGTGCTCAGCGTGGAAATAACTCGGCCTTCGGTGAGGGGGCGGAATCCGGGCGGTCTGCGGGTGGAGGGAGACCCGGCCGGGCCTTGCGGCCGAGGGGCTGCTGCCTTTCGGCGGAAGCGGGGCGCGGGAGACCTCGCAGCGCCCCCCTTTTTAAGGCGTCGCTGGTTAGGTTCCACTGGGGTGGTCACAGCAGGTTGGTGGAGTAAACTCGGAAGACACTTGGCACTAGCTAAGTGTAGACAAACGGTGTTTAAATTCTTCTTGAAATTAAACTCAGTTTCATGTTACGAGTTCTTTTGAGGCTGAAAGGCCAGATTGTGTAGGTTTGAAAGCGCGTCATGCAGAGGGTCAGGCCGGGCAGGGTGCGCCTGCCGCCGGCCCGACTCGCCTGCTGAGCTGACGTCCCTGGAGCTGAAAAGCAGGACACCTCGGTTGGTCTGTTACCTGAATGACAAGGATTTTATTCCAGTTCCGACATTGAGTTTACATTTTGTAATTAGTATTAATTCACATAGAGTATTTACATGAGTAGCTTAGGCTTCAAGTCTGGTTCATCATTTTATTAAAATGCTGAATGTACTAATTGGAGGATGGAGGAAAATGAGGGTGTGGCCCTCGAGTCGCTGTCGTGTTTTAAATGGTTTGAGTACGAGGTGAATACAAACACCTTTTCCTCTGTGGCTGGTGAGCCCCATGCCCAGCACGGACCAGCCCGGTGTGCGCG
This sequence comes from Miniopterus natalensis, assembly GCF_054644295.1. Classification (NCBI taxonomy): domain Eukaryota; kingdom Metazoa; phylum Chordata; class Mammalia; order Chiroptera; family Miniopteridae; genus Miniopterus; species Miniopterus natalensis. Next base: position 45,764,592 of record NC_142097.1, read on the forward strand.
GGTGGGTGGGGAGGCTGGGTATGCACAAGAGTGCCTGGGCCTGCGGTTTTCCAGAAAACGAGTGATTTCCACAAACCCTTGATCTTGGCCCCTGAAGGCAGGGCTGTGTCTGAAGAATTGCATCTTTTTGTCTCCTGGAGTTTCTGGCTTGGCTGGAAGCATAGGAGATAATGGGGATGGGGGTTTGTGACGTGGGCTCAGTGGGAGAGCCCTGGGCCACCTGGGCAGGGCTTTGGGAAGTGGGCAGGTGGAGGTGGCTTGTGGGCGTGGCTGGGCTGGCAGCGTGGAGGGCACTGGAGAAGGTGAAATTCAGGCTGGAAGAGACCTCCGCGTGAGTTGTAGAGCATGAGGTTTGTCTGGGCCTGGGGGGGGGATCGTTTTCAGGGCGGTCAGCGACAGAAGGAAGAATGTCCTCTTTTGAGGACAGGCTCCTCCTCTGTCTAAGGACCTGGTCTGGGGCCTGAGTGAGCAGGAAAGTGTTTTAGCAAGATTGGTTGGGCAGGAATGTCTGGGTGTGTTGTTACTCTTGTTGCCGTGGTAGCAAACAAAGTATAACTTATAAATAAAAACAAGCAATTATTTAACAGTTGTTTATATTTTGAAATGTCAACTGAGTTTTTGATCAATAAGGTCCTACAGTATCTAATAGCCAAACATAAATAGAACAAGTTGGATTTATTATTGCCCAGAACTGTTTAACAGGCAGACCTGCCATTGCGTTCATTTGGAAGAGTGGCTGTGTTCCGATGCTAAATTAACTGTCACTGACACAGCAACACCGCCTCTCGTGTGGCATGTTTTAACTTGCAGGTTACCTTCCGTAATGTCTCTTTTGAAGACTTTCTCACTGAGTTATAGGTGGCATCCTCTAAGGTGAGAACTGGAGACAGGCCAGCAGACAGTGGCTTCTGGAGCTTTCCAGGTGGAGCCTCCGAGAGGAGAACCCAGGAACTCAGTGCCTGGACCTTGCTCAGAAATGGGGATGGGGCAGAACTGAGGCTCCCAGAGAACAGCAGTACCAGCAAGAGGGAGACGGTGAGATGATGTGCCAGGAGGACAGGGGAGGAGCTGGCGTCAGGAGAAGAACAGTGACCTGCAGTGGCACATTGGTCAGGACGTTTTGGAGGTTGAGAAAGGAGGCTGCCTGTGAGGCTGGAGAGCGAGGAGGGAGTGGGGGTGGTATCGTAGGGAAAGCGGAGGAGGAGTGGAGACCCTGTGGATCACCAGCATGCAGTGGGTGCAGGAACCAGTTGAGGGATGCAGCCAAGGACCAGGTGGTCCAGGGAGTGGACAGAGACGCTGTGTGAGGGGGAGAGTTCCCAGAGAGGGAGATAAAGTGGGGTCCCTTGTTTGAAGACCCAGGCAGAGCCGCTAGTGAGGCCTGGCACGCTCCTTTCTTCATTCACTTAAAAAACTTTTTATACAGCCCCCACCCTCTCCCTTTTGGCAGCTTTCCCCTTTTTCTCTGAATTGGTGGCATGCTCTCTTGTTCCTGGGCTGTAGGGTTGGCTGAAACGCCGTCATTTTATGACCTGAGACTCTGACCAGCTTGTAAGCAGAGCTGAGAGCCAGGGTCCAGGACAGTGGTACTCAGGAGTGGGGGACGTGTTGTGGCAGGTGCCCACCGTGGGGGCATTGCACCACGAAGAGTGCTCAGGGTACATGTTAGTTCCTTTCAGTGACTGCCATGCACTCTTCCTTAATCGCTGATTTGTAGACATTGAGGGACACAGTGCAACTATTGAAGCATAATCGTTACTAAAAGTTAAAAATAATCCAACAACCAGCTCACTTTTTCTTTACTGAGTGTTTTAGTAGCTCTTCCAGGGGTAAAACTCAGTTTTTGTTTATTGTGATGTTTACTTAATGAGTAGTTTAAGATGGTTTAGATTTGAAATAATTTGAATTTCTAACACATTTTGAGGAACAGGCCTATGTGGTAGGACTTGTTGCCCGCAGGGGTCATTTGTGTGCCGACTTGACTATATCAGGAGATGGTGGTTATGGCTCTGGAGCTGGACAGACTGCAGCCAGATGCCAGCCCTGCCCCTTAGCCTGCCCGAGTTTTAGTTCCGTCGTCAGTGACACGGGGATAATAATTGTCTGTCATCATGGGACACAATTAGCACCGAGCCTGTGCCCCTACTAGATGTCAGGGGCTGCATGTGTTTGTCCATCACAGTGTCCCGGTGTGGAGGGCCCACACCCTTGAGGATCCAGTGTGACAGACATGTGACACGAGGGTGGACATGGCCTCGAGGGTGCACTCCAGTTTGCTTGTAGCTCCCCATGCACACTGCGCAGTAAATTGATCCAGGGCTTCTTGATGTAGTGAGTGACGGACGTTGCCACCTCCCCGAAAGGACCGAAGGATAAAGACTGGCTATGGGGCGTGGTCAGCGTTGCCTGGTAGCCAGGCCTGGAGAGGTCCATCTGGGGGTGCCCCACCCTCTCCAAGGTTCCATTCCAACCTGTCAGCTTCACTACAAACACTCCCTGTTTGGGGTGGGGGAAGGAAAAGTGCTCCACCTTGGGCTCCGGCAGGAAAGGGTCTGATAGGAAGGGCACTGGTTCGTTGAAGCTGTGCATCGGAGAGCTTTGCAATCTCCAGTGTGCTCTTTCTTTCTGAAACTGCTTTTTTATTGACATGTAAGAACCACATATACTTTTGAAACTTGGGCCAAGGTTTCTTCCTGGGGGGCAGCGAGGACCTGAAGCTGGGCTCTCCTGCAGGCCTCCAGGTGGATGAGGTGCTGGGGGGCACCTAGGAGTGGTGGGTCATGGGGCCCCTTCCGCTGTGAGGCTGTAACTTATCTTCTCACTCAGCTCTCTCCCCTGATGCTCCTGTTTGTCCCCTAGAATTGGCACAGAGCCATTGTCACTTGGTACATGTCTAAAATGTGTGCCCACTGACTGCTGACTTAGGACACGAGTGTTCTCTGAACATTCTCATGTGCTGGCCATCTAGTGACAGGATTCTAGTGAGACATGGCTCCCTGTTCACAGTCACCCACTTACCAGCAGGTCCCATCCAGAGCCACAGTTGCAGAAGCTCAGCATTGCTTCGTGTTTAATTGGTGGACATGTTCCAGAAGGTGAGGCTGTTATAGTAACAGCAGATTTTCCGTTGTGAAAATGCAGCCTGATTGCTTTGCTGAGGAGAAAGGTTTTTTTGGAAAATGAAGAAAAGGGTTTCTAAAATAAGGCAGCTTTTAATGAAAGCATTTATCGTTTTGGATAGTGTTCTTACCTGCTTAACATTTGTGTATAGTTCTGTTTTCTTTCAGAGCGATTTATAATCTTGATAGTGTAATAATTCAGCTCTCACACTTCTGGTTCCAGTTTTTAACAAGGATTGTTGAATTTGCTCATGAACCTTAGCACACCAGGGCATGTTTAAGGCACACAGCACCGTCCTGAGATTTGAAACAGTTTGAGGGCTGTGACAGGTGTCACTGCATAGGAAATAGAAAACCTTCCACAAGCACATTGGAGGCTTACTTCCAACTCACTGTTGAGTGCTGTGGGGTTTTTTTGGTCTTTTCACAATATAATAGCATTTTGTGTGCAAAGGTGATATTTTAAAAATACCACGTTTTTGCCATTTCTAAGCTGTTGGAGGATGTTAGGATTGTGTGTGTCAGTTTTGCAGCTGTTTGAGTTAGACGGAGGGAGATGATTTAAATATAAACTGTCGCCTGGCCAGGCGTGGCTCAGCAGTTGAGTGTTGACCTAGGATCCAGGCGATCGCTGTTCGATGCCTGGTCAGGGCACATGCCCGGGTTGCGGGCTCGGTCCCCAGTTGGGGGCGTGCAGGAGGCAACCAATCGATGACTCTCATCATTGATGTTTCCTCTCTCTGAAATCAATAAAGATATATTTTAAATAAATAAATAAATAAATAAATAAATAAATAAATAAATAAATAAATAAAAACTGTCCACTCCGATTCCTCCTTGAGTCTTCTGTTCCCACTTTGCCTGGTCTCCTCCCGGATACAATTCTTGGTTGGCAGTTTTTTCTTTTAGCACTTCTGGTCTTCATGGTTTCTGATGAAAAACTAAATGTTAACCTTATTGAAAGAGTCCTTACACATGATGAGTTCCTTCTCTCTTGCAGTTTTACAGATTCCCTTTTTTTTTTACCTGAGGATATATTTTCCACTGCTTTTCAGAGGGAGTGGAAAGGAGAGAGAGAGAAACATGGATGTGAGAGAGACACATCAATTGGTCGCCTCCTGCATGAGCTTCGACCAGGGCTGGGGATCGAGCCTGCAACTCAGGTGCGTGCCTTTGGCCAGAATCTAACCCAAGACCCTTCAGTCCTCAGGCCGACACTCTAACCACTGAGCCAGCCCTGCCAGGGCTCTTTGTTTTTTGATGGTTTAAATATAATATCTCAATATGAATGCTTTGAATTTATCCTACTTGGAGTTTGTTAAGTTTCGTGGGTTTGTAGTTTGTGCCTTTCATTTGGGAAGTTTTCTGCCATTGTTTTTTCAGATCTTTCTTCCCCTTTCTCTCTATACACTAGGATTCCCACCATGCGCTTGTTAGTCGGCCTGTTGATGTCCCAGGAGGCCTGCAGGCTCTGTTCACTCTTCATTCTTTCTTCTTTCACTCCTGAGACTTGGTAATCTCAGGTTTGTGTTTTTTCTTTGCCTGCTCAGCTATGTTGTTGGGCCCTATAGTCGGTTTTCATTTGCTTCATTTCTTCTTACAATGCCTGTCTCCCTCTAGTCCTGTCTTGGTCATACATCATTTTCCTGTTTCCTTTAGTTCTCTGTGGTTCCCTTTTAGCTATTTGAGCATGTTTAACACAGTCGTTCTAAAGTCTGTGTCTAGCAAGTTCTGTGTTTCACCTTCTTCAGATTCCTGTTCAATTATTTTGTTCCTTTGAGTCATACTTTCTTGCTTGTGCTTTGTGATTTTCTTGTTGAAAACTGGACATTTGACTATTATAATGAATGGCTCTGGAAGTCAGGGTCTCCTTCCTCCCTGGGGTTCACTGTTTGTTTGTTTGTTTGTTTGTTTGTTTGTTTGTTTGTTGAAGGTTGTAGGAGCCCTTTTCACCTAGTGAATTTCCCAGTCTGTTCCTGCAAAGACTCATCCCTGATGCTGTGACCCTGTGAAGTCCCATGTCATAGCTTATGTCTGGCCGGTGTTGTGGCAGATTTCCTTGAATACCAGGAGCTCTCCCATCTCTGAGTCTTTGCAGATCGCTCTGTGCCTGGGCTCTTCACTCTGGGTCAGGCCGGCACTGCCCAGGGATCAGCCCAGGAGTCTGGTGAGGTAGCTGTTCAGGTCTTTCGCTCATTTTAAAATAGGGTTGTTTTCTTGTTGACTTTTAAGGGTTCTTTTCATATCTTAGATAACAGCCTTTATCAGGTATGTCTTTTGCAAATACTTTCTCCCAGGCAGTGTTCTCAGTCTCTTGATGAATGTCTTTCAAAAAAAAAAGAAGAAAAAAACAACAGCTAAGATTTATTGAGTGTTTATACCTGTGTTCCAGAGACAATTGTAAGTGTTCTTTAAAAGGTTTTTTTATTGTGGTAAAATACACACGATGTAATATTTACCATCTGACTGTGTTTAAGTGCACCGCTCAGTGGCATGAGCACATTCACATTGCTGTGCAGCCCTCACATCAGCACCATCTCGAGAGCCCCTTGAAACAGAAACTGTCCCCATTCAACACCAGCACCCACTACCCTACGTCCTGTCTCTATGGATCGGGCTACTCCAGGGACCTCATGTGGAATCAGACAGTATCTGGCCTTTTGTGTCTGGCTTACTTCACTCAGCACAGTGTCCTTCAGATCCATCCATGTTATAGCAGGTGTCAGAATTTCCTGATGAAGTTTGATCATTTATGGAGTCTGGTTAAGTTATTGAAGGTCAGGCATGACGTTAAGGGGTTCTAATTACCAAGAAGGCAGCCCATGGAAAGAGCTTTTTTGCATGTAGACAGAATGTTTTCTTCAGGAGGTTTTGTAAGCGCCTCTGTGGGGTCCCCATCGGGGAGCTGGGGAAACAGTGTGGGCAGAGAGGCAGGCGCTGCTTGTGTGCTGGAGCCCAGGGCCGCCTCTCAGGGCAGCTTCTGCTGCTGGTTCACTTGTTTATGTGAATAGTTCTGGGTCCACTCTGGGAGCTGTCACTGGGAACTGGAGCTGTGGGAAGGCCATGGCAGGGAGGGTACTGCTGTTTTTACTCTTTGATGGCTTTAAATTTTTATACTATGTGTATTTATTGCCTATTAATGACAAAAATACAAATTCATATTCTGTTCTGGACAGTGGCTTAATGGACTCATTATTTTTGCAGTAAGCCATCTGATTTCCCCTTAAACAAATCAGAATGTTTCTGGAGAAATTCTTAGGGAGAGGGCACCGTGCCCAGCCCAGCAGGCAGTGTACATACACAGGTCCCACCCTAACCCGGGGAGTCCGCAGTGTCTTGGGGTTTGGAAAAGTAGCACAGTGCGTGCACTCTCAGCACCCTGTCGCCCAACACATTAGGGTTTCTGTTGCAAACACATGAATATTCTAAGTGGGATAGTTAAAGGCTATAATTAGCTCCTCAGTTCAGGTCAGAATTGGCTGCCAACTGCTTTCAGGTCAGGTTTTTGGAGCTGTTTGCTTTTGGGAAATTGTGAGCAGGGATTGTGGATCTGTTTAGGCACAGAGGCTACCTGAAGGCAAGTCCTTGTGGTGGGGAAACGAGGAGTCCGGTGCTGACAGGTGGCTGGCCTCAGGAGCTTCGAAGCCTCCAGCTCCGTGTCTGCTGTCCTGTGTCCTGTCTCCTGTCTGCTCTGGCCGTCTTTCCTGTGGGGGCTGCTGCTGCTCCTCCAGGAGCACAGACTCGCCCTCTCCTCGCCCACTCTGCTGCCCTGAATTCAGTCACCGGCCTGCCCCATTCTTTCCACCCGAACGTTTCTCAGACCTGTGGCTTCCCCTCCTTCTCCATAGCTTGTGAATTAGTGGCTTCTCACCTGGACTTCCGGAGTAGCTTGTTAGTCGGTCTCCAGTCTTGTCACTCTCCACAGTTGTGTTTCTTTTTGTTTGTAGTATAATCTACACACAGAATAAGTGCCCAGGTCCTAAATTTAAAGCTTAATGAGAACCTGCAGTGTAATCTGTCCCCAGTTAAGAGACATTGCCCGTCAGCACCCTCCAGCCACACAATCACTATCCTGAATCCTAAACTGTACATGGTTTTACTTGCTTTCAACTCCACATACATGGGATCCCACAGAATGAACTTGGGGTGGTGGCAGCTTTTCACTGAAGGCAGTGTTTGGGAGATAAGCCCATGTTTTGTACTCAGCTGTGAATCATTCATTCACGTTGCTGTCAAGTGCTGCAGTCAGTAATGTGAGTGTGCCCCAGTTTTATATTCTGCTGTTGATGGACATTTAGGCAGTTTTATTTTGGGCTATTGTAATGGATAATGCTGCTCTGAGTATTTCATAGGTGTCTTTTAAGTTGGACGACTTTTTCCATTGGAAGCTATACTGAGATCCCTTGGCTGTGTGATGAGCACATGCACTTTCTGTTGGGTCCATGGCTCCCAGATGTGTGAACATCAGCTCTCACAGGTGCAGCCCCTTGGAGTTCAGGGGCGCACTCTGTTGGCCATGGCGTTTTCTCTCTGATGGTAGGTTTTCCAGTGGGTGTACTGCCGTTTAACCTGAGTTTCCCTCATGACCAAGGTGGGGAGGATCTCCTGGGCTCATGGCCGTTCAGCACAGAGTCTGAGAGGGCTCTCCAGCGGCTCCAGCAGGTGCTCACCTTCTCCTCGCTGTTGGGCCCCAGCCAGACCTCCACATGTCCTTCTGGGTTTTGCTTTTACTTTCCTGCCCACAAAGTGGAAGCTATGATTTTTACAAAGAGCCCTAAGAGGGACGTGGCTACCCCAGTGTCAGGCACACGTAAACACTTGCCTTTTAACGAGGAACTCAACACTGATCTCTCTTACTGCTGCCTAACTGGCAGCCTCATTAAGGATTTAAAACAGTCCTGCAGTGGGGGATGGGTGAAGGTGGTCAAAGGGCACGTACTTCAGTCAGAGATGAGTAAGTTCTGAGGAGCTAACGTGCAGCACAGGGACTAGTTTAAGCACTGTTGTACCTTGGAAAGTGGCTAAGAGAGTAGATCTGAAAAGTTCTCACCACACAGAAATGTCTAAGTGTGTGAGGTGGTGAATGTTAGCCTTCCTGTGCTCATTCTGCAGTCTACACACGTCAGACCAACGCATTGTGCACCGAACCCGTACTGTTACGTCTCCATTATGTTCCCACAAAGTGGATAAAACCCCAGAATCCTTGGCGTTATTTCCCTTGTGTTTATAGGTAAAACAAAAGTGATGTTTTTGTTCATTCATTAGTCTCCAAAGTGGGTGTGTGCACCTCAGAGAGTGAGGTGACCTTTTAGAGTTTAGGGAGAAAATCTGCTTCTGGTTACTTCCTCATTGAGAAATGTTCTCTTGTATGGATGTTACCCCACCAGTGGATCCATCCCGTTGCTGGATACCTGGGCAGTTTCCAGTTTGGACATTAGTGAGTTGTGCAGCTATGAACACGCATTAGCGAGATGGTGTGTTCCTTGTGGCCAGACACTTAGGTTAAGAGTGGTGGGCTATACCAAGAAGGTGACACACTGCCTGCAGCCCCACTATGCCGCGCCCCTGCCAGCGTTGCGGGGGGGCGCAGGTCTCCAGCATCCTTGTCACACGTGGCTATGTCATTCTTTTCATACCAGCCACTCTGTGGACGTGTCCCGGTGCCTCACTGTGGTTTTGGTTTTGTTTCACGGTGACTAATGATGCTGAACATCTTATCAGGTGCTAGTTCACCATTCCTGTACCCTCCTCCGTGGGGGCCTACGACCATTTTTAAGGGGTTGTTTGTGTCTGTATTGAATTTTAAGAGATCTTCGTATACCCTGGACAGCAGTCACCTGTGACGTTTAAGCCTCGTGAGCACTTCCCGTCCATTCCCTGCCTCTTCATTTCTGATGGAGTGGTGTTCACATGCTGACTCCTGCTTAGAGAATATAGGGACCTGGAGGCTCCTGCTCTCCTGCATTAGCGCAAGGAAGAGGGGCAGGCCAGGCACCGCCGGGGGGGGACCTCGTCTAGTTCAGTCTGGGTAAGGTGCGTGTTTCTTGGAGGGCTGTTTGTTTCACGTGATGTCCCACCTCAGAGGAGCAGCTACTTTTTGTTGAGCACCTGCTGTAGGATCAGGGCTCCTGTCCGCTGCCACCATTGGTGAGCCAGCCTGAGTGCCCACCTATCTACAGCAGGAACCATGGTGTGGCAGGTGGTGATCAGATGAGAGAGGCCTGATTCCCTCGGCTAGTGGAAATCTTCATCAGTCTGGGACAGGTCTTGAGTGACTGGAAATTACAGCAGGAAGTCTGCTGGGAGCACCAGCGCCGCCATCATCTCCGGCTGGCATCAGCCTCTGCAGTGGGTATGCCCCACAGGGTAGTGGGCAGGGAAGCTCTGTCCAGCACCTTCATTCATGGGATTTCAGAGCAGCAGATGGGGTCAGGGGGCAACAAAAACAAAGTTCTTCTCCAAGTGAAAGAAGAGCTCACATCCCTGGGCAGCTACTTGGGAAAACCTGACACCAGCCCCCTGAACGGGTCAGGACTATGTCTGGACTCAGGGCTTCCTGGCCTGTGGGAACCACCATCTCTTAAGGTCTGTGTGCTCAGGATGCAGGGCCAGCTCCGTAATGCGGGGCCAGTACAGGAGGAAAAAACAGAGTAAGAAAGCAGGAAAAAAGCCTCCATTTCCTCTGTGGTCTCTCAGCCAGCTAAGGTGTTTTTACTTGTTATTTAATATCAAGCTTTCTTAGGCAGAGGCAAGTGCAGACACTCCAGGGCACTTATGGGCGGCAAGATGTGTTAGCGGAGGCTCCAGACCCTGGCAGGACAGGTTCAGGAGCTCTCGCGGGCGTGTCACATGGGGGTGAGGATCCAGCCTTCTGTCAGGTGACCACCTGCTGAGTCTGTCCACTCAGGTCCCTGTGCTTTTCAGATCAGGTCGTCTTGGAGTGGCGGTCCAGAGAGAGGACTTGCTACTGTGGCCACACCACTGCCCCGGCCACCCCTCATCTGTTCCCCAAGTCTGTGGTTTGGTGGTTTTGGGATGTTATGTTAGTGGGATCTTACAGGATGTAGCTTTGGGGGCTGGTCGCTGTGTCTAGCTGGCTCCTTTACCCACGAGTCTTGTCCGTGATGTGCTGAGCCTCAGCTTGTTTGAAGGTTCACCCGGGGACAGCGGCGTGATTCCCAGCTGGGCTGTTAGACATTCATCCTGCACGTTCCTCTGTGAGCACAAGTGTTCATTTCTCCTGGGAAACACCAGAGCGACTGTGTTGTATGATACACGTTTGCCTGACTTCATGAGACACCGCCAGGCACATTTACCCCCAGCCACACGGGGAGACCTGTGCCCCACATCCTCACAGCAGGTTCATAGGTGTTTGGCGCTCTCTCACGGCAGGTTTGATTTGCGTGGCACTAACGGCTAGTGACGGTGAACTCCTTTCATGTGTTTACTGGCCTCTGTGTATCCTTAGTGTTTTTCTGAGTCTTTTGCTCATTTCCTAAGTGGATTGTTTTCTTGCTGTTAGACATGTGATTTTTAGATTTTCTCCAAGACGGTGGACTGGGTGAGAGGTGGCTGTGTGTTTAGTGTCTCAGCAGAGTGTCTGGTGATCAGACTTCTCACTGCAGGTGGGCTGTTTGGAAAGTGAGAGCTGACCTGAGTGCTGGCTGGTGCCGCTGTTCACTTTCACTGTGGGGTCCTGTTAGAGATGCCTAGGTGGGTACCAAAGGTGGCATCGGAAAGGCAGTGGGAGGTGGGGCCCGGCGTGCAGGAAATGGGGATTTTGGAGTCATTTGGGTGTGTGTGGGATTGGAGATCATGGGCCTGGATGGGACAGAGAAGCACAGAAGCTAGAATCTCAGTCTGGGGCATTGGGCATTGTAGGTATAAAGGAGGGGAGTCCATACGGGTTTGAGGAGCCCTAAGAGTAAGAACAGGAAGGGTGTGGGTGCTGGATGCCAGGAAGGAGGTGGTGGGCTCATTGGTTCTGCTCCATCCACTGGGGCTGTGGAGGACTGACCTCTGAGGGAAGTCAAGGGGCAGGGGACCTGATGGCAGTGACGTTACAGGAGGGAGTGTGGGGGAGGAGGCAGCAGTGAGTGTCCAGACCCTGCTGAGAGATAGTCTTTCTTGCCCCAACTAAAGTGTTGGGAAGCATCACCTTGATGTCACCGGAACTGGGAAGGACGTGTGACCACTATGTGCTGGACCCTTCCTTGGGGAGCACCCAAGTAGGACAGGGTGGGGGCAGAGCCAGCTAAGCACCATCAGCTGGTCGTTGGGCGGCTTATAAATAGCACCCGAATCAGGCGCTTGTAACTGGGCGTGAAATGCAGACTCTGAGACCAGGAGTCTGTGGAGCTATTTTTAACTTTCATTCTTTGAAGGCGTTTGGCTTGCGCTCCTTTTTCTTTTTTTTTTTTTTTAATATACTGAGTCACAGCAAGGAAGCTGTATGAAAGGTGAACCAGAGTGTGAAATTGTAAACCTTTCCCTCAAAATTTAATATGTCTGACTCGTTTGCTCAGTGAAAAAGCTAAGTTTTTAAAGGAAAAGGAATGATTTTTCTTAAATAAGAAAGTCACAAAGTTGTCTGTTTTTGCTTAATGACCCAGTTATACTTGTATGTTTATTTTGAAAGGAATGATGGATAGTAAGTGTACTAAAGTCTGTTTTAAATCTGTAAGACCTAAAACGCATCTGTGCATTTATTTTAAAAGGAGTAATGCCTGGGTTGCAGGTTTGATCCCCAGTTGGGGGCATACGGGAGGCAACTAATCCATGTTTCTCTCTCTCACCCCCTTTTTCACTAAAATCAATAAACATAACCTCGGGTGAGGATTTAAAAAAAGAAGTAATGCAGATTGAGTGGCATTGGAGTCTTTTTTGAGTCTCCTGATCTTTTCCTCTTTGGCTGGTCTGAAATTTTCTTTATAGTCATGAAAGGCTTGCTCTGTGGTTTCGTTCATTAAGCTGCTTGTAACTTGAGACAAGTGCGAGGTGGGCTTCTCGGTGGCTCCTCCCCAGCAGACAAGTCTCCTATGCATGGGGCACGTGGCTCCGCGCCCCACTTGAAGGGCGGCACTCCGTCCGCCCTCTAGTCCGGCAGACAGACACTGACGTTGGCTGTTCTTTTCCAGGTGCACGTTCAGATTCCCGAGCACAAACATCAAGATAACGTTCACTGCCCTGTCCAGTGAAAAGAGGGAGAAGCAGGAGGCGCCGGAGTCCCCGGTGAAGCCAGTGCAGGCCCACATCTCCCCCCTGACCATCAACATTCCAGACACCATGGCCCACCTCATCAGCCCCCTGCCCTCCCCCACGGGAACTATCAGGTACGCAGGCTGGGGGTCAACGTGGAGTAAGGGGCTAGGGTACGCAGCCTGTCCTCAGCTCCCTGGTGAGGAGGGGCAAGTGGAGCTTGGGCTCTGTGTCCCTCTACCAAGCTGGAGCCCTGGAGTCATCAGGTGTGGCTCTGTCCTTGGTCAGTTCCGGAATCATCCTGAGCTTCAGTTTCCTCACTGGTGGAATAGGTGGGCCTCCTTTGAGAGTTTGTTTTATGGTCACATGAGATAACACATGTGGAAGCAAATTCCCACGTTTGTTGGGGTGATCTTCAATTTCACAGGGATGAGTTCACTTTTCCATGGGAAATTCTGATATTCTCTCTCTGTTTGTTTTCCCTGGAACCAGAGCCAGTTATCCAAGACGGTGTGATGTTTGCTCTGTGACAGACTGATAGCAACTACCTTTTCTTGTCCACAGTGCTGCAAACTCCTGCCCATCCAGCCCCCGAGGAGCAGGATCTTCAGGGTACAAAATGGGCCGTGTGATACCATCTGACCTCAATTTAATGGCTGACAACTCACAGCCAGAAAATGAAAAGGAAGCTTCAGGTGGAGACAGCCCAAAGGTAAATGTTTCATGGCCTTGAAATAGAACCCAGAGGCCTTCGTGCAGCCAGCTGTCCTGTCCTCACTGCATGTCTAGTAGCATCCCCACCAGGGCCTTTGAGAAGCACGTGTGGTCTGTGTCAGTGACATGCACGCAGGAGTGGACGTGGGGTGGCTGTGGGCTCACTGGTCACTGTTTAGCATGCTCTTGGGTTGTGGGGTCTCCTGAGAGCTGAGCACACGGGGGACAGGAGAACCCTTAGTCCTCGTGAGGTGACATCCAGTGTTTCCCAAACAGTGAAGGTGGTGTGTGCACACAAACACATGTGCCTAAAAACACCAAGAATCCTGAGTTTCATTACTGTGTTTTTTTTTAATACAGGACGACTCAAAGCCACCTTACTCCTATGCACAGTTAATTGTACAAGCGATTACGATGGCTCCTGACAAACAGCTCACCCTCAATGGAATTTACACGCACATCACTAAAAATTACCCGTACTACAGGACTGCGGACAAGGGCTGGCAGGTAAACCCACTTCATTTTGTTACTAAATGTTCTGCCTAGTGCCTTGTAGATGCTGGTTGACAGCTGAGAGGGGAGTTCAGCTGTGGTGGTTTAACTCAGGCACAGGTGGAGGTGATGAGCAAGAGGAGTGAGATTCCCTCTTGCTAGAGAGGAAGACACGTTAGAGGCCATGGTTGCCACACTCTTTCTGACCCCTTAGTGCAGAGTGGAAGGAATAGCAGTTCTAAGAAAAAATCTCAGCCTACCTGCTGCACTGTCATGGTCCCCATGGGTGGGACAGGCACTGGGCGTTGAAGGGTTTCTTCCATCAGGGCAGTCATTCCATGTCTGAAACAAAGGAGAGTTAAAGTCCACCCCTTACTCTGGCGTTGTTCTGTCTCCCTTATGTATTACGTCTGCTGAGGTATGTAGCTTTTAGAAGTTTACCTAGAGACGGTTTTCAAACTGTTTTACTGAGGAACCCTTTCTTTAGAAGACGTCTTTCCAGTGGGCCAGTACGCACAACATGGGTGCCCCGCTGCCCATTAAAGCAGGAGCCCACCTGCTTGTCCACCTGCACTGGGGTCCCATTCCAAGGGTGTCTGGACCTGGGCCTCCTCAAGGGACTCTTTGAAATCAGTGCATAATATTTCCGGTGTTTAGCTTTTTAATTTAGTTTCATTTTTAAACCTTAACATTGTGTAGGTTTTTTCTGCCTGTCTGTGTTGTGTAGTCATTTACTGGGTGTACACATGCGCAGTGGGAGCTCACTAATTCCTACAGTAGGGAAAGGGTAAGTTTGAAAGAATAGTACAGAACAACGAGAGAAAAGTACCCATTTATAACTTCCAAATTCACGACGTAGCCAGGAGGGGTGGGGTTTCTTTGAGGCTTAATGAGTAAAAGATCTTGTGGAAAATGCCTGTTGAACCATAACAAGCGATGGGGGCAGGAGCGGGGGGAACGTTTTCTGCCTAATGGAGGGTAAAAGCTTGTTTTTCCTACCTGCAGATGTATAAACATGTTTGAATAAATGTAGTCTACCAACCAGCCCCTGAATATTGCCTTTCTCAGGGGTCTTAGTCATGTCAGGGTCTTTAGTGGTGGGAGGTACAGATAAGACCCAGCCTCTCCTGGCCCCAGGTGTTCACAGCAGGGCCGCGTTCCTAGTGGGCAGTGAGAGCGCTGGATGTGGAGAAGGCTCCCTATCCAGCTACCTGGCAGTCTCTTCACAATTACACAATGAAGCTTCGCAGAACTTACCAGACGGTAGCTGTACAGCGAGGCTGTGCTTCAGAGGAGATGGACACTGACAGAAGCAGGACCATGTCCGTGGCTGCAGTGGAGTCTGGCTCCCTATGCGCGGAATTCTGATGATGTGAAAAGCCAGTCAGCTTGATGGGAGTGAGTTTTTCTGGCCAGACTTAAGGATCCATTTTCCTACAGTCACATTTCCCAGTTTCCACGTGTCTGTCTGAGAGAGAGCTGCTTCCGCGCATCAAAAGGTTTTCTTGCTGAAGGATGCGGAGGTGCTGGGCCACGGCGATGTGGCCGCCCCGTTGCACTGGGTGCTACTGTCTCCAGGGTACGATTTGTCAGGTCCCTCTCTACTGAACTGTGTCATTAATGCTTGTTTTTATTGAAACATCTTTTCTGTCTAGATCATAAGGTCATAAGGGCGACTGCGCCTCTTGCCCGTGTAAGGCTGCTCCTGGGACGTTTCACGCCTCCTGCCTCCAGCCACTTGAGCGGGAAAGGGGCTCCTGCTGCAGCCCTCCCTTTGTTAGGACCTGCACTGTCTCCTCAGCCGTCCATAGCTCCCCGTCTGAGCTGCATGTGCCATTTTCCTGTCATGAGATTCTCTGAGCTGCTCGTCCCCAAATGTCTGCACGTGTGAGACCTCTCACCCCGTCTTCCCTCCTGCTTTCAGACAGAAAGTCCTCTCCATTCTACAGCCTGTTTTAGAAAAGGGCGAGATCCTTTTTCTTTTTGAAATGTGTTTCCAGGCTGTGCCCTGGCCTGCGCCGGGGCGGGAGGTGGCCACGTGGTGCGTGTCCGAGCTCCTCGTCAGTTCCTGAGGTGTTGACACTTCCTGCCACCCGTTGAGCACTTAATGGGGGAGTCCACAGCTGCCTTTCAGATTGACTTTCGGATTTTAGCTTTGTGTACCCATGCCTCACTTTTTTATTAATCCAGAGGAAATTCTAGGGTGAAACAAGATGGTCTGAGTAAACCTGTCCGGAAAGATGGCATATTTCTTCCTTTGGCTGTATATTTATGCCAAAATGTTGTCTTATGATTTATAATTATAACTTACCCAGCTCAGAGGTGAGGTGTCTGTTGTGACTATGAAGAGTCTGAGAATTCGGGGGCTCTCGGCTTCTGAAAGGACCAGAGCTGGTTTCTTAAAGCCCAGGGAGTGCTCTGTGCTCACCCCACCCTGCGCATTGGATTCCCTCTGGAAGGTACTGGGACGTGTTTCCTGTTCTGAGTTTCTTTACAAGTACTGCTATGCAGAGTGCATGCTGTCCAGGGGTCAGTGCCGCGCGATGGGTCACTAGACAAGCAGAAACGGAGGTCTGAGCTGGGAAGGAGCTCAGGGAAGGCAGCATGTGCCTCTCCTCGTGGTCAGCTGAGGGGACAGGAAGGGTGGGTTCTGGGCAGCAGCCACACTGAGGGTTTGGGGGAGAGAGGGTGCTCAGTATTCAGATCCTTTTTTTCACATTTGCTTTTAAAGAAGAATAATTTGCCTTTTCTGTGAACACTTTATCGTAACTTCTGCATCGTTGGAGTCCAAATCTGTGTGGTTTTAATGTCGCTTGGTTTGACCAAATTACAAAAGCCTTGCTCTGGTGAGGTAGCTTGGTTGGTTGGAGTGTTGTCCTGATACCCCAAGGTTGTGGGTTCGATTCCCTGTCAGGGCACATACAAGACTCAACCAACAATGTGTAAATAAGGGGAACAACAAATCGATGTTTCTCTCTCCCTCTTCCTCTTTTTTTATTTTTTGTTTTTTATCCCCACCCAAGGATATTTTTTTCCATTGCTTTTCAGAGAGTGGAAGGGAGAGAGGGAGGGACATTGATGTGAGAGAGACACATCGATCGGTGCCTCCCACACCTGGGATTGAGCCTGCAACTGAGGTACGTGCTCTTGACCAGAGTCGAAACTGGAACCCTTCAGTACTCAGGCTGACATGCTAACCACTGAGCCAAATGGGCCAGGGCCCTTTCTCTCTCTTAAAAAAACAAAAATCACAAAGGCCTTATTAAATTACTTTAGAAACATTGTGGCTTTATTCTATTTGTGTCTACATTAGATGTCTCATATTCATCACATTTTCTAGCCTCGTTGACTGGAAAGTCACAGGTGACCATTGGGGCCCCCTTTGCCCCTGAGATGCCATTAGGGTAGAAAGGGGGTTAGACCCCATTCTGTGGTGCAGACTGGGTCCTGTTCCATTTCAGAACAGGAAACAGCCACTCCTCGATGGACCATCAGCAGTGCGACCCTGGTCTTGTCCTTTCATCAGTGGGTCTTCTGTGACAGCGTTACTCCAGGTTCCCCCTGTGCTCGTGTCCCTCCCCTCCCAGCAGCAGCAGCAGCACACTGACCGCCCCACAGTGGTTAGTGCAGTGATGGTCAGTCATTCTGCACTGTGACTTTGTGACCACTCCTGAGGTCCCTCTAGGAGGCCACGTTCCCAGAGAATAGTCAGAGGAACTCTGGACCCCCAGGCAGCCGCTGCAAGGATTGCCTTGTTCACAGAGAGTGTTCTGTAGAGGGTCACTGTCTGGCTTTGCTCTTCTCAACCCACAGCCTTGGAACCTGCCTTCTCCTCTAACTTAAAAAGGCCTGAGTGCAATTGGAGGACTGTCTTGTCTTTGATGGGGGCAGATTTGGTTTTCTGGAAGAGTTGATTGAAAGGTATTGGTTGGTTATCAGTTAAACCCTATGATAAAACAGCCTAGCAAGTATCTGTGATTAAAACATTCTAAATCTCATATACATTTGTTCATAGAAATGTCATAACTCACACCAGCTGGCCGGCTCCTTCGCGTTGCCAATGTAGTAACTGATGCCATGGCCTTCGGTTTCCACCATGGTCTGTGGCCTGCGTGCTACTTGAACAGGAACTTGGATTGTGTGCAGAAGTATTTGACACGTCTTGATTTCTAAGCCCTCTCTGGTGATTCAGAAGTTGAAGCCACGGCTGCATTTCTAGCAGAAGGTTAATTGGGGAATTTAGAAATGATGTTTGGATAACCAAACTTTTACTCTGTTATTGCCATTTAGAAACTTTGCTCGTTTATTCCTTTTAAATGTGAACATTGATGTGAATGCATGCCAGCTCAGAGAAGGGTTTGCTGCAGCAGTTCCCAGGGTGCAGTGGGAGCCTGTCCCAAACCACCTCAGCCTTGAGCCAAGCTCCTGGTAGAAAGAATGGAGCAGGAGCTGAGGGGCATGTTCCCTACCTGCTCCACAAGATTACTGTGAGACGCACGTTGAGTACTTTGCAGATACGCTGCCCCTGGAGATGGTGTCACAGACACGTCTCAGCCTTGGGCTCGTTTTCCTCCTCTGCTGCTTTGCCAAATACTTAATGCTGGATTTACCCACTTTAAATGGCTGTGACAGCTTCTGAACGCTAACTGTGCTCAAACAAGTATTGTAAAGGATTGGCTTACCCGGGCTCCGTTGTCTCTAAATAGGGAGAGGGCGGCAAGAAAGGTCAAATGACCAGAGTGATACCTTTAGTTTCCTACCTGGAAAAAAGGTGGAAGCTGACATTTTCCTGTTGGAAATAGCCTCTTTCCTTTCCTCGTGGTGTAGCTCCTAGCCCCTCCTGCTGAGGGGTCCCCCCAGCTCCCTATCTGCTCACTCGGGAGGGGGCCAGTGCCTTCCAGACAGTGCTGTGTTCAGACTTCTCCTCCCTCTGCAGGAGCACGGCTGGCACCTAGGTTTCTGCTTTGCAGGGCACTAAAATGAAGCACATTTTTTATTTCTCAGCAAAGAAATATATGAATTCTATGTATCTTTTTTATGTTTCATAGAATTCAATTCGCCACAATCTCTCTCTGAATCGTTATTTCATCAAAGTACCACGTTCCCAGGAAGAACCAGGCAAAGGCTCATTCTGGAGGATAGATCCTGCCTCTGAAAGCAAATTAATAGAGCAGGCTTTTAGGAAAAGACGGCCTAGGGGCGTGCCTTGCTTTAGAACCCCTCTGGGACCGCTATCGTCTAGGTAAGGAAAAAAGACAAACAAAAAGACCTCACTTAATGGTCAGTAAATTTATCTTCGATGTATTGGTAAATTTTCCTTTGGAAAATGAAGGAAGTACCAAATGCATTATGATTAAATGTTGGGATGGGGATTTGGAAAAACAAAGTGTTGGATGCTCTATTTTTGTTTCCAGTGGTCGGAAACTGTAAATTTTGCTTAAACTCATTTTCCATGTAGCAGTTGTTGCTTCATTGAACTCATTGCGTATTGTAATATGATGAGTCACAATGTATCGATTTCACATTGACCAATACTGTGTTTTTCTTTCCCTTGGCCTGTGAAAGCTCTTTAAAGCTACCTTGTAGCTGCTTAAACTTGATTGATTTCTACAATATTAACTGCCTGAGTTTAAAATTACACATTTTTAGCTTCATTAATGGATACTGTTTTTAAACAAAAAAAAGAAATGACCATGACATAAGTCTGAAGCCCCGGCCAGCTTTGCACACTGCCCGCTGCCTGACCAACAGGCACTGCTTAGACTTGGCAGCCAGTCCAGCTCCCTGCGCTGGGCATGGGGCAGTGGCATCCCTGCACACAGTGGCTCTGGCACAGCCAAGCGAGTCTTCACTGAGTATCCATCTCAACCACAGGTGTTTACAGAGAAAGTAAGATTATGGAAATGTAGTTGCTTGGCAGAAGACAGATGACACCCCTTTTTGCAAAATACACTTGTTAAAACAAGGCAGCCTTAGGAGTGTTTTACCTTTAAGAATCCACTGTCTTCTTTTTGGCAATACAGAAGTGCCCCAGCCTCTCCTAATCACGCTGGAGTGCTGTCTGCTCACTCCAGTGGTGCCCAGACCCCCGAGAGCCTGTCGAGGGAAGGTTCGCCGGCCCCCCTGGAGCCCGAGCCTGGCGCCTCACAGCCCAAACTGGCTGTCATCCAGGAGGCACGGTTTGCCCAGAGTGCACCAGGTGAGGCGTGCAGAGGGCAGGCATGGGGGGAGGGGGGCAGTGGTTCATAGAGAAGAAATGGAAGAGGCTTTGGTTGCTTTGTACCTGATACTTTGTGCACAGAACCTGAGTGTTGTTTTCCAGGCTCTGAGCATTCCTGTATGTGACACTGTGTAGATGTCTGAAATAATTTTGAATTAACCTGTTTCTTAGTTGCTTCATTTAAAAACCTGTGAGAAAGATTCCTCCCTCCCCCCAAAAAGGAAGTAACAAATTAGACATTGATTAGCAGCAAAAAATGTTCATTTAATGATTGGTGAGCATTATGCAGTTTAGTTATAAAGTCATAATGCAGAATAAAAACATGTGCCCTGGTGAATTAAAAAAACAAACTGTAGAAATTCTGTTCTGGTTCCTAGTTGGCTCGTGAGTGTGCGTGTGCTGTTATTATTCCTGGCCCCCGACCAGTCCAGGTCCTGTCACCCATGTCTTCCTGGGTTCTTAAGCCCAAACCAGGAGCTGAGGCTGGTCAGCAGAGCTTATCACAGCCTTACTGTCCCCGAACTTTCCAGACTGAGCCTGGCCCCTCTTTCGGGCCTCCGTGGACAGCTTCCTCCCATATCCTGTGTCCACAATTTTTTTTCATGAGGAAAGAACTATAGGAAGAGCTGCTGTAAGAAAAGTGAGTACAGCAGCCATTGTGTTGCGGGCATTTAGGTCTATGAATGAAATGCCCCTGTTAAATTACTGCCATGTCTCATCGTGAGTGACTTTACTATTCCAGGTGATCAGGGCTGTGTCCTGTTTTATCTGTTAGTCTGTGTGTTGTCAGTGGTCAGAGTTGGTTTGGGGAAAAGGGTTGGAGGAATATGGGACGACACATAAGCCTCACTCCTGCTCCATCGTCCCCCACAGGCTCCCCTCTGTCTAGTCAGCCTGTTTTAATCGCTGTGCAGCGGCAGCTGCCCCCGACGATCAAGCCCGTCACCTACACTGTCACTGCCCCCGTGACCACCTCCACCTCCCAGCAGCCTGTTGTGCAGACGGTTCACGTTGTCCACCAGATCCCAGCAGTGTCCGTCACCAGCGTGGCCGGACTGGCCCCAGCGAACACATACACCGTCTCCGGGCAGGCTGTGGTCACACAGGCAGCTGTGCTGGCCCCTCCTAAAGCAGAGCCGCAGGAGAATGGAGATCACCGAGAAGTGAAAGGTGAGCCTCAGGGGCAGGTGCTGAAGCAGCTTTCCAAGCTCCAAGAAAACCAATAGACCCATCCTGGTCTGGCCCAGCCTGTTTCCAATGCTGCTCACTGCTGTTTTAGAACAGGTCTGCTAGCCACTGAGTGTTTTATTTTAAACTAGTGAGATTTCTCTGAGCCTTCTAGCAGTATTATTAGTTGGTGTCATTTCTTCTCATTTCAGTGAAAGTGGAACCTATTCCTGCGATGAGCCAGGCAACCCTGGGCACCGCCAGTCGTGTCATTCAGACGGCACAGACCACCCCTGTCCAGACAGTCACCATCGTGCAGCAGGCACCACTAGGTCAGCACCAGCTACCAATAAAAACTGTAACACAAAACGGGACTCATGTGGTGCCAATCCCCGCCGCCGTGCATGGCCAGGTGAACAACGGTAAGCAGCGAGGGGATCCTCACTCCCCTTTTCTGAAGGGCACGTTGAGTTTTGGTCCCAACAGTTAGAATTTTTTTGTCTGAGGAGATGTCCACTTTAGAAGCTGTAGAAGCCCTAACGACACTGCAGACACCCTGGAAGTGCTCACAGGAGTGGGCTCTCGGACCCCCTGTAGAGAGGCTGTCTGACGAGAGAGGAGCGTTTCTGAAAACTAGAGAAAAAGTACTCCCGCTTTTTGTGCGTACCTGCCTGTGGTGTCCTAGCTGACCTGTGCAGGGCAGTGCCCCCTCAAGGAGGTGTCGGACGTGGTAGAGAGAATGTCTCTGCTGGAGTCCTGTGAGTGTTGCTGTCCACCAGTGTCCTGACTTGGACATGTGGAGAAGACAGAACAGACTGAGGAAACTGGCTCTTAGACAAGAGACAAAGATGTCTTGATGTTTTTGTAAATGGAATTTTCTTAATTTCCTTTTTAAATTGTTCATTGCTGCTGTATAGAGATAGAACGGATTTTGTGTTTTGATCTTACAACTGCTGCATTCAT
The DNA here is from genome assembly GCF_054644295.1 of Miniopterus natalensis. NCBI lineage: Eukaryota > Metazoa > Chordata > Mammalia > Chiroptera > Miniopteridae > Miniopterus > Miniopterus natalensis. Next base: position 45,786,465 of record NC_142097.1, read on the forward strand.
GTTCTCGTGTAAATTTGGTAGGATCTTCCATGTGTAAAGACAGTCATCTGCCGATAGAGACAGTCTCACTTCCTCTTCTCTCCCTATTTCATTGTTCTGGCCGGAACTCAGTGCAATGTGGAGCAGCAGCCAAGGCAGACACCCCGTCTTCCTGTTCAGGAGACACCCAGGGTTTCACCACTGAGGCTGATGGAGTGGACTTTAGTATGTCGAGAAATTTTCCTTCTGTTCTGTTTGCTGGGTAGTTTTATCATGAAAATGTGCCGAGTCTTGTCTGGTGCCTTTTCTGTACTAAGGTGGCCACATGGGTTCCCGTTCCTTGCACTCCTGGCATAAACCCACTTGGTTATGTGGAACCTTTTATGAGACTTGACTTATTTTGCGAAAACTTAGTGGAGGGTTTGTGTGTATTCGTCAGGGATGTGGTTTGTAGTTGTGCAGTTTTTGGCAGCTCCTGGGGCTGCTCGTACTGCTCCCCAGAAAACCCAACGTGCTCCTGGCGGTCCTTCATCTAATCTTGCCAACTGTACTGTGGTTCTGGTCACAGGTACTCGGTCAGTCTTTGCTGGGACTCAGGGGGCAGCAGGTGTCGGGAAGGAAGGTCGCCGGTTGCCCTCCAGGCTCCTGTGCACGCAGGCTCTCTCTGTGGGCAAGACCCCCTTTAGGCCATCTGCTGCCTGGGTCCCACACCTCCCTCAGGGAAAGGGCACGAGGGTGGAAGGGTAAGGAACTCCCTGGAACAGAAACTTTCCCTGGGTCACATGGGCCAGTCGTGCTGTGTGCTGTGGCTTCAGGCTTCTTTCAGCCCAGTCGGCCTTCTCACGTTGAGTAAGTGGCACTTTCTCGATGCAGAGCAACCCTTTTGTTCACCTTCTGGAGTTTACCTGGTTGTACAGAGCGTGGGGCAGGTGAGGGCAGGAGTGGTGGAGACCCTTGTGCACAGCAGGGACGTCCCACGTTGGCCTGGGAGGAGGAAGGGCCCCTGTGCTGAGTGCCTGAGGGAGGAAGGGCTCAGAGGTTGAGGCGGAGGCCGGGGAGAAGCTGGGAGGCCCATCCACTGTTAGCCTGAGCCCCACACCCCGCTCCCCTCCTCCTGTGTGGAGAGATCGGGAGCATTCAGGGGCTCAGGGAGAGAACTTCGGCAGCAGCCCCTTGGCCACGACAGCAAAGCCATACTGTTGGCACCACCTTTGCCTGACCCTGAGCCTCAGTCTCCCCCAGGGTTCTGTCAAGATGGCTGTTAATAAGAACACCCACAGTCAGCCCTGGCCTGTGTGGCTCAGTTGGTTGAGCGTCGTTCCAGGCCGTTTGATTCCCAGTCAGGGCACATACCAAGGTTTCGGGTTCAGTCTCTGGTCAGTGTGTATAAACATCAGTCAAGGCAACAGATGGTTGTTTCTCCCTCTCCCTTTCTGTTGCTAAAAAAATCAACAAAAAAGTATATATATTTTAAAGTACCTTGACCCACAATCATGGTTTACTTGCCCAGGCTCCTGTGCCCTTGGCCACCAAGGGACATGCAGGTCACAGAGAGAAGCTGACACTTGGGGCAGAGCCTGGGGTCTCATGCGGTCTTACTCACTCTCTCTCTGCAGCAGCGGCAAGTCCTCTGCACATGCTGGCGACACACGCATCAGCGTCGGCCTCCCTGCCCACAAAGCGCCAGAATGGCGACCAGTCAGAGCAACCGGAGCTGAAGCGGGTCAAGACCGAAGATGGTGAGAGCATCGTCATCGCCCTGAGTGTGGACACACCGCCGGCAGCCGCGAGGGAGAAGGGCGTCCAGAACTAGCGGCCTGGAGAGCTTTTCTACTTTACTGTCAACTCTGTGGTGCCAAAAGGAGACACTGCCCGTCACTGATGCTCGGAGCACATTCTCTCGGTGGGCAGAGGGCCCTGCGGTTGGACTTCATGTCAGCACTGAAAACACAAAACCCAGGTGGCCTTAAAACTCCTTAAAGACAGAAGTCACACCTGAACTTGAAACCACACAAGGAAACCTGGTTCTGGCAGTGTCTCCCCGCCCAGTGCCCACCTTTAACCCTGAGCAGACTCGCGGTCCTTCCCAGGGAGGACCGTGCCCAGTACAAGCAGATCGGCCGGGACGGGCTTCCTTGAGGGGACCGAGCAGAAGCCCCCCTCGGAGGACCCACGGGGCTGGCAGAGGAGACAGTATTTTGTTGTTCACATGTGGAATTAGAATATTTTGAGGTGTACTTTCTTTCTTTACAAAATAATGGGGTCTTTGACATTTCAGATCACTCCATTTCTACTCTGGAAATTTTGGAATCACACAGGACCTTCAGTGTGGGTTTCATTTGGAGGAAAAAAACCACGTAGTTCTGTTTGTTTTCGTTGTTTGTTTTCAGCCTATGGAATGATTTCCTTTGTCCAGTTAAAGGTCAGGAGGAGCTACTTGATGACAGCTGCCCATTTTCCCGTTGGAGCAGCTGCCTGATGAGTTTACTCCCTCTCAGTGTGTGGGACGGACAGATGGACGTGGAAGGGCTGCATGGATGAACTGCGGGCTGCACTTAACTGTTTTTCTTGCTACTTTTTGTTGTTTCTTTGTGTTGACTTTGTCCCTGGCATAATTTTCCACTCTAAGTAAAACAAGTCTCATAAGTATTGTGTGTTTAAAATGACAGAACTATTCCTACTTTATTTGGGGGAAAAAATTCAATCTTTTGTCACCCTTTCAAACAAATGTCACAGATTTCTGGGTGGCACGTTTGCTATTTTAGGTGCTGTCACCGGCTCAGCATCGTCTTGACCAGCTGTCTTCCCAACTCTGCCCCACTCACCCAAGAGCAGCTGCTGGGGTGGAGCAGAAACTTCGTGTTAATACAGGGTGTTAGAAGCAAATGCCCTGCGATCAAGCACTGGGAACATCTAGGTCGTTTTCCGATTTGTGATAGGAAATTCCACTCAGCCTTCGAAACGGAATCCACTACTAAGGCTGATTTCTCTCCTACAAAAAATAAAAGCGAGAGGAAAGGAAACAGGTGAGAGAATGAAAAGCAGGAGGCACTCCCATGGCCTCGGCTTACACGCCTCCAGGAGAAAGCCACTCATCTTTCCAGAGTGTACCGCGGTTAGGGCTGAGCACCGTGCAACTAGTAAGAAGGCTCTGGCCTTATTGTGAATTTTTAAATGTCATCATCATAACGTTATTTATTTAAATGTAGTTGTTTTGGTATTTAATTTTTTATTTTTTATTTTTAGAGAGAGAGGAAAAAACCCTGTATTTTCCTGGTGGAATGAAACAGCTCAGAATGGTATATTTAGGCAATTTTAAAACATTTATTATTTACCTAAAGACCAAATATGATAAATCTGTTCTAAGTATTGTGTGTCAATCCAAAGTATGGAGCTGTCACAATGTTACTACAGATCATGCATATTAAAAATTATGAAATTACTGCAAATAGCTGGATTTATAACTCAGCCATTTAAAAAATAAAACAGAACCATTAAGTGACTGAGACACGTGTGTGACAGTGGCAGAATCTCACCTGCAGGTTCCAGCCCAGGCGGGAGCCCCTCAGGGCAGCAGCCTGCATCATCCAGGCACTTTACAAAATACCTGAGAATGTATGTTTTTGTCTTTTTGTTCAGGAGGTTTGCAATGTGCAAAATAATTCAGACTGTGCTGTGTCCTGTGTGTGGGGTTGGGTCACTCCTCTGAGGGACCTAGACCTGTTTGTCTTGCTAGTGCCCCTAACTGAGCTCTTGGTAGGTGAATAGGCAAGACCACCCATGGGGGACTTGGCTTGGGCGACAGTAACTCGATGCACTGGGTGTTGTCTTGGAGACCTCCACACAGCAGCGTGCTTGTCACCACCCAGACTCGGGCACATTCTCCCTACTTCAGCCCAGTTCATCAGTTGGTTATTGCTGAGCCTGAAACACAGACCTTACCGGACGCTATGTACCCAGTTCTTAGATTTTAGAGGATAGGTTTTCGCTGTAAGGCAGCTGGAGTGCCTCTGTCAGCCGAGCGTAGTCCCTTTCCTCCTCCCCTCTCACTCATTAGTTGGCATTTAGAAATTTAAAAATACTAAGATAGCTGGAAAAAACATAGATTAGAAAACTACCATATTCCAAGCAAGTTTTTTTCAATTTAGCTCTCAATTCCCAAGAGCCCTTCACACACCAAGGGTCCCTGAGCCAAGTCCCTCCTGCCCTGCTGGAGGCCTGGTGCCACACACGTAACACACGTTGAACGCCCTCCCTGCTGTCCACTGGCAGTTCCTAATGTCTTATTTCAAGAAGTTTCTACTTTGACTTTTGCCAAACTTCTGAGCTCCCTAAGGGACTGGAAACTTCATTTCTGCAGCTTTGCCCTGAACCAAACAAAAATACGAAAGAGAAACTCGCGTGACCTGCACGGCGTGGTGCGTTCCAGGGTGTCTGTGTGCTAGGGCTCATCTTCCCGTGTCAGTAGCGTCCCCACACAGACAGCTAAGGTCCTCAAATACACCACCCCTCGTCCACTAGAACCAGAAGAGCCGGAAGTCATGGTCAGAGGGGTGGGGCAGTGTCAGGACTTGGGATTTCTGTGCTCTGTGACACAGGGATAAGTGACAGTCTTCAAGTCCTAACTGCCATTAGTCCAGAGGTATAGTGGTGGTTTGTGTGCAAAGATTTGAAATTTTAAGAGTACCAAGTTCCTGAAATCCAATAAAATATTTTTATTAATTTTGATTGAATACAGTATCATTGTCATTTTGATAAACTTAAGCAGGCATTTCTGTTTTGCTTTTTTACTTTATGCCCCTTTACTGAGGACGCCAAAGGCCTAGCACCCTTGAGGTGTGTGAGAAGGCGCTGCTGTGATGGCCACTGTGGAGGCCCGCCCACTGGACAGGCCCTGGGTGTTTGCACTGCACATGAGGAAGGCACGGTCACAGGCTGCGGTAACAACTAAGAATCAAGGTCACTGCAAACAACCTGCAATAGCTTCCCCATGAGATGAAATCTTGTCTGAAGTGGCACACGCCCATTCAAGTACCCACACTGACCCTCTGGTTGTCCAGCTGCTACAGAAAGTCTGGCATGGATTGCTGGTGTCCTGAAGCTTGCTAAAGTGCTTCAGTCTAATCCCAGGGTGCCAGGGGGAAGGAGTCCTGAAAAGAATGGCATGAAGGGCCCTGGGGAGCTAAATGAAGATAAAATTGAGCATTCGAGGACAGAGTTCATATGGAGTGTTTCACTCCCAACATTGATGCCCTAATTTAAAACAAGTTACGTTAGAGAAAAGCTGCTCGTCATGTACTGAGACTGTTTCTCCTAACGAAAGAAAGCATCCATAATGGTTTTTTCAGATGTTATCCATGTTGTATTAGTAGATATTTTAAAATGCATTATGGTCTTATCCTCCCTTCTCTCAGGAAAAGCTACTCTCGTTAATTCATTAGGTTCACCTTGCTGGTGTTAAACTGAGTCTTAAAAGATGACACCCATCCCAGAGGGCAACCAACCTTTACTCACAGAAAAGATGTTGTATGGAGGAGGCCCTCACTTCAGACACAGGAAACAATTCAGTAAGAGCCCTGTTCATTATTGCAGGGAGCCCACATTTGCAGCCACGTTTGGTCTGTAACGAAGACATTGGCACATGATGAGCCTCCATGCAGTCCTCACACAGTAGGTTAGTAGGTTCAGGGCTGAATGGGGAGGTGAAGAGCCTCCAGTACACAGTGATTGCAGCCTGCTGGCCAGTGCTCAATGCAGGGTTCTGTGCAACACCACACTGGCTGGCCTGCCCCTTGCTGCTGCCCCTGTGCGCTTACATTCATAGTGATACAAAAGTCGGATTTTCACATGGGCCTCTGGTGACCTCTGAGGAGATGACTAAACCAGTGGGCACAGATGTCCCAATCTGAGAAACGTCTGTCAGAGGCCCCTGTGGTGTAAGCACACTGCCCATGTGTCTCCCAGTGGCCACAAAACGACCACTGGCAATAAGTAAAGCAACTATCTCAGTCCTCCAAAAGTAACAGTTGCAGGCAGGTGGGGGTAGGGGGATTGAAAGTGGAAGGACCACCTATAATATGGTGACTGTTTTCCTGGGTTTTCTTTCCTCTTATATCTCCTGGCACAGACTCTGGGACAGCCCGAGTATCAGACCTACACGTGAGGAAAGAACTTGGGTATGAATACCCAAGAAAGCCTCTCCACTCATTCTGGCCAGAGTCCTGGGAAAGGGCCCCATGAGACCGACCGTGGGGATCGCGCAGCCAGACTCCAAGGACTAGGGGAGAATCTGTCACTTTTCTCTCTCACCATTTTAGCCTCACACTGGACCCAGTCACAGGGAACGTGCAAGATTCACAAAGCTCATTGGACCCCAAATAGGATAAACTCAAAACAATGCCAAGACATACCTTTAACCACAGAAACGGACGGCTTTCTAACCTCAAGGCAGACAAGGCAAGTGCCGTTGCACACAGAGCAACACGAACGGCAGGTTTCTCTTCCGAACCACGGAGGACGCCTTACTGGGAACCTTGAAGGGCTGATAGTAACTGCCACTCAGAACACTACACCCAGAGAAAATGCCGGGAAGGCAAGTGAAATAAAGATGTTCTTAGATGAAGGAAGGAAACTGGGCCAGCAGAGCTGCTCAAAAAGAAATGCTAAAGGAGGTTCCTCAGGTAGAAAGTAAATGAGAAACTTGGAACTTCAGGAATTGAGAAAGAGATCAACAGAAATAGTAAATACCTGGGCAAATATTATAAACAAATTTTTCTTCGGCTCTTTATGTCTGACTTTCCAATGTAAAAACTAACATTCGTTCAGGGTTACGTAAACATGACATTGACAGTTACAACAGTGAGGAAGGTGAGTTTGTAAGGTTCCTGTGTGTCACTGGAAGTGGTAAGACATTAATTCTGAAGTAGACTGAAAAGGTAGCTTTGTAGCCTGATCACTAGTGCAGTCGCCAGTGATACCTAACAAAGATACAGTAAAAAGCCTACGGGTGAGTTGCAACGGGACGCCGAGAACTTCAAGTCAAAGACAACCCTGGAGAGGCTGTGGGCGCAGTAGACCACTGCGATGAAGTGAGTCCCACGAGCTTTCTGGGTTCCCAGTGCATTTAACAGTTCACGTTATGCTGTAGTCTATTTAGTGTGCTTTAAAAAGTTGTCTAAAAAAGTGTACATAGCTTAGAATAGGCGAGTCCAGAGGAACAGAAAGCAAATCAGTGGTTACCAGACAGGAAGATGGGAGGAAATGGGCAGTGATTTCTTAATAGGTATGAGGTAACTTAGGGGTGTGAGGCGAGTTTTGAAACTAAGGTGGTAGCTGCCCAACATTGTGAATATACTAAATGCCATTAATTGGTACACTTTATAATGGCTAATTGTGTTATATGAATTTTTCCACAATAAAAACAAAGAAAACTTGAGACCTAGGTGTCACTAGCAAATTCTACCAAACGTGGAGGAAAAGCAATTTAAAATTGAGAACACTAACCTGGTGAAGCCGCAGCTTATACCTGTGGACAAAGCAAACAGCAGGTACTCTGGAATCCTGCAGCAGTTTGTATGACATTAAGCCATATGACTCCGCAATCTCAGTCTTGATAATTTATCCAAAACAAACAAAAAGTTATATTCACCAGGTAAATCTATCTGAATGTTTAGAGCAGCATTTTGTACCCTCTCCCGAAACTGGGAACATCCCGAATGTCCTTCAGTCAATGAACAAGCTGTGACCGTGGATGATACTTGGCGATGGAAGAACTGCTGATACAATATTACAGGTGAACCTCAAAGGCCTTACACTGAGTGAAAGCCAGACAAGAGGCCACCTACTCTGTTATGGGCTGAAATGTATCATCCTAACGCTGGTACCTGTGAATGTGACCTTATTTGGAAATAGGGTCTTTGCAGATGTGATCCAGTTAAGATGAAGCCATCAGGCTGGGCTCTACTCCAACTGTGGGTGTCCCAAGAGGAGAAAAGGCGTGCACGCGCGCGCACACACACACACAGGCAGAAGTCGCCATGACCCATCTCCAAGCCAGGGGCTGCTGGCAACCACCGGCAGCTGGAAGAGAGACCTGGGACAGACTCCCTCAGTGCCCAGAAGGAGCCAACTCTGCCAACACCTTGGTTCTGACTTCCAACCTCCAAAACCCTGAAAGAATAATTTTCTGTTGTGTTAAGCAGGCCAGTCTGTGCTCATTTGTTACAATAGCTCCAGGAGACTGCTACACTAAGATTAATGACATGACATTCTGAGAAAGCTCTACAGTCAGTGGTTGCCAGGAGCTGGGGGTGGCGGTGGCTACAAAAGGAGAGTGAATCCTGGGGGACTGTGGCCACACAACTATGCATCTGTCAACTCATAAAACTGCACGCACCCAAAAAGAAAGTGTGAATTTCAAAAAAAAAAAAATTAAAAAGCTAAAATTATCCCACTGTCCATGAATTACCGGTTGGGGAATAAATAGGGCTGGGCCCCTAGGTGTGTGTGCTGGCTCAGTCCTGATCCTAACCCTGAGTGTGGGGCTGCTGTTCACAGGGCTGGGACAGTTCTGGAAGATGAAACCTGAACAACTGCCTCCTCCACACCAAACGACAGTGCTGGCTCACCCCGGCTGCCTCTGTCTCGGAGACCCTATGGTTAAAAAGCAAAGAGCAGTGTTTACAACATGATGAAGCTTGACAACATTGTGCTAAAAGCAGCCAAAGACAAAAGGCAACATACTGTATGTTCCACTTATACAGAATGTCCAAAATAGGCAAACTGAAAGGAGGCTGGTGTTTATCAGGGCGGGGAGGGGGGAGTGTGTGTGACTGCAAATGGGTCTGGGGGTCCTGTCTTTTGGCACGATGAAAACCTTCTGGAACTAGACGTCTGCACATTTTGCATGTATTTAATGCTACATACTCTTTAAAATGGTCAAACTGGTCAATTTCGTGTGTTTTACCACAATAAAAAGTTTCACCTGAAGGAAGGTTAGGGCAAAAACATGCTTTATGGGGGAGCCGGCAGCTGTACAGATCTGACCATGCAGTGGCTCTTGGGGCTGCAGTGTGTTCTGCTGCCACTTCAGTCGCTTCCTCTGTAAGGAAAGTGAGGCTCAACCTTCATCCCGTCGAGGATCCCTGAGAATCTGGTAGGAGATGGAAGATGCACACCCCTCCACACACAATGTGCAGTTCCCAGCGCTCACAAACACCCTAACCCACCCCTCGAACCAGAGGGGACCCCCCCCTTCCATCGCGTCATGCAGGGAGGACACTTCAGCTCATCCTGAGCACAGGCCTGGCACACTATGAACCATGGCAGCACAGTTTATGAGCTGTCTGAAACGAAGCAGTCACAGCCGAAACCGTGAGGCTGTATTTCACAAAGTACTTCTCCGGAAGAACCTTATATTCAATATTCTACTCAAACCCTAGCACAGCTGCATTTTCAGTGGCGCTTCTTCTGCCCCTCCTATTACAAACTATAAAAATGGCCAGAGCAGTTAAGGGACACGGCCTGATCTCCTCTTGAAGACTCACCACAGGACCTGCTCTCACACTTTGGATGGCACCAGGGTGTGCCACATCCGTCTGCCATGCCTTCCTCTCCAGTTCCCAGGCTCTCCATGCACTGAGAGCTCCCATTCTTCCTTTACAGACATGTCTCCCCCAGTGCAATGTATACTTAGATACACCAGAGGGATTGTACTTGGGGAAAATACAAAATAGTAATTATACAGATGTGAAGGATGCCTCCTATTCCCCTACCTAAAGTTCAGGCTCAAGTGTTAGCTGAGTGAGCTTGAAACCAATAGGGCAGCCCTATACCACACAGGCAAGGGGTATCCAGGCCCACGAGACAGTGGGCAGAACTTGCCTGACAGGGACCATAAAAACTGCTAAGGAACATTACTCTCTTCACCTCTGCTCCCCAGCGGGAACTCAACCGACAAGCCATCACCCGATGCGTGGCCAGGTGTCCTGCAGCCTTGGCTTCCACCTGGCCCTGCCACAGCATCCCTAGAGCCCACAACCCAATGAGATTCTCAAAACTGGGGGCTTGGTTTTGTAACATACAATTCTTTTCCCCTGAGGGGTACAGAATACAACAAAATTAGTCACTTTTATTTAAAAGAAACATTAAAAATAAGTGTGCAAAATTAAATTTCATGATTAAATACACATGAAAGGAACATGCATACTTTACACTGAAACCCACATACAAAGTTAGCTGATTACACGACAGTAAAAGAAATGGCAAAACAGAGAACTTGCTGCTGCAGATTTTAAATGTTTGCAACCTGAAATCAAAACCTTAAATTAGGTTTCTTTAAAGGGAAATTAAGGAAATCAAATAGTCCTCAAGTAGTACTAACACTGAGCCCATAACCTATTTTAGTTACCAAATGTTAAAAAAAGTTATGTGCCTTTCATCCTCAAAACGTTAGTGTGCAGCTCTCCTTACAAACACTGGGGAGAGAAAAAGGGGGTGAGACGGAGTGGAAGCGGCTCTGCTTTGTTGAGATGTCAAACTTTTCCCTCCATATCCTCTAAACTGAGATGCTTTCTTCTATGACTAATTTTTAAAGACTATGTGTTACTCTGTTCCCTGCACACAACAGGGAAACTGTTTTCACCGGGAGTTTCACCAGGAGACCCCAGATGATGCACAGAGCGCCGACTCACAGGGTAGGCCTGCCGCTGGCCTCAGTCCCAACAGCTCCAGCAGAAAGACAGGACGCCAGCACGCACACGACCAAACCACAGGGCAACAGGCACAGAGGACCACGACGCGGGACTCACGAGGGAAATGCCCACCTGTGTTCTCTGACACAGCTGTCTCCTTTCTTCGTGTTCAGATGGGAGAAAATTCCTTCCTCCTTTTCTAAGGCAAGCTGCTGGTATTACTATTCTATTTAAATCTGGTTATAATGTAAGAACTAACATTAACACCTGTTCATCTCTCCACTACAGACTCAGTGAAAATGATGGAATCTGTTGCCAATGACAAATTTCGATTTGTCCACCCTCTTCTCAGCCCAGTCCCTAAGTTTGCACAGAGCCCCGACTAGGTGGGAGGAAGCAGTGAACCATTAAGGTAGCGTCACAGCTGAACTGTGGGTAACAAGCCAGCAGTCAGGCTCCAGCTGCTCAGAGCCACGTGAGTGTCACGGTGCTCCATGACTCTTTCTTTAACACTGGAAATGCAAGGCCTTGCTGAGGAAAACAGACAACCGCATATGGCTTCGAGACCAAGGTTCCCGGACGGTCCCTCCAGCCCATTACCCACAAGGCCCAAGGATGCTGGCACCAGCCCCAGGAGTTTGAGGGGCACACTCAGCACTCTGGGGCACTCGGCTGTGGGTGATGATTGCACTCCGGGTGAAGTCACAGCTTGTCGTCGGTCATTTCTAGAAACTGGGCGTAGACGTCCCGGATGCACTCCCCCTTGGGGTTGAACAGGAATTTGTAGTAGCTGCCGTCTGCACAGATTGCTGCGACAGAAGGAGACCATTTTACTCAAGTTTCTTCCCGCAAAGTGAAAAGCAAGAAGCTGAACTGCAAATGGCCTTGTGGAGCACGGAGTAGCTGGTGTGTGTGTAAGTTTGCAGATGGCCAGGGGCTCCCCTTCCTTACTGAGCACATACGAGGACAAGAGTACCTACTGTTCTGGGAGTGTTGGCGATAGGAAAAAACCCTCTTTGGTCGTCACTTCAAAAACTAACTGATCTGCTCCCAGGCTTTCCTGGGAGACCCCGGAGGGCAGGGAGCTGGTAACATCCCACATGGCTGTGCAGACCCAGAGTGCGAAGCACGGTGCCCTCAGCAGAGCTGGGTTAGCACAGCCGACACTGGTGTTGGGGGTGGCTCGTCATTCTTGTCTGGAAGGACCACTTACCAATGACAGCGTTTGGCTCTGTTCCAAAGGCACAAATGCATGGAGAGCCTGAGGGAACCTGAAACTTGGAAAAACTCCACTTGGAACTGAAGTATTTTGGAAGGAAACTGGCTGAAGCCAAACTATGAGGACAAGGAAGGAAAGGAAAGAAGTTACGTTCACATAACAAAGGTATAGCTCTCCTTATCAGTCTTAGCCTTAGTAACTCAAATTCTATTTTTGCTTTAATTTTTTTTTCTCATAAAAAAATAAGTCCTTACAAATGGCCTTATAATAAGCCCAGAAACCATCAGCATCAGAAGGGGCACAGGTTTCTACTGTCACTAAATTAATTTTCTGAACACAGTGAACACAAACACAGCCATGGGCGTTCAGGACCAAGGTGCCTGGATCCCCAGCAGACATTTTCTGCGGGGCAAACAACAGGAAGTAACGATGCCACTGTTTTAGTATCAAATAGTCTGCAATGGTTTTCAAAGAATCAAAGCAACCACCACGAAGACCCTGTGACCTAACACTGAATTTGCCCACAACATAGCAACGGCGAGTCCCTTTCGCTCTGGGAAACCTACCTAGACTGTTTATTCCTTTTTGGATCTTCAGCAGCAAAAATGTGCACTGTGCCGTGGTCACTGGACACACAGATGAGGGACGCGTCCTGATTGAAGTTGATACTGGAGAGAAACCGGAGAACGCTTGGGTTTCGTGTGGCTGCGGAGGAGCCCAGGCCCAACCAAAGCAACAATCCCGTTGAACTGATAGCTTCTCATACTTAAGACCGCAATTTTAGAACTGCCCCTCCTTGAACAAGCCCACAGCCTTCACCAGGGAATCGGGGTCAAAACCACAGCATGACCCAGCATGTCACCGCAGGTCCAGGGACAGGAAAGGGCTTCTTGTAGACCGACTGCAGCTCCAGGGGCTCTGATACTGCCCCCACATGTCACTCAGGTGAGAAAAACTCCACCTCTCTGACCGCCCTGCCCCCTGGAAGCAAAGGCTGCCCCTTTGGAGGTGGGCATCAGCTGGGCTGGGAGGCACCAGCTCTGCCGGAGGGGCCCTAAGAGCAGACAGGCAAGAGAGCATGCTGCACACCACAGGTCCCCAAGTCACACTAATTTACATATGAATTATGTTTTTAACTCCCAGACCCAAGTGCTGCTCAACACCTACAAAAGCCACAGAGCAAAGAATAAAATCCTGCCCGTCCAGGGGTCCAGCCACCTCAGTGCTGCAGACACCAGGGGTGTGTTAACAACTGCGATGGAGAAAGTGGCTCAGACTCCCAGAGGAGGCTCAAGCAATTACAGATGAGCCAACAAGGTCTCTAATGTTTGCCTCAAAATATCACAGAAAAAAAAGCTGGAGGGAAAGTGAAGAGGTAAAATAAAACTCGCCAATATTGATAAATGCTGAAGCAGCGTGATGGGTTAATGGTAATTATAGTATTCTTTCTAGTTTTGTTCCCATAAAAAATGTTGGTGAGAATAAAATTAGCTGAAACTCGACCCCCTCCCCCAACACAGCACAGACGCCTCCTGCCTGACAACCAGAGGTCTTGACTGCACCCCCAAATCACACAGGGCCCATTTCAATATATCAGCCCAAAGCAATGGCCCTGTTTAGGGTGAATCAGTGGTCATCCTTACCAATAAATATTAGCTGCTTGAGACCCTCTTCGTAGCTCCTGGATCAAATGCCCTGATGAGGTATCAAATACTCTGATAAGGGTCCCCTTTGAAAAACAGTGAAGTGTTTCATTATCAAAGATTCACGACATTTTAGTTTTTTTTCAGTGATTTATATTCACAAACTCACTAGCCCCTACAACCCTTCTCCCAAACTCCCCAGGTCATCTAAAACCCAACATCCCCCTCTATCGTTCCCAAGAGTGGGCTGGTGGCTCTTTAGTCTGACAGCTCTGGGCAGGGGTCAGAGAGAGTGAGGGAGACTTGGGACCCTCGACTAACCCTGGGTATCTGCTCCCCTGGCAGACACCCAAGAGAACACCTAGGCCAGACTGACTATCCCTTGAGTGCGGTCAGCTCATCATCTAAAGAAATGGCACCAACTGTAGCTCCTACAGCCAGTTAGAAAAAGGAATGTTGCAGTTCTGCTGCCCAAAGATGAGGCACGACCAGGTCCCATGACTTCTGGACCAGCTATGTCAACTAACACTTGTGGAGCCCATCCAGGAAGTCGTAAGGGGTGGGAAGGCAGCTCCCGGAGGAACACGACCTCGACGAGGGCAGAGACACACACTTACTTTTTCAGATGCGGTTGCAATTCTTGTTCCCTGCAGGTTGAGAGCAATGCAGCTCAGAACGCCCTCGTGGGCAGGAATGTCCACAGGCGGCTTCTCGGTGCTGGCCAGGTCCACGAGCTGCACATGGCCCGTGTGTGTGCCAGGGAAGGCCAGGAGAGAGTTGTTACTGTTTGGGCACAGGACACAGAGGCCTAAACAGGAACAGAGAAAACCTGTCAAGGATTCACAACCACCTTCAAAGCCTCTGCTTTCCCATGTGCAGAGCCTTGTCCAAACTGCTCTCTGTTTTCGTTTCCAAGGAAAAAATAGTAAGAATTATTTGGGTTTCCGTTTATATCAGAATCACAAAAAGGGTATCAGAGGGTCAGGCAAAGCAAACTCCCATGAGACTGTCTCATAATTGGAAACATTTGCTGAACTTTATTAAATTTCTGTCTTCTGTGGTACCAGGCACTGAGAATGAAAAATTGTAAAATCTGAAAACTGCTCCATTAACAATAGCAAAAGAAAAAATACTTAAGAATAAATTCAACGATAGATTGTAAGTCCTAGTAACACGCTGCAAAGGAAAACCAAAGGTTGTGGACTAGAATCTACATTTGCCCATCATCAGCACAATCACAGGGAGTCTCCACAGGCTTTTCTGAAGAAAAGGACAAGCTGATACGAAAATTGTTTTTTGTAAAATAAGGACAAGACTGGAGGACTTACACTATCTAATTGCAATTTTTTTTTTTTTTTTTTTAATATCTTTATTGATTTCAGAGCGAGGAAAGGAGACGGAGAGAGAGACAGAAACATCAATGATGAAAGAGTCATTGATCAAGCCCACAACTGGGCATGTGCCCTGACCGGGAATCGAACCCTGATCACCTGGATCCCAGGTTGACGCTCAACCGCTGAGCCACGCCCGGCCGGGCTGCAAGAAATATTTTAATGCTCCAGAAAGCAAGGCAGTTCGATGTTGATGACATTACAACAGAAACGCAGATCACTGGAACAGAATAAAGAATCCAGAAAATTCTTACACTTAACTTGATTTTTTAACCAGAATTATATAAAGAATTCTTACAACTCAGTAATAAAATAAACAATTTTAAAACAGGCAAAAGATATGAAGACACTTCACTAAAGATACACAAACGGCAATAAAGCACATGAACAGCTGCTCCCATCACAACTTCAAGGAGATACCACACCCAGAACAATATCTAAAGTTAAAAGACTGACAATACCAAGTGTTGGCAACTGTAAGTCTCATAAATCACTGATGAGAATGCAAAATTGGACACAGTCACTTTCGGAAAACATTTTGTTAGTATTCTGTAGAATTAGACCTGTTTTTATGATATAACCCAGCAATTATACTCCTCAGTATTTACTGAGGAGAAATGAAGAAATATACCCACACAAGGATTTGTTGTGTGTTTTAATTTTTATTGACTTTCGGGGGGGGGGGGGGGGGAGCGAGAGAGAGAGAGATTGAAATTTGCTGCTCCACTTATTCATACATTCATTTGTTGATTCTTGTATGTGCCCTGACCAGGAATCAAACCCACAACCTTGAGTGAATTGGGATGACTCACCAACCAAGCTACCCAGCCAGGGTTCCACACGAAGATTTATATTTCGACATTCATAGCAGCTTCTGACCGTAATAGGCAAAAGGCTTGTATGGCCAAACAACTGTGGTATACCCATACCATGGACTATTACTCAGCAATAAAAAGGGGCAAAGTAATAATACACATGGAAGAACCAGAAAAATATTAAGCTAAGAGAAAGACACCAAACATCTGAAAAGGCAAAACTTGAAGGTCAGGTGGGGGATGGGGCTGACTGCCTGAGGAAACTTTTTTGGGTGATGGGGCTGTTCTGTCTGGACTGGTGGTAGTTATACAACTTTTAACAATTACTAACATTTATCAAATGATATACTCAAAATGATATATTCAAAACAATTACTAACATCAAATAATATACTCAAAATGAGTAAATTATACTCAATAAAGCTAGGAGAAAAAACACAAAAATTTAAAAAAGAAATTATGCTGATATAATGACTAACAAAGTCAGCCACAAGCAATCCTCCCTCCAAAAGAAAAAGGAAAGGAAATGCCTCAAAATTTAATAAAAACAGATTCCAGGGCCCAGTGCAGAGCTCCTGAATAGCTGACCATCACCTGGAAAATCCTATGAAGGCCCCATGACTCTGATAAAGGTGTGGTCCTTGAACCACTGCCTTTGGGAACAGAAACACCAGCAACTGCTAGGAAGGGTAACCCAGGAGGAAGTGGAGGGAGCAAGGGAAGGGTGCAGAAGGAAAAAGCCCGTGTCTCCCAGACCCCAAGTGCCCTAATATGCCTCAGGACCATCTCACCACAGCAAGACCCTCAGAGGGACCAGCCTGGAGGTCTCGTCACTCTTTCTCAAGATTTCTTACCTTTAGGGTTATAGCAGGTTTCAAAGACGTGCAATTGGTGGGGATTGTGTGTGAAAGTAAACACCTTAATCATAGAATCCAAAACCACCACAATTCTAGAAAGAAAAAAACAATGAGATTTCCTCTCCCCAAAGCGACTCAAACGTTTTGTGATATCTTATTATTTTGAACCTTACAAACTCTGAACACCACATACAAAAGGATTATTCTTGCTTGAATCTGGGGCCCTTGCCGAGAGGTCACCTATGAGTCAACTGCAGGCCCAGTCAGCACTAATGAGCAAGCGCCTCTCGCCTGGGTAGAAGCTAACACCCTTTCTGAGGTTTAACGAGATCTTATCATCAAGTAGTCCACCTGGAGTAAGGACCAAGTAGAACACATGGGACAGAAATTAAATTTCTATGTGCTTTTAGATGTCTGGATAATTTTGAAATGCCAGGAGCGGGAGGATTTGACTCCATTAATTGCATTATTAAGGGCCCCTACATGTTGACATCGCTGCAAGTAACAAACCTAATGCAGGATGACATTCACTTTGTTCAGTGTTTTTGTCCTCCAAGCTGAATACGTAAATTATCCAAAATTAAATCCAAATTAATGAAGCTTTGCTTCAACTTGCTACCTAAAAAAACCCCTCAAGGTTCTCCTAAACACTCTGAATGCAAAGGCTGAGAAAGAAACCTGCTCTCAACAGGTCAAAGATACCATCTCACTAAGGAGTTTCCAAATTTTCCTTTAGCCTCAAGCTGAAAGCATTTATTGCAGCAGTTTTTGAAAAGCATGGTTCAAAACTTGTCCTCGGGCTGCACCTGCTGGTGGGGACAGCTCTCCTGAAGGACTGAGCCACTGAGCGCAGCACCCAGCTGAGGACCTGGTTCAAGGCAGGTGCATGTCATCCATGCCCACTGATGCCTCACCTCTAAATGATCAAATTCACTGCCTTCCTTGCAGCAATATAAATCATCCTTATGTCCTTTGGATTATAAACTAGTGCCATCATGTTTCAATACATCATTTTCCCAAACACTTTTTTCCTTCAACATAAAGTATTTCAGCCATCGTCAGAGAAAGAAACTATTCCACTTTTTAAAATTGGATACCAAACCTACCTATCTCGCCGCAATTTGACTGCCTTGACTTCTGTAGAAAATTCTATTTCAATAACAGTCTTCTTTTTCAGGTCATCCCAGATCATCACTGAAATATCAGAAAAATTTATTTTAACACAACAATAAACAGGCCACTCTGAAGAGGTCCTTCCTTCTACCACAATCACCTGACCAGGCAGAGGTGGTGTTTTCCCTCCCAGGTCTAGACATCTCCTCCCCTCAGGACTCTCCTTTCCTTCCCCTCCCCCATCAGCACTCACAGCCCCTTATGCATGTGCCTGCCCATATTCACACAGCCTGTAGTCTCCTCTCTGACAGCACTTGCCTAGTGCTCAGGCAAACTTCGCCCCAATCCGCTTTCTTGGGTTCTACTTGACTGAGCCAAAAAGCAAGCCAAACCATAGTTACTAAGTACTAAAGTGTTAAGAGAGAAACCTGGGTCAATTTCACTGTGAAGTCAGATGCATAAAAGCCCAGGGCCAGGGATTTCTCCACCGCACCTGACCATTCTTGCTCTTCTTCAAGCTCAGAAACATTTGCCTGGTTTCACGGCAGGGTTTCACCAGGATGGACTAGGAGTCTGCATCCCACAGGCTGAGATAACTCAGATAACCTCTGAGGTTGAGAATGGTGGCCAGCAATGCTAGGGGAATGCAGGGGAATGTGGTATCCAGCCACTTTTACCTTCTCTACTTAAAAAGCCACCTATGAAGGGTGTAAGGTGAGGGAAGGCACGTTCTCCTCAACAGTCAGGTCATGGGCAAGGTGACCAAGATGGGAGGGAATGAATATTTCCCCTAAAGGTCCTGACACCACGAACAACATGAGCCCTGGAGGCCAAATTCACGTGTAAGTTTGCCAGAATGGACCAAGTGACTTAATACATCGAGAGAATTTAACACCAGCCTACAAGAACTACCAAGCTTTTTACATACCATAAAATTGATTTACTATTGAAGAGGTTAATTAAAATTTATAATCATTAAAAAATGTAGAGAATATTGTTTTCCTGCTCCTTTAAAATACCATCTTTGTTCCAGAAATCTCTCCATTTAACAAATCTCTAAAGTACGTTCCCCCTTAAAGGGCACTAATGCAGTAACACACTAACATTCCACACCCAGATGTTCGTAACTTTCTGGGCAAGGACACTTCTACTCTTGTATATGATTCAAAAGTAAACTTGCTCTGGCTCTGCAACCAAATACCAAACACCAAACATCTGTAATTCAAAACAAACGTAAACTGGTTCAAGCCAGAGAAAGTCCCACAGGTGAGCGATGTCGACAGGGGCGTAAAAAATCTGGGTGAACATCGTTTTCAGAAATGTCTGTAAATGGTGTGACAAAGCCTGAGGCTAGTCCTTCGTACAGGACTACAGGGAGATTGAATGTGGCCAAAGACACAAAGATGTTCTAAAAAGTCCAGGAAGGGATTACACCTGAGTCACGATGATTAAATGCATGATGACTTTACCTTTGTTGGGAGGGTATTTTGGCTTTTTCCCACCACCAACTAAAGCTAAATAGTTGCAGCGGAATAGCATTTCAACATGGCCAACTCCTCCTTCCAGAAATTCTGAAATGATATTAAAAAGAAGTTAGTATGTACATTTTACAATTTAAAAAAAATGAAAAAGAGGTGAAATGTAACAGTTGGCATTTGATTTTTAAACTAGCAATTTACAGCATCGAACTACCATCAGAAATGAGAATGGTGACTGACTAGGGAAAATAATTAGCTATGGGCTTCAGACATCTCTCAGCATCCTGTCACCCATCAACTATTTTCATGTATAAATACTGAGCTTACAGAACACTAAGAAGCCAATGTAGCAAAATATATGACATACCTAAATTCGTATTTTACAGTATAGCAAAATTTGTAAGCTGAGAAAGCAAGCTAAACACTGTAATGCTAAAAACTGACTTTTTAAAAATCATTTAAATACTTCTTCCACTAAAGTTTGAAATGCTCAAAAATGTTCATGAGTTATATTAAGAGGAAAATAAATGTCAGCAGATTTTCAGATGTCCTCCAGGACAGAAGAATACAGTACTCTCTCAGAAAGTGAAGTGAGCCCCGAGAAGTATGGGGCTCAGAAAAGCAAACCCCATCACTGTGTGGTTTGTCACAGAGCAGGACCAACCCATCCATTCTCCTCAACTTTGCTCTCTGGTCTGAAATGACTATAAGCTCCTGGGACAGTGAGGGCACAGCAAAGGGCAAGTGAGGAATCAAAACCTCTAAGAATTGGAAGTCAACCTAAGAATCAACTTCTACCTATCCAGTCACAGCTGTACAAGATGATTCCAATTTCATTAGGTCGCTCCATGAGAAATTTAAAATTCAAGGCCTAGTAGAAACTCTAGTACTATATATTCAATATTATCCCTAATGAAAACAGTTTTTCTTTAAAACAATTTAACAGTCCTCTAACAAAAGCTACCTCAAAGTAATTCTGGCTCTACTTAGGATGTGGCCACGGTCCAAATCCAAACAATTACAATGGTTCATTCCTTCAACAGTGCTCCTCCTCTCCGCTAGGTGTGTGGCTTCAAGTCTGTAAAAGCCCAGGCTTCTTCCGCTCCCCCCTCCCCCCCAGTGCAGACTCCACCTCCAGCAACTGAGGCCCCTACCCTGGTTCCCACAAACTCATTCACCAGCAACAAGATGATGAAATGCCAGTTAACATTTGGTCTTGGCCTTTACACCCTTGATTAACAGACTGTAACAAACTAAAGCTTAATAAAATTTCTAATAACCTGCTATTAAACAAAAGCTGACCCTTCTCCCCCAATGAGGGAAAAGATAGTCTCTTCAACAAATGCTGCTGAGAAAACCAAATGTCCTGCAAAGAACAAAGCTGTGCCCTTAGCCTACATAAAAATTAACTAAAAATGGGCTAAAGACCTAAATGTAAGGTACAAAACTGTAAAACTCCTAGAGAAAGCACAGGCAAAACCTCACGACATTGAATTTGGCAATGATTTCTTAGGTATGACATCAAAAACACAAGCACCAAAAGCCAAAATAGATGAATGGGACTACATTAAACTTAAAAACTTTTGTGCCTCAAAGGACAATCAATAGAGTGAAAAGCAACCTACAGAATGGAAGAAAATAGTATTTGGAAATCATTAACCCCAGGGGTTAATATCCAGAACATATAACGAACTCCTACAACCCAACAGTGACAACAAAAATCAAATAACCCAATTTAAAAATGAACAAAGGAGTTGAGGTTTACACGTCCTCTTAATAGTTCTATAACCACTGGATTTAGTGTTTTATCCAATGTATCATTCTTGACACACCTTAATTTGTTCAAACTATACCTGTTGAACCCTCTTTCTCATAGACATTCATGTGTATGTGACGTATTTGCATTCAAGTCTACACTCTGACCCCACAGCATCACCATGAGAACGCCAGACAGGCTGCATTGCTGCGTTACGCCCAGGGGTCCCAGCCTTCCCGGAGGGAGCAGTGCTACTCTGACAGCTGAGTGAATCCACTCCAGGTGTGCACCTATAGCACCTTGGAGGAAGGTGGAAGATGCCTCCAGCTCCTAGTCCCTGCCAGCAGTGGGCACGTCCAGAAGAGGTGCTCTGCTCATGGCCAATCACAGTCTCCTTTACTCAGTGCCACAGTCACACTGGAGACAAGGCCAAGAGCCCAGATCTGGGAATGACCACTGTGAGGCAGGCACACCTTCTTCCTCCCCATTTAGGAACAAACCTCCCAAATAAAAAAGGAACAAGGCCAAGCCTTCTGCCTGTTTTCTACTGTTAAGTTCCCAGAAATGTCACAGCAGACTAACCTGCAAGTGCATATAAGTGAATTTGCACCATATAAAATGCATCATCAATAAGCACGCCACCAAATTCACAAGCTAAGCTCAGGGACAGCTGAGCAGTGACAGTGAACAAGTATGTGCACTACAGCACAACAATAGCAAATCTACCCGAAACTCAGGAGTGTTAGTGCTTCTTCTCTAACTTACTTTATAAGAATCTTAGATTTAGTACAAACATCTCTTTAGTTAGGAAGCGACTGTTAATATACTGCTATTAATCAACTCTAACTCCTCTCCAATTTAAGTAAAAAGTATCCTGAAATTCCTCGTAAGTCAAGCTGTTTCAAAATATTTTGTAACTACTTATCTATATAAAGCAGTTGTCGTAATTTACTATGCAACCAAAACAAAAGAACTAACAGGAGTCTTCCACCACTACCCTCTATCAGAGCCACACTGCTGTGCTCCAGACTGTGAGGGCACAAACTTGCATAGCACTAATCTATGCTTTACACAGTCTACTTCACTCACCTGTACAATAATCCCAGGAGGCAGGCAGTTATCCTCATTTTACACATAAAGAAACTGAAGCCAAGAGAAGGTGAAAAACTTTCCCAAGGATAGAGAGTAACATCCTAAGGGACAGAGCCAAGATTCGATCTAAACAATGTGGATGGTGTAGAGTCTGGGCCTTCACTACCAGGTTACACTGTCTTCCTCTAACAAATGAAAGTTATAGACCTCAGTGTACAAAATAAACTCCTACATACAAAGCGCCACTTACTGGTTTACATACCAGGCTGTACAGAAGGTATCATTTGACAAAGGGATTCCACTATTTAAAAAAAAAAATCTGAAAACCCTTGATGTGGAGTATTACTTGTTAGAATGGAGGGGGCTGTTTAGTGGAGCACCAGGGTGGAGTAACTTCCTCTTACAGATGAGAAATTTCTAGCATCAGAAAATATAACTTGTACATTGAATAAAAACCACAACTACAACTGCAGGAGGAAAAAGGATGTTTCTTACTTCCTACGATTTATCTGAGATTTGTTCATCCATGGGCAGTGCTTGATTCTCCCAGCAAGACCAAGAAACACTAAAAGCTTAAAAAAACTATGTAGAGAAAAAACAAATTGAAAAAATTCTATCAGTAAATTAAACATTTTCCTGTCAAATGGAAAAAAAGCACCATTATTTTATTTTACCAACAGAATTTCTGATTGCAGCTTGTATTCCATGAAAACATAATTTTATTGCTACAAATATTTCTAAATATTGGTCACTCACTAAGAGTTAAGAGTCCCATCTGCTGTAATTAAACCCATCATTTGAGTTCTCTACAATTTTACACTCACCAGAAGAGTGAAAATGGTCTAGGTCAACTACACCTTGTTCCTCCAGACACACGGAAGGCAGATGCTTCAAAGTTGACAATTCACTGGAGAAATCAGTCTGGCCAATGCCCGCTGAATCAGCACTGTATCCTGGCCCTGCATAGAGCCAGGCACCGTAGAAGCTCAAAGAAAGAAAGAGCACAGCTCCGTCCAAGTTGACGGAGGACCATGAACCCTATTTACGTCTCAAAACCAGCTGTCCCCCCTGCCTCCATCTGCAGGATAAAATTTAGACTATGGCCTGACCAGTGTGCTCAGAGGTTGAGCACTGACCCATATACCAGGAGGTCGCTAGTTCAATTCCCAGTCAGGGCACATGCCTGGGTTGCGGGCTCGATCCCCAGCAGGGGGCATGCAGGAGGCAGCCCATCAATGTTGATGTTTCTCTCTCAATGATGCTTCTCTCCTTCTCCCTTCCTCTCTCTTTAAAATCAATAAAAACATATTTTAAAAAAAAAAATTTAGACTATGAGGGTTGGAAAAGAGAAACCATGACATGTCAGTTACTTCTTACCTTGTTTCTCTTTTTCTTTTAGTGGATCAGTGTTATAGACTCGGAATCCATTTTCCATCCCACATGCAAAGCATCCTAAAGCAAGAGAGAGACATTAATCAGCTCACTGGGTCTGGAGAAAGCGGCCTCTCCTAAGAGTGCCTGCAGATGCACAGACCACACAGACATGGTCGGCATATGCCACAACCACTCTCCTGTGGGCAGTTATTAAATGCTGTGCACATCCTAGCAGGACAGCTTCAGTTTGTGACTTAACATGTAAAGGAGCCTTTGGAGTCACTCACTCCAACTTCCCACTGCAGGGCCCTTCTGTGGTGTTCCCATGGACCAGGCTCAGCTTCAAACAATTCCAGTTGAGAGGGCTCACTCTCCACCTCCGTGAGCCACTGTGCATTTCTGTCAACACCTGCCTCTAACATTCACCACTGGCCTCCTCCTGCCAAATACATCTCTCGAGCACTGTCTCAGGTAACAAGTCATGGAGAAGCAATGACAAATAAGGAAACGCACATCTCCTGGAGGACAATCCCATCAGATGTGAATAAACCAGGCTGCGAAAGGGGAGGAAAGTGCTGCTACAGGATGATCTTCTACAAGACAGATCTGAGCTCTCCCATCTGTAAATAATCCTTAAGCCCCTTTCATCATCACCAGGAGTGACCCAGGTCACCATCTCCAAGTCACACACCAGGTAGATTAACAGTCCAATTAACGGCACCGTTAGGAACTGAAGGAAGCACTGAAGATGACCCTGTGACCTGAACTTCATAAGTGGGACCCAAGATCAAGTTAATCTCCTTAAACACCACCACGACCAACGGCTGGTTCATAGGAAGCTGGTGGCTGGAAGAAGAAACAAACTCTCCCATTCTTTTTCACAAGGCAGGCTGCAAAGCCTCACAGCAACTGCCCAGCCAGTTGAATGCCAGTGCCGAGGCCCTCTTCATGCCATTCTACGGGTTTCCTGCTTTGGAACTACGTTAGCTATTCTATCCTGGCAGCCACCCTTCCAAAAGTGGAAAGTGTGCTTTTATTTTCTGTCCAAGTGACTTATAAAACCACAGAAGATGAGCTTCAATGATGACAGCTACCCCTGCGCGCTGCACACTGTGTTGTGCAATCAACACTGTGGCTCTGAAATGTGCCCCGTGGGAGCCTGCAGTCTGACAGCAACTCAAAAGTGCCACGTTATTTATCTCTCAACTTACTCTGAGTTGTAACTCCCTCTTTGTTTTAATGAAATCATGTAATCTGGACAAATTATCAGAGCTTGGCTTCCTGGAAAATATGTAAATACAGGAGTCAAACCTTTTCCCATTCTCACTCAACTATTACAACTTCCCCAAGTTTTAAGCCTGTATCTATCTTATTTGTCTTCACCAAAACACATACATTTCTTACAAGACTTGTATAAAAATATGAAAATTAACTGCTGTAAACCCACAAGAAAAAGGCAGACAACCTAACAGAAAAACGAGCAAAGGACTTGAACGACAAACCACCCCCCTTCCCTCTCTCTGAAATCAATAAAAAAATTTAAAGAAAACTTAAAAATCAGTGTAAGTAAAAACAAAATGTAATAAATGCAATCATCTGGCATAAAATTATTTTATAAGAATTTAACCTAAGTGTAACCAGAAGCTTAAGTATAAAAGCACATTTTCCCCCCTAAAACATTATGAGCTTTACTTATAATTTTTTACAATAAAATGAGCTGGTTTTACAGAAGATTATTTTTCAGACAATTGAAATTATGTCTATTTAAAAGCCAAACCTTTATTTTGCACTGGTTGGTGTGGCTTAGTTGGTTGGGCGTCATCCCGCGCACCGAAAGGTTGCCAGTTTGATTCCCATCAAGGCACATGCCCGGTCTGTGGGCTTGATCCCTGGTAGGGGGTGTGTGGAAGGCAGCCAATGTTCTGCTCTCACATCCATGTTTCTCTCTCTCTCTCTCTCTCTCTCAAAATCAACTAAAAATATTTTTAAAAATAAAAGCCAAAGCTATATTTTTAAAATAATCTTTAATGAGGCCTTTATTAAAATATTATAAACTTCACTGGTTTCTTAATTGGCATCATTTGAGCACAGTAACTACACTGAAATGTAATACAAAGATTCCTCCTTTGGCATTAAGGCAGGCAAGTATGTAAGGATTATTTTCTTGCATTAAATGGCTTCAAGTCACTAAGCTTTTTGCTTTTGAGTATTTTTTATAGTTACCTCTCCCTTTCCTTCCTATCAGCCAGACATCTTTCACTGAAAGCACATTTCTTAAGGCGTTGTTATACCACTGTTAATTTCTTGAAGAGTTCTCAATTATTATAAAAACTTATTACCGCCTGCCCTTCCTCTAGTAATCCAAACCCAAAATGCTCAGCCACAAATCATTGCCCAAAGTCCGATGTCTGGCCCCAAACCCGTTGGCACCTCACTACCCCATTCTTCACAATCCCTGCCCTCAGGCCAAACAAACCCAAACCACCTGTGGTCATTCCCTGAGCCCAAGGTGCTCGCACCCTTCCCAACCTTTCCACCTTTTGTCTAACTGCCACCTCCTCCCCGTCGCAAAGGCCAGAAGTAAACTTGCCCCCTCCCAACTTAAGGAAAGCTTCCAGTCCGCCTCACAGCCTGCACACCTCTACCTCTCACTTTGGTTTTCTCAGATATACTTTAGCTCTCCTCGGACAAAACCTGTGGACAGGTCCTAGCACAGCACAAGCACAAAGGAAACGCGCCAAGGAGAGCGAGGCAAGCACTGCGCTGTCTGTTCAAAATCACCTTCGCCAATGCCGGGTCCACAGCCACCGCCGACTCTCTCCAGACACGAACTTCCGAAGCCCACCGGGCGAGCCCTCGGCAGTCCGACCCTGAAGGCAGCCGGTACCCTTCCCCTCCCAAAGGCGAGACCCAGGACGCCCGCGGCGGAGACCGCGCGGCAGGCCCAGCGCCTCGGCCGCCCGGCGCCCCGCCTTCCCGAGCCCCCCGCGGGAGTCGTTGGATCACCCAGGCCCGCGGCTGGGAGGGAACCCTGGGGGCGCCATTTCCCCGCTCGTCGTCGTAGTTTACCCTCGCCCCAGGATGTTTTTCCAGTGCTTTTCAGAGCGGCAGGGAGGGGAGAGACACCGAGGCTGCCTCCCGCGCCCCGAGCCAGCTGCCAGAGGGGGCCCTTCGGCCCGCGGCCCGCACCAACCCTTGAGCCCCGCAGCCCGCGGAAATCTTAGCAGTCCTTCGACTTGAGTAAGCGAAAGAACCACCGAGAGGAGAAGGGGTTCCTTCAGTGGCATTTTCTAGTCAAAACCAACAAAAACACACGCAGCTAGGCCGGCGAGAAGCGCGTCAGCAGAACGCGCGAGTGGGGGCCCCGGCCGGCACGCGGCTCTTCAGGGGGCCGTGGGTCCACGCAGGAGGCAGGCCCACTCGGGCCGAGAAACCGGCGGCCCCCTCCCAGAGGACGTGCCGAGTGGGGGCCCGCAGCGAGCCTCGCGAGAGCACAGGGTCGCGCTCAGCCTCGCAACCCCGCCCCTCTGCCCGCCTCAGGGGCCCTCCGTTTCGAACGCGGAAAAGCGGCAGCCAAGCTGCTCCCCGGGAGGACCCGAGGCCTCGCTCCCCCGCACCTGCTATCAGTCTGGCTCAAATAAGCTCGCGAAGTTTCAAGAAGAAAAGTGCAGGCGCTGGAAGGAAGGTGAAGCGCTCAGGTAACGCAGTTACTGGCTACAGGTCCCTCAGGAGCGGGGGCACCCGCGAGTGCGGAGGGGGACCCTAAGACGTGCGGCGGGAAACCAACGCGGTCCAGCCCGGCGGGAGCGCGGGCCGGCGCGCACGGGGACAGGGGAGTGGACGCGGGCCCGGGGGGGCTCCGCACTCGGCCCGCGCCGGCCGCCCGGGCGGGGCACTGGGCAGGGAGCGCGGCCTGCAGGGGGCGGCCGGAGGGGGGGCAGCCGTGGGTCAGGCAGCAGCCGCCCCCCCGAGAATCGCGAAAGGCCCAGGGGAGAGGGACCCGCCCGGGCCTCGGCCTGGACCCCGGCTCCG
Organism: Miniopterus natalensis; assembly: GCF_054644295.1. NCBI lineage: Eukaryota > Metazoa > Chordata > Mammalia > Chiroptera > Miniopteridae > Miniopterus > Miniopterus natalensis. The sequence continues at coordinate 45,813,905 of NC_142097.1, forward strand.
AGTGGGAGCGGCGGCGGGAGGGCGGGGCGCGGGGCCAGGCCGAACCCGGGGCGTCGGGGGGCGGAGGCCCGGGCTGCGGGAAGCTCCGGGGGGCGGAGGCCGGGCTGTGGAGGGTCCTGGGGGCGGAGGCCCGGGCCATGCGCGGCTCCAGGGGAGGGGCCCGGTCGGGAGGGGGCGTCCGGGGCCGGGCGCCGCAGGGGCGCACTCACCGTGGTCCTGGTTGAAGCCGGCGTAGAGCAGCCCGTTGCCGTGCGGGTTACACGGCAGGAGGTTCATGGCGCCGCCGCGGAGAGGCCGCCGCTCGTCAGCGCCGCATTCCGCTCGGGGAGGCCGGGCGCTGGGTCCCGTCAGGCCGCCTCAGAGGCCGCCGCGGCTGGAAGCGAACGGCAGACGTGCAGCGTCCGTGCGTGCTGCGTGCTGCGTGCGTGCGTCCAGCCAGTGAGCGGCGGAGCGCCGATCACATTCACCCAGGAGGCGGGGGGGGGGAGCGCCGAGAGCGTCACGTGCGTGGGCGGGGCCACGTCCATGGGAGGGCGCAGAGGGCCTGGGGGCGGGGCCTTGTCTAACGGGGTGGGGAAGCCGAACCCCAGACGGGAGGGAGAGGAGAGGGCCGGGAAGGGGGGAGGAGGGGGAGGGGAGGGGGGAGGGGAGAGGACCGGGAGGGGGGAGGAGGGGGAGGGGAGAGGGGAGGGGAGGGGCGGGGGGAGGGCAGGGGAAGGGAGGGGGGATTGGAAGCCTCGGCCGTGCCCCTCGCCCTCCCCAGCAGGCAGGGCCCGGTCCCCCAGCAGTCACACCCCCACTGGTAATCGCCCTCATCAGGAGAAAGACGGGAAACGTGGCTGCAGTGCTGGGGGCTCCGCTTACACCCGTTACTGGGAGCGGGAGGCCCACGTTCTCTGGGGGGCACACTAGGGTTCGAGCCGGGATGTTGGTACAGGCACCGCATGTTCAAACCCGAATTTCTTTTTGGGAGAGAAACACACCGTCTACTGTTTTAACGGTTCAGGCCACAGAACCCTATCGGACACTCCGAGCGCCCCTGTGAGCCTGAAGTCTCCCCTGGGGCCAGGGGAGCCCGTGAGATGTCCGTGTTTCCTTCATGGGGTTCTTACAGAGCTAAAAGAAAAAGAGGACGATCGATACTGTGTGCAAGGCCCGGGAGCGTCGTCCCCAGTGGAGCAGCCGGCACGCTCCACCCACACGGCGGAGTCTCCAGGCGCTCACACGCCCCACCAGGTCCCTTCCACGCCCTCCTACGGAGATGCCACCCCCACACCGGTTTCTTGAAGATGGAAGGTCTCCCTCACTGCAGTGAGTCAGCCTCCTGGTGGTCTCTGGCTGATGGCACCTCTGGGCTGCCTTAACTAGGAGGGGTGAGTGCTGGAGCGACAGCAGCTGCTTTGGGGCAGGGTGGACTTTGGAGCTTTTTTTTTTTTTTTGGCCATCTTCCTGTCCACTAAGACTCAGAGACCTCCATACCCAGGCAGGCTTGGTCAGTCACGAAAGTAGAGCAAAATAAGCAGTATCCTGCTCTTGAGTTCTACAGTGAGGCAGGGAAGGGACCGTAGTATTAAAAGCCAAAACTTTGCCCGGTCGGGCATGAATCAGTGGTTGCGACCTAGGATCCAGGCGATTGGGGTTCGATTCCCCATCAGGGCACATGCCCGGGTTGTGGGCCCCACCCCCAGTTGGGGTGTGCAGGAGGCAGCTGATCAATGACTCTCTCATCATTGATGTTTTTCTCTCTCTCCCTCTCCTTTCCTCTGAAATCAATAAAAGACATATAAAAAAAAAAGCCAAAACTTTGACCAGCCTTTTTTGAGAAGACAGATGTATGAGAATCCAAAGATCTGAAGAAAGAAGACATAGACCATCAAAGCAGGAGCAGATGGAGCCAGACCCCGACCAGAAATTTAGACATGGGAGGCAGGGCCAGCCCAGGGCACAGCTTGGCCTCTGCTGCAGAGAGCCGCTGACCCTCGCTGAGGTAGGGAACAGTGTCAGGCATCTGCCTGCTGCACTGTGGAGCGTCCTGCAGCACAGCTGTCCCATTTTGAGACTTTGACCAACACCCTGTTTGGCCAATACCCTTCAATAGCCCAGCATCCTGAGAACACCCCCAGTGGAGGCTGGTGCCCTCGGGGAAGGGAAGGCCCCAAGAACAGGTACATCATGGGTCCTGTCCCTGCTCAGGACCCACCGTCCTTGCCTAGAAGGGGCTAGGACACCTCTTCCCAGTTCCCCCAACATATGCAGCCTGTTGTTTCTCACATTCACTTTGAAGAAGCTGCTCCCCAGCAAATGAAAGCACCTCTCTCTCTGTCTTTATGGCAAAACAAATATTATCAAGCCTGTAATTGACATTTTTTCCAGATTCAATATTTGCCTAGATGATTCCTCGATGCTGTAAGCTCTCAGTCTAGGAAATTACTCTGCACTGCAGTAATTTTCACGGGGCAATTGAAGACATAATTGTACACATTTTGAATCTCGACGCTTGGAAAGAGAATTACAAACATCTGGGACGTAATTTGGCGCTCATGTTTATGGTTTGGGTGGATTTCACCGGCAGCAAGGACCGTGGGAGAAAATGACAAATGACAAGGTTGGAGAGCAGTTTGCTTTAGGGTTCAGTTTACATTTCAGTTACATTTCCTCTACATTCACCACCAAAACATGCGTACTTCCACTTGGTACATTCTGCCCTAGGGCGTGTTGCTTTTATCTCACACAATGCCGCTTTGATTTGCTGAGGCACTTTCTCCTGTGGAGTGTAACGTATTCATTGTATGAACATTCTGGGGCTGCCATAACAAATCGCCGCACAGTAGAACGTTGTCATCTCACAACTCGGGAGGCCAGTGTCTGAAATCCAGGTGTGGGCAGGGCCTCGCTCCCTCCAGAGGTGCTTGAAGGGGGGGGGGGTCCTTCCTTCCTCTTCCAGCTCCTGGTGGTCCCAGGTGGCCTTGTCTGTGCAGGGCTGAGGCCTCTGGCGGCCTGTGTGCTCCATGAGAGCTCCTATCACAGTGGCTACAGGAACTTTATTATAGTCCTTCTAGGACACAAGAGGTTGTCCTGAGCAGTCCTTCAATTGAAAAACAAAAAGGAACTGGAAAGGGAAAAAGAACCCTGTTTGGCCAGGTTTAACCTTGCGGCCAGGGGACCCTGCCCCAGTAGCTGCCACCATCTTCGGGCCCCATGTCTTCACTTCCCTGTGGGTCTGAGAAGCGCATTCTTCAAAGGGGAGAAGAGGGACCAAGGCGGTTTCACCCGACGTGGACCTCTCCTTGCCTTCCTGGTTGCAAATGTGGGAAAGAGGTGACCCACATGGGCTGTCCCAGCCTTCGTGGTCAGTGGGTCAGCCCTTCTCTCCATCCACTGCCCTACAGAGAAGGGGGCCAGGGCCCCAGCAGGACGTCCTCACAGGCCAGCAGCTCCCTGAGAGGCACTGTCCCCTCAGGGTTTATCTGCTGTCCACTTGCCCACTCCCTTGTGGATATCTGTCCTCATCATGTCTGGCTTCAGACCTTCAGTGACCACATGACTGTGCTCATTTTCTCTCTCTGGGCCTTGGTTCCACCATCTCTGAATAAAGGTATGTGTTGCTCCCATTTCTAGGGTCCCTTAAATTTCTAAAAATCTATAAATCATTTACAGAAACTGAGGACATCTGGGCATTTTCTCAACTCATGTTATTTTTTTAATCTTTCCTTCTAACCTCCAGCTGCCTCAGAGAGACCGCAAACAGGTACAACCAGGAACAAGAGACCCTGGTTTGCAAAGTCAGCACCATTCTTTATGTCACTGTGATTGGTGATAAGGACCCATCTGTTGGGAGCCCGCCTAATGCCATCTGTGAGCACTCCAGGGGGATTGAAGAGCACCCCTTGGTGTTCTACCAGACTGGCACTCCTTTGTTCAAGGTGGCCCTTGAAGAACATGGGCTCGAACTGCACAGGTCACACGCCGTTTCCAATGGACCTGTGCAGGTCAAACTGTGTTGTTCAAGGGTCAGCCCCATGGCTGGTGATATGTGTGCAGAGGACTGCCTGTGGTTATACATGTATTTTCAACTGTGCGGGAGGTCAGCACCCCTAACCCCACATTGTTCAAGGGTGAACTGTACTCCCCACTTTCTGCCTCTACATTTCTTTTCAGGAAAAGGAATCTTTTTCAATAGATGACACAGTCCAGGAACAAAGCTTTGTGGCCAACACCATGTACTAGCACTGACTGTGGTGCCTGAAACAGGCCATGAAGCCACAAAGTAAAGGGCTGTAAAATACACAAAGTCAGAAAGAACCAGCCAACGACTCTACCCTCTGCTGAGAAACAGGCACCAGCTCGGTCTCCTCCCGTGACAGTGTTCGCCTCTTCCTGCCTGAAACGCTTGCTCTCTGTCATGTGCCCGGCCCACCTGGCTCTGCTGTAGCCACATAACTAGAGGTATCTTTGGCATTTTCTTTTCTTGGCTTCATAACTTGTGGAACATTTTATATTAAAAAAATGTAGATTTACAGAAAAATAGGCATTATAAATCACTTATTAATCCCAAAACGTAGTAAATAACATAGCAAAAACTTTATCAAACCCATTTTGTACAGAAGTGAGAGAGACCTGCTGTGCATAATCCCGAATGTGTCCATGGTGTTTACAAATTAGTGCTTTGACGTTAAAAAGGAGGTTTACAAAAAGGCCCCTCTCCTTCTGTCGACTCTGAGTTATCTGTCGTTGCTGTTAACATCCCCTGGATTTATACTCAGCACACTCATATCACCATTCTCATAAATGCAGTTATTTTAAGGAAAAAGTTTACACCGCAATCGTGATATAAGTAACATTCAAAATTGTATGTTATCAAGAGGTAAGCAGACTACCAATCTCCCCTTTACAAACACACGTCTAACACAAGAGCTTCATGCACATCCATGTAGAAACATCAAAGTCAAACCGTGGGGACAGGCTTTCACGGCGTGGAGCAGCATGGTCTGTGAGGGGCTGGCCTGTGTTTCTCAGATCTAGAATGGCCTCCCGGCTCCCACAGGATGGCTCGGAGTCTCCTGGAGGGTCCAGCGTGCACCTTTCTCGATCTTTCCTTAGGAGACTTTACAGCTGTTTCTGGTGCAGCGCTTGGGCGGGCTCTGGGGCGGCCGGGCAGCCTTGCCTTTTCGGAGGCTGTTCCTTTTGTGGACAGAGCTGGCGGTGACGGAGTAGGAGCGGCCGTGCATCATCCTGGCATTCAGGCCATTGGCCATCGAGAATGACTTGAGGTGGCTCCTCAAGGCCGTGGGGAGTGGGAGCTTGTCCACCAGGTGCACAGGCGTGCAGGACACCACTGCTCGGCAGCACAGGTCCTGCAGGCTCAGTACTTGGGAAAGAAAAGAAAACTGTGCTTAGTTTCTGCTGTCCCTGATGTGGCTGATCTCAGAGCAGCCTACTGGCCTGTCCACCTGCCTTTCCCAGGATTCTGGGGTGGGTGGACCGTGAGAACCAGGGCTGAAGCTCCCCGTACTCCCTCATGCAGCCTCTGACAGGACTGGGAGAGGACCACCTGTTTTCATCACCTTAAACTCAGCTTGTTCCCAAAACCTAGGAGCCCACCATCTCTCCGTGCACGTCCGAGAGGTGAGCAGGAGAGATGGTGTCCCAGGAGATCTCCTCAGGAATTTTAATATGACGTTCCACTCCCAGTTACATTCTATTAAAAATACCCTACATACGACTATTCCTCAAGTTCCTCTCTTTGTAAACAAAGTAAGTGGAAAGTGAATCATTCCTAACGTGATAAGCTCTTCCCAAAGCCATCGGCACAGAGGTCCCATGGAAGCCTGAGCTCTGCCCTAGGGAGTCCGTCTTCACAGGCTTGGGGGTCCTACTCAGGCACCGACCCCTTCTCAGCATTGACGCCTGAGACTACCTTATTATAAACGCCTTAGCCTCTGCCCACGTACAGATCTCAGAAGCCTCTCATGAGCCCATGACAAAGCTGCAATCATGATTTCCCTCTAAGTCAACACAGTTACAACATGAAATTGGATTCAGCGGCTTTAGGTGGGTCCTGGGAGGCTGACCAGTGCAAGAGGCTTCAGGACAACCTCAGCGCCTACCCTTGCTCGGCCGCCAGAGCCGGTCCATCCCATGCCGCAGCAGCACGATCCTGGCCAGCTCCGTAAAGGACTCGGTGATGTTGAAATTGCACAGAGGGCTGACCTCGAAGAAGGTCACCCCCAGGCGCTCTGCATAGGCCTGGGCCTGCTCCGTGGGCACCTGCCTCTTGAAGGCCAGGTGCAGACGGTTCCCCACCAGGATTTTAGGAACACCAGGAGCATGCTAAAGGGCGGAAGAAAGGCAAGGAAAATGGGTTGCTTGTGGGAGCTTTTGTTGTTGGCACTGTGGGCATGCTGGGGTGGATGGTGTGCCCCCCAAATTTATACTGAACCAGAACTTCAGAATGTGTCCTTATTTAGAAATAGGATCTTTGCAGATGAGATTAGTTAAGATGAGGTCATTGGGGCGAGCCCTAAATCCAATCACTGGTGTCCTTACAAGAGGAGAGGACACAAGAAGAAGGCCAATGACCAGAGAGGCAGAGACAGGGCTGTGTCTCCATGCCCAGCAGTGCCAAGGACTGCTGGCAACTGCCAGACGAGGGAAGAGATGGGGGGGTCCTCTAGGACTGTAGGAGGCAGCTCAGCCCTGCTCACGCCTTGATCTTGGACTTCTGGCCTCCAAAATGTGAGAAAATAAATTTGTTGCTTTAAGCCCTGGTTTAAGGTCATTTGTTACAGCAGCTGCAGGAAACTAATACAGTGGGTTTGGTCCTGCCACTCCATGTCCCCACTGGCAGATGGACTGGTCAGGGCACCAGCAGGCAGCAGCCTGGTCACTGCTCTTCAATCCACCTGACCCGTGGAGGGCAAACTGTGGCACCTGGCCATGTGCAGGGCCTGGACTCCTGGGCTCCACCGGCCTCCGCATCAGGGCCCCATCCTGTGCTGGAAGGTGACATGTATTCTCTGTTGCTAAAGCCTCCTACCCTGGCCCATGTGCCCGAGTCCCCAGCCCGACACCCTCAAGAGCCCACACGGAGGGAGCTCTAGCCCTCTGAGGCATACCTCATCGATCTCCTTAATCCAGCGGTTGATGCCATCGAAGGACCAGCGGTTTGCGATGTCATAGACCAGGATCACGCCCTGGGGAGAGGCACCAGACTGACCTCACGGTAGACAGAGTTCTGGGCCATGCAGCCGGCTGAGGACTACTCAGTAACAGATTCACAACCAGCTAAATAACCATCTTTCTTATTCTAACACAAGACTCATTTTATCTACCAAATGTAGCAGTTATGTGATTGTTTCCATTATTTCACAAACTCATTGGTAAGCCCTCAAATATCAAGGTGAACTGGGGACCAGAGCTCAATTCTCCACATCTACGAGCTGCTCTAGAGATACAGACCTTGGGGGACCAAAGGGATCATCAGCTCAGGAGGAGCAGAGCCCACCCCCCTGGGTGCTTGGGTGCGCACACACAGACATACACAGGATCATGAACACAGGTGCACACACACAGGTACACAGATGTACAGACACGTGCACACACAGCTCACATGCATGCATGTGTGTATACAAGCGCACACATGCACAGCAACACGTGCACACACATACATGCAAACAGGTGTGTGGCACAAATACTCCTGTACATGTATATACAGCCTTCACATACATGCATGAACATGCATGCATAGAACAGTGTGTGCCTGTGTGCAGTCTACATGTGTGTACAAACAGCACACATGGGCATGCATGCACACATGTTGCTGACAAAGGCTTGTGAGTCACCAAACACTCTACACACACTTTTAGACTCTGGCATCGGTTTACACATAGAGCTTAACTGCCTTATCCCCTAGGCGTCCATTAAAAAGCACCCCAAACGTCAGTGTGACCTCCTGCTCAGGGGATGTTACCTGTGCTCCCCGTGAGTAGGAACGAAATATGGTACAAAATCTCCCCTGCCCAGACGTGTCCCTGGAAGGAAAAGGTGTTGGGGACAGGTAAGACATTACTGCTGCTTCCTGACAACAGGGTACTGAACTTGGGACACTTACCAGTGAGGGGACAGCAGGAGAAAGGGATCTGGCTCTTGCAGGTGCCTGTGGCTTGAGGAGTGGCTGGCATGGCAAGGAGGGGGAGACCGCCAAACAAGTGGCCCAGGAGAGGGTACGTTACAGAGGCTGGTCAGGAAAGCTGCACAGGGTGGGGGCCACCCAGGGATCGGTTGCAGCAGGAAACACCTAGTCCCCCCACCTGCAGACCTGGAGGGGCAGGGATGTGACCAGAACCTCAGAGGTAGGGCTGCCCAGTAGGGGGACCAAGAAAGAGACCCAGCCCAGAGCCGGGGGAGGGTGATGTGCTGGCCTCCTGCTCCCTCCCGCCCTGCCCACTTAGGGCCACCTTGGGTCTGGGTCTGGCCTCACGGGGAGTTGGCCCCCCTGGCACTTGGGAGTCAGAGGCAGGAGACAGGCTTCAGCGAGGCCACGGGTTCTGGACAGTTGGCCCACAAAGGCCCAGGGTTCCCCTTGCCCTGGACCAGGGCTAAAGCTTGGGGCCAGACAACAGGATCAGCTCCTCCTCCGGGGGAGCACTTGGCCAGACCGGGATGAGCAGGGGACCTTCCCGCAGGGGCAGGCTGTGCCCAGAGGGCCAGGCCTGCTCAGGGTCCCGGCCGACCCGACTCACCAGAGCTGCAGCTTCACCCGCCGCCCGTCCAGCAGGATGGTGGTGGTCTTGTAGTCGATGCCTGTGAAAGGGGGGGCGGCATGAACACGGGCTGGCTGCAAAGTGTTCCCACAGTTACTCTCACTCAAAAGGGCCTGGAGAACAAACTCACGCTGCAGGAGACAGGCCTTCTCACGGTGCGGGTCCACAGTGTGCAGGTGGGGGAGGCTGGCCCCTGCTTGTGGGTCTCCCCAGACCACTCAACCCCTGCCCACTAGTCCTCCCCCTCCTCTCCTCTCTCATCACCAGCCACCTCCAGCCCAGTGCCTGCCCCAGGGGTGGCCAGCAGGAGCCGGGGCTCGGACATAGCACAGCCCCAAGAACTGTTCTGCAGCCTGCAGGCATCTCGAGCCCCGGTCACTGCCGAACCTCTTCCCACCCTCCTCTGGCTGCCGTGGCCCTGCTCCCACGTAAGGGGCTAAAACACTGAGATGGTTTCCCCTAAATTATCACACTAAGAATGTAAAGTAAAAATATGTAGAATATGAAATTAGAAACATTATCTTGACAAACGTGTGTGTGTGTGCATAGACTGAGAACCAGACCTGAGTTCTCAGTAGAAATCTCCAGGTTGCAGAATTTGGGTTGTGTTTACTTCTTAAAAACCCTTTCTCTATTTTCAAGTTTTCTTCAATGAGCATGTATTTCTTCTAAGATCAGAAAAAAAAAATCATTTTTAAAACAGAGAAATATTCCTCCCCATTTGACCAGAAAGTGATTTTCTGCTTCTTTGAGAAACCCCTCCTGTTGTTCACAGAGTGAGTTGCGGAGTCTGTGGGCGAGAACACGCACTCAGCGGGTGACCAGAGAAGAGTCTTAGAAAGAGAGCATTTCTATTGAGCCACTAAAGAAAGCAAGGAAGGAGAACCCCTTCTGAAAACCAGAGGCAACACAGTTCGTGATCACCAAGACCCAGCTGCTTAGCAACGGGGCCTGAGGCTTTGTGGTGCAGGCGTTGCCCCCCTGATAGGCTTAGCAGGAGTGTCCCCCAAAGCACTCGAACCCTGAAGAGCATGACTCTGAAGACACTCAGGGACGTGATCTGATTTTGAATGTTTGCACGAGTACAGCTGAATTAGGAATTACACTTCTTGAGGGTAAGTGCTGAAGGGACGGGAAGAGAAGGGAAAGATCCTGGACCAGGGCCTGACCCTGGAGGAAGTCCTGCCATGGGCAGAAGGCTCCTCTAAGATGCAAGGAGAAAGATTGTTGTTTCCAAGTGTTTGACCTGTGCTCCCTGGAAAGATCTAGAGTGTTAAACTACACCTCCCCCACCAAAAAAAGCCACAAGAAAAGAATGTCACATTCATTAAGACTCTTGTATTTTTTTTTTAATACTTTATTTTTAATATATCTTTATTGATTTCAGAGAGAGGAAAGGAGATGGAGAAAGGGAGATGGAAACATCAATGATGAGAGTCATTGATTGGTTGCAGCCCACAACCCGGGCATGTGCCCTGACTGGGAATCGAACCCCTGTCACCTGGATCCTAGGTCAACGCTTAACCGCTGAGCCACGCCCGGCCAGGCTCTTGTATTTTTTTAAATATATTTTTTAAATGTGTCTTTAATGATTTCAGAGAGAGGAAGGGAGAGGGAGGGAGAGAAACAGCAGTGATGAGTCAGGGATCGGCTGCCTCCTGCTCGCCCCCTGCTGGGGACCGAACCCGGGACCGCTCAGCACATGGGATGAAGCTCAACCACTGAGGCCACCAGCCAGGGCTAAGGTCCCCAGTCTTCAAAGCAGGTCAGGGCCAGATGACATGCCTGGTGGGGTGACAACAGATTTAGCTTCACATTCTAGGGCACGTCACCCAGGTTTTTAAGGCAGAGCATAGATTCTGCAGAAAGTTTAGGTCAGTAGCTTCAGGCCCCGTAAATCACTCTTTGGAGCAACTTCCTCCCAGTCCTGTAAAATCCCACTGTGCTCCAGATGGTAACTCAAGTGCCCACGTCCTTCCTTTCCTTGTGGTCAGCCCTGGGGCATAACAGATGAGACACACACACGAAACAGAATGTATGACTGCATATAATACATAAATAGAATATATACATATACACAGATAACAAACAGAACGTTAGTTTTATATTTAGTCCATTAACTTTGAACTTGCTAGAAAATATATTTTGGGAAACATTTCGTTTTCCCCTCGGAATGCGAAAGATTTTCCTCCGCTACATGAAGCAATAAATACCCTTGGGAATCTATTTTTGAGTCTGGAGATAACTTCAGCCGTGGCATGCCTGTTTCCAGACAGTGAGCGGGGACCCTCACCCCTTACAGCCAGCCAAGGCAGTTCATTTTTGTCCTATGCTGCATGGGCTTCTTTGATTTAGAAAGTGCCCTCATGTACTTATTTTTAAAATTTTCATAAATACAAAATAACTCAGTGCTGATGGTCTTTTAAAGTACCCCATGAGCTTTTCTTTTTTTATTTTTTAAAGGGAAAGTTTTCCCCAATTTATTTAATATATCTTTATTGATTTCAGAGGGAGGAAGGGAGGAGGAGAGAGATAGAAACATCAATGATTAGAGAGTCATCATTGATCAGCTGCGAGCCCACAACCCGGGCATGTGCCTTGACCAGGAATCGAACCGCGATCTCCTGGATCCTAGGTCGACGCTCAGCTGCTGAGCCACACCCGGCTGGGCACCCCATGAGTTTTTAAAATTGACCTGCCCCCAGCTTGTCAGTTACGTGAGGCAATAAGCTCCTCTCTGCTATACTAATTTAAATTGATTTTTTTTTTTTTGCACCAAAACTCCCCCGTCTGATAGAAACCCATGAAGCACAAGGACTGGAGAAAGGGGAAGAAAATGTCTGACACATGAGTCTTGCAAAAGATGCATTTTAACATCTTCCCAAAGCAAAGTACAATGTCCTCCACGTTCCAGAATTTCACTAACAGTAAACAAGCATTTAAAAGATAATCTGACAATAATGATTTAATTATTAACTATCATCACCAAAACTGAGCTCAGTGACTTCTTCAGGTGGTCCTTCCCTAGAGCAGCGTGAGGAATCGCCTGCCCCTCATGGGACCACCTGGCCCCAGAGACCATGGGGCACTCTCCTGGGCTGCCTGTGGTTTGGACGGACTCAGGCCCTCATGGTCACCACTGCGTCAGCTTCCTTAAGGGCGGCGGCTCGAGACCTTCTTCCACATCACTCTGTTCAGCTGTTCGACCCACTCCCAGGGATGGCACCTCCCTTGATCCCCATAACTGAGAATTTGGGACAGGGCAGGGCAGAGGAGGTGGGGTGGGGGGACATAAAGCTTGAAAAAACACTGACCCCCACTGGACATGCAGGTTGTGCTCACCAGGCAGGAAAGGTTGGACCAGAGATGGACTAAACTCACTGGGGCTGCCCACGGGGTCCCCCCCAGGACTGTGAAGGCACCACAGGGAGAAGCTCTGTGGGTGCCTGGGATCAAATCCTAGTCTTGACAACCAGCCACTTGCTCACTCCTCCCTGTGCCTCAGTTTCCCCTGCCACCCAGCAGAACACACTTGCCTCAGTCTTGTGCCGAGCACAAGCAGTGGCCTTGGCTCAGCAGGAGCTGCACCCTTCCCCAGAGACACCCCTAAAGCATGTCCCTCAGGACCAGGTTCTAAGTCAGAAGAATCTCTCTTTCCATAAACCTGTTTACTGAGCCACCCTCTTACTCTCCGCAGTGTTTTCTTTTGTCACCTCCCGTTTCGGGGTGCTCTTTTCGGTGTTTCCTCTTTATTACCTGTTCCGTTTTGGTTCACTAGGACCTAACATTTTGTTGTTGTTGCTAACCCTCACCCGAGGATATTTTTTCCACTGATTTTTAGAGAGAGTGGAAGGGGGAGAGAGAGAGAGAGACATATCGATTGGCTGCCTGCTCACTCACCTCCATGGGGCAGGGGATCGAACCTAAAACCCAGGCATGTGCTCTTGACCAGGAATCGAACCCAAGACATTTCAGTGTGCGGGCCGATGCTCTAATCACTGAGCCCCACGGGCCAGGGCAGGACCTGACATTTTTTACAGTAGTCATATCAGTGTTAGAATCAAAAAGTATAATCCACACTCATGGCCCTTAACTCATTCACCAGGAACTCTGTCCAACAGAAATAAAGTAAAAATACAAGAGAGCTTCCGGAACAAAGCCTGTCGGCCTGTCCGAGCGAGTCAGAGTAAGAGATGAGAGGAGGTATCATTTCAGCCTCTTAGAGACAGAGGCCAGAGGCCCAGCCGGCCACCGCACTCTCAGCTCCTTGGGAAGAAGAAATAGTTCAGTAATCTATTTCAGGCCCACCACCTGCTTAATTCTATTTTAGTGAGGCAGCAGGCAGCGTGTGCCGTCACCTAAGGGGACTCACTTACGGCGTAGATACTGGTTAAATACCATTTACAAGCATGCTCATATTTAAGAACCTGACTTTTGAGAAATGTGTCTTATGCTGAATTAAAATATCCAATGGGAGACTGGTGGCTCCCAGGGGCAGGGCGAGGACAGTTCTGAGCTAGAGTGTGGACATTGGATGAGACTCTGAATGTACTAACTGCCACTGAATTGTTCTCTTTAAAATGGTTCATTGTATTTTTAAATTTTTAATGTTTTCTTGATTTCAGAGAGAGGAAGGGAGAGCTAGAAACATCAATGATAAGAGTCATTGATCGGCTGCCTCCTGCACGCCCCCTACTGGGGGATTGAGCCCGCAGCCCGGGCCTGTGCCCTGACGGGGAATCAAACCGTGATCTCCGGGTTCATGGGTTGATTCTCAACCACTGAGCCACACCAGCCGGGCTAAAATAGTTCATTTTATATTGTGTGAATTTGAGTTGAAAAATATACAAGTACATACGTCCTACCCAGAAACACTCTGCCTGGCTTTTCGGATGGGAAGGGTACTCGGTTGGAAGGGGTGGGTCCCAGTACAGGCTGGGAGCTTCACCACAGCCCGGGCCCAGTGCCTGCCCCTCAGGGATGGGTATTTGATGTGTGTTCAACATCTGGGTACCCACACCTGGAGCAGTAACTCTGCTCTGTGCAGAATCTGCCGTCTCCTTTTGAAAAGGAAAATGGGTTCCCTGCTTGTTTCTCCTTCCTGTTTTTTTCTCATTGAAACAGCAAAGTGGGGGACCCTGGTGCCTCCCTCTCTTCATGGCCTGGCCGTATTTAGGATTCTACCTTTTATTTTTAATCAGGCAAAATGTCGGTCCTGTCACGAGTCACAGTATGATTCAAATTCATGGGTAGACTAGGCTGAGTCACGTTTGGGGGAGGGTGATCCATTAATTATTAGCTGCAAGATGTTGGAACACACAGCCCACAGAAATCCACAGCAGCCTGCAGTTCGCCGTCAGCTGAAGGAACAGGGGACCGGTCATGATGGCCTGCGTGGTTCTCCACCAGCAGCTTTATGGGACATCTCCCAAGAGATGACCCTTAGCAGTGGTTTCAGGCAGGAAACTTGGGCATCCATGGGAAGCCAGGCACAGTCTCAGGGCTGGAACCTGCTGGGCAGTAAATCAGCCCCCAAAGCCTCCGCACAGGACAGCCGCCCACAAGACTGTGGCCCCTGAAGGTCTCCTGTCAGATTCTAGAAGTGGGGCAGTCTCTCACTTCCACTACCAGGAGCAGTCTTGGGATGCAAGTCATGTAAGTTCCCCATCACGAAGGCCCCATGTCTGCAGGGCTGCCTGACCACAGTGGGACCTGGATCCTGGATCCTTAAAATATGTTTTATTTTTTAATTGATTTTAGAGTGAGAGGAAGGGAGAGGGAGAGAAAGAAACATCAATGTGACAGCAAAACATCAATCAACTGCCTCCTGCATGTCTCCTACTGGGGATCGAGCCCACAACCTGGGCACGTGCCCCGACCAGAATCCCAGAATGGAACCGGCGACCTCCTGGTGTGTGGGACAACTCTCAGCCACTGGGCCACACCGGCCAGGCGATACTGGCTTCTAAACTGACCAATACGTTCAAGACAGATAAAGACCTGGAACACAAGTCTACCTGAGGAAAAATGCACCGCAGGGCCAAATCCTCAGAAATGTAATTGATTGTGATAAGAGTTTGTGAAGGAAAAGCGCACTATGACAAAAACAACACAGTCTAAAGAACTGCAGAAGCCGCTTCCGCTTCGTGTTCTGTGCAGATCAACAGAATGAAAAAAGATAAAATAACCTGCTTCTTTAGGGACAGAGCCATCAAAAAGTCTCTGCCTTTAATCAGAGGAATAAAAACAAAATACCTTATATGTACAGATGCACTCACACATGTACGCATGTACATACGTGTGTATATGTGCGTAAAGTCTATTCTATCTAATCATAAAATATATTTATATTTGTGTATGATTGGGTAAAGTATCTGAAAGGATAGTGTGGTTTTCCCTAAAACCTGTCACTAAAAATGCCATCCGCTCTAGCATGTCTGCCTAATCTCAGCTGGTCTGCCTGCGGCCCCTGGGCACCAACCCCAGCCCCCTGGCTACCCCTTTCTCACTTCAACAAGATGAAGGAAATGCAGAATCACAGGGATCTTTTTTTCATTGCTTTTTCAGAGAGAGAATGGGAGGGAGGGACGGAGGGAGGGAGGGAGGGAGGGAGGGAGGGAGGGAGGGAGGGAGGGAGGGAGGGAGGGAGGGAGGGAGGGAAACATTGATGTGAGAGAGACGCATCGATTGGTTGCCTCCCGCACTCACCCTGACCCAAGGCCAGGGATTGAACCTGCAACCCAGGTATGTGCCCTTGGCTGGGGGTCGAATCCCTTTGGTCCTAACCGCTGAGCCACACAGGTCAGAGCCATCATCTCTGTTCTTAATCCCAGAAGGATATTTCAGTGAATCGAAAACCAGAGGGGCACATCTGGACGCGGACTCTTTTCTGCAGTGTCTCATGCCAAGTTGACAACAAAAGCTCTTGTGCAAAGTGCCTCTTAGCCTCACCCTCCCTCCGTGTCAAGCAGAAAACTGTGGAAGAAAGCGTTGCTTCTAGAAGCCCTGGGTTCGTCACCTAGCGGAAAGACAGTGATGCAACAGACGCTTGGCCAGGCCCTTGTTGAAACCGACCGCAAGTTTTGCCAGTGTGCCCGCATCCACGCTTGCCCGCGTCCCTCACCCACTGTCCAGCTCAAGCCTCCCACAGCCTGTTCCCCAGCACACACAGTTTTAAAAGCACCGCGCTTTGTCTGCTCAGTGCTTTATTCCTTCACCTCCGGGAGACTCCCCCATGCATCAGCGGGGCCTGAGGACCCAGCTGCAGAGCAAACAGCCTCTGCCTCCTGGAGCTCACACTCCAGGGACCACGATGTCCCGCAGAACTCGGCCACGCCTGGGCCGTCGCCGGCCACGCTTCGCTGCCGAGCACCGGGAACGTGGCTAATGCAGACTTCTGTGTTCCATTTTAACTTTTAAATTTAAAAAGCCGCGTGTGGCTAATGCATCCTCTTGGGCGATACTGCTCTAGACTCCGTGGGAACCTGCATGAGGCCCCAGCTGACCGTCCCTGCGGTTTGAGGATGAGGCCGGGTGCCCATCACCAGCTCAGGCCATCATCTCAACCTCTGCCCCCAGGCCCCTGTCCCTGAGATGCCCGCGTTCCGAGCCCTGCTCAGGCGCCCAAGGCCCTTCCTGCCCACTCTGGTCCTGTTTCCTCTGCACCCCCGGCCCCCCCCCCCGCCGCCCAGGCCCCACCGCAGCCGATGCTCTCCAGGGCCCTGCGCTGGAGCAGAGCAAACGCCCCCCTCCCGTTCCTCTCCTGGTGACCCCCCACCCCCGCGGGGAATTCCTCCTCTCCACCGTCTCCCCAAGTCTCTCCCACCCGGGGAGGCTGCATCCCTGGGAGTGCCCGCCAGCTGCTAGCCAGACGGGATGCTGCCCAGTTCATGGGTCGCTTGATAAAGCCAAGCGGATTTTAAAATTAAAAAAGACAGGACCCTCCTCCCTGGGCTGCCCTCCTCTGCTCCCGGGGGCGGCTGCGGGCTCCGAAGACCAGGGCCCCCGGAGCAGCGGGGCGGCGCCCCCAGGACGGCCCCGCGGCAGGTAGCGACCCGACCCGGCTCCCTCCCGCCGCCCCCGCGCGCCCCCGCCCTCCTCCCCCGAGTCCACCCGTCTTGGGGTTGCCGCTGTCCAGCCTGTCATCTTGGGGAGCCCCTGCCCTGCGGCCCCCTCGACCTGGACCGCGCCTCCGCGCCGCCCCCGCCCGGGCCGCACGCTCCAGGGTCACTCGGCTCCTTGCCCTCCGGGCCTGTCCACCTGCACGAGGAGCCTCGGCCACGCGGGGACCTGGAGGCGCCTGCGTCGTCTCTCGCTCTTCTCCCACGCGACCCACGCGCGGAGCAGCCGCCCGGAGCCTGCGCCCGGTGGGCTCGGGTCCCGCGCTCTGCCCCGCTCCCGCCGTCCCCGCTCCCCCACGCATTCTTCCCGAATGCGTCGCGCACGTGGGCCTCCCTGCGGGGGCCTCGCCCCCGCCCCCGGCGGCATAGCCCCCACGTCTCCTCCGCCCCGCGGTCGGGAGGCCCGGGCCTGGCCAGCCACGCGCTCCCGCGGGCGCGCAGACCGCGCGGAGAAGACGCAGGACGCGCCTCCACGCCCGCCCCAGGCCACCTGAGGCCCCCACGTGCGGAACCGGGTGCGGCCGGAGCGCCCGCGTAGCGTGGGCCCGACCCTGGCAGGGACAGGCCGGCCCGAGCCCCGCGCCCCCGCCCCAGCTCCGCTCCTCCCCGCCCCCGGTGCGCTCCCTCCCGGGCCCAGGCCCCCGCCCCCGGCCCCGCACTCCCCGCCCCGCTCCCTGGCCCGCGCTCACCCGCCGGGTGGCCGTACGGGGACTCGGCCGCGCCGTCCTGCAGGCTCTCCAGGATCTCACCCTTGCCCACGTCGCTGTCACCCACCAGCAGGAACTTGAGCAGAAAGTCGTAGGCGCGGACCGGGCTGCCCAGGACGCTCATGGTGCCGGTGCCCGCGCCCATGCCCGGCCTGCGGGACGGCGCAGTGGCGGCGGCCGGGCACCCAGGCGCCGCGCAAACCCGCAGTCGGAGAAACGCTGGGCTCGGCGCCGCCAGCGCCTGACAGTGTGCGGCCCCGCCCCGCCCCGCCATTGGCTGTCCGCAGTTGCTAAGGTGGCTGAGCACGCTCATTGGCTATCCTGCTTGTCCACTTCCCTGCGGTCTCCGCCTCCAGACCGACGCCCACCCCTGCCACAGCCAATGGGGGACGGAAGGCGGGGCCATGGCGGCCCGGAGGCGGGGAGGGGCGGAGCCAGAGGTGACAGAGGGCGGGGACACTGGCCCGGCAGCCAATGCGGGGCGGAGGGAGCAGGGGGCGGGGCCGGGCGTGCACTCTGCCGCGTGGGCCCGCGCCGGGCGCGTCGGGCCGGCTCTGTCCGCGGACTCTCGGCCGGGGCGCGCGGGCCGGGTCTCCCGGCGCCGGGGGTCCCGTCCGGGACGAGCTCGCGCTGTTCCTCCGCGGCCGCTCCGAGGCCTCGCCGTGTCTCCGCGCGACGCCGAGTCGGTGCCTGCGCGCTCGCGGCCTGTGTTCGTGCGCACGTGTTGGCGTGTGTGCCGCGTGCGTCCGCGCACGTGTCGGTGCAGGCGCTGCGGGCGGGCGGGTGGCGCCTCCAGCCCGGCTTCCCTCGGGGTCCCGGCGGCGGTCTCCAGGCCCGGCCTGCCGCCAGCTCTGGGCTGCCGACCGGGTGAGCGTTCGTGCCGACAGCACCCCTGTGCGAATGGATGCCCACCGGCTTTCTCCCCCGCATCCTCGCGTTTTCCAACATACAGCAGGAATCATTTGATTTGAGAACAGCGACGTGTGCGGGCTGTTCTTACTTGACCGCTGGTTTGATTCATCAGCCCTGTGGGAGGGTGAGAGTGGGGAGAGCTCAAGCCCCCAGGGGCGAGGGGGTAGGTGGGTGAGGTCAGAGCACCCACAGAGGGTTGTGTCCGTTTGGGACTCACGCTCACCTTGCTGCACGTTGGGGACATCTGCAGCTACTTACATTTTCACAGCTATTGAGACTGCCTTGGATACCTGGGCTCAGTCCCGCCGGGGACCTGGGGGGGCGATGTGGGGGATATATTGGGTTCCCCCACCCAAGGCATAACCTGTAATTGCCTCTTTGTGTCAGGGTCTTGTGATAATTTATTGAGGGAGAAGAGAGATTTTTGTCCTGCCGTTTTGTCTGGAACCACCAGGCTCCATCACAACATAGGATGACAGGTCCCCAGAGGAGACCCAATGGGTTGTGATGTGTGAACAGACAGCCGTGTGCTTTACAAACCTAGGCTTTCTGATAAGGCCTGAGGAACATGGTTCCCATAAGAGACATTCAGTGTTTGGAGCCAGGTGCTGGTTAGCAAGTATTACTGATGAACAAGAGCTTCCTGCTCTCCAGGAGCAAAAGGAAGCCAAGTCCTCCAAAGCCTTACCCACGTGGTGGCAAGAATTATTCCCTGTCTCTCTCTCTCAGGCCAGTTTCTCCACCTTGCAGACCCAAGCCCTGTGGGTGCATCCTGTTGGGGGCAAACCTAGTTCTGTACCCTCTCATTTCCCTGGCAGGTTTCACATGGTGGTGGCGGGGTTTCTGAAGCCAGTCCAGAGCCGGTGGTGACTCCTCGACCCAGAAGTGACTGAAAACCCCTTAAACATTTCCAACAAATAACAACCCCTGCCTGAGGGGCAGATCCCCCGAAGGCGTCACTACCCCCTGGCATGAGGGGCAGGGAACGAGACAGACATTACACTGAAAAGCTGCGGTGCTCTTAGCCAATTGTGGGTTAATACACGACTTGTGCAAATTTTACAAACATACACAACCATGAGAAGCCCCTGCGGGACCAGTCCTTCACAGAAGGGGCCTATCTTCATCAGCCACAGGCATTTTTGACTCTTGTGGCCAGATCATTCTCTGTGGGGGCTGTCCTGTGCAGTTGCCTGATGCCCAGCAGAGTCCCTGACCCCTATTTATTAGCTCCAGTAGCACCGCCCCCCCCCAGGTGTAACCACTAAAAATATTTCCAGAATTGCCAGCTGTCCCTGGGGCAGGGATGCAAGATTCCCCCCCCACACACACACACAGTGGAAGGACCACTGGTTTAGAGGAATTTGGTCTCCAGGTGGCAACCCCTCACCTGGAGATGAGAACAGGTGCTCTCGATGTCAGGCATCCACCCTGGCAGACTCCATTTTACCTACAGCTCAGCGTCATCAAGCACATTTACACTGTTGAGCAACATCACCACCCCCATCTCCAGGACTTGGTCATCTTCGCCGAGCTCTGTCCCCATTAAACACTGCTAACTCCCCCCCCCCCCCAACCTCTGGCTGCCTCCATTCGACTCTCCGTCTCTGAGTCTAACAACTCCAGGTACTGTGTATGGAACCATACAGTATTTATCCTTTTGTGACTGGCTTATTTCAGTTAGGATGCCTTCAGCGTTCATATATGTTGTAACGTGTCAGAGTTCCCTTCCTTTCTAAAGATGAGTAATATTTCATTATATGTACAGAACCCATTTTGTGTATCTGCTTATCTGTGGACGGACATGTGGGTTGTGTTCACCTTTTGGCTGTTACGAATGAAGCTGCTATGAACATCTGTGTGCAAGTGCCTGTTTATTTTCTGGGCATATATGAAAGAGTGGAATTGCTATGCTTAACTGTCTGAGGGTTTGTTCCTTGTTTGCACTGCTGTTGGTTTCTGGTGGCATTGTGCAGTGGCCTCTGCCCAGGAGCACAATTGGAGCGCCTACTATGGAAGGTGGAGGGGAAAAGGAATGTCTGCCATCTCTGGGTGACTTACAAGGGGTCTCTTTACAGAGGGGAACTCTGTATCCTATTCTACTATGGAAAAGCATTTCTTAAGTTTCTTTCTCTGATGTCAAATAAAAATAGACTTAAGAACTAAAAAGGGACTGACTATATTTTCTCCAAAGCCCCAGGCACTTGCACACACCAATGAACTCTTCTTACTTCCCTCCCCTGCTGTCAAAAAATAAGTAGAAACTAACAGCTGATCCGACTTTCACACTGGGTGTATATTTGCTGATGACTCACCAAGAATTCACAGCCAAGGTACCAGTTGTTCTTCTGAGATAGAAAGAAAAAACGATTTTCAGCAAAGCTGTAACCTCACGGATGCTCAGAAAGTACCACAGCCGCAGGAAATCCATGTAACGCAGGTTTCAAGCCAGACTTTCGCCTCGCCCCCCCCGCTGCCCCATTCCAGGCCCCGCCCCCAGCTGCCCCATTCCAGCCCCGCCCACCTGCCCCACTCCAGGCCCCGCCCCCAGCCCCCCGCCCCAGGCCCCGCCCCCCCGGCCGGAGCCCGCAGGTGCCGAGCCCGCAGGGCTGGCGTTCTTCCCGCCTCCCCGCAGCCTGCCGCTCCTGCGCGGTCCCTTCTCAGCCCCCACGGGCCGCAGCCGCCCCGTCGCTCAGGGCGGTGCGCACCAGGCCGGCCCGAGCGGAGGTGGAAGGGAGCGCTGGGGGCGAGCTGGGTCTGTCCCCGCAGCCCCAGCGGAGACCGGCTCCAGGTGCCCGCACCCCCCAGCTCCTACACTCAAGCTCGGCGTTCGAGGCAACTGCAACTCCTGCTCCGCGGTCCAGGAGAGACTTGGGGTGAGAAAGAATCTGAGCCAGTGTGGCATCTCTTGAAGTCGGGTGGCGCAAGGCTAGTTCTTGGCGCCGGGAAGGGCGCCCACACGCAACCAGCCTCGGGTAGCAGGGCTTTGAGTGCAGCGCTTACTCTCCATGGGTGGGTGGGCCTCACCCACGGAGAGAGGCCTGAGCAGGACGAACACTGACCTCCCCAGAGGGAGTAAATCCGCCTGCGGAGCTCGTCCCTGGTCCCCAGCTTGCTGGCCCACGCTTCAGGTTTTGGTCTTGCACCTCCACAGTCGTGGGAGCCGATTCCTTAAAATAAATCACTCAATATGTACACGCATCCTGTTGGTTTGGTTTCCCTGGAGAGCCCTGACTAATAAGGGAGCAAAGCAGACTTTCTGCCCTCAAATCGCTCAATTCTAGTTGGGAAAACTGTTAATTGCATAATCATGTGAAAAAAAAAAAAAAGGGGGGTTAAGATGGCACCCCTAAGGCTGTCGCAGGATTCGTCCAGGTCAGGGAAAGCCCCCACGAAGTGTGACATCTGACCTCGAGCTTAAGGTCAAACAAGGAGACAAGGACAGCTGGGGCAGAGGAAGAGGGTCCAGAGCAGTGGCCTGGAGCAGGGTCTGTGCCCCAGGGCAAGGGAAGGCCAGCGGGAAAGTCAGGGCAAGAGCAAGACCAGGGTCAGGGGAAGACTAGGGTCAAGGGCAAGCCAAAGGCCACACCAGGTCAGAAGCAGGTGAGAGACAAGGTCAGGCGCAGAGCCAGGGCCCGCGGAACGCAGGCAAGACCACCAGCGTCTCCAGCGCTCCTTGGGGCCGCAGCGTGGCCACGCCCCCAGCCCGGAGTCGCCCCGCCCCTCACCCAATCCCTGCGCGTCGACCCGGCCCCGCCCCCACATGACGTAACCGCGCTCGCTCGCTCGCTCTCCCAGTCCCCAGGCGTCTCCGCGCCGTCGCCGGCGTCCCGGTGCCGCCTGAGGCGCGTCCGCAGTCGCGACGCAGCAACATGGAGGAGCTGCTGAGGCGGGAGTTGGGCTGCAGCTCCGTCAAGGCCACGGGCCACTCGGGGGGCGGGTGCATTAGCCAGGGCCAGAGTTACGACACGGACAGAGGACGAGTGTTTGTGAAAGCGAACTCCCAGGCGGAGGTCAGGGCGGCCGCGGGCCGGGCGGGCGGCCGCGGGCCGGGCGGGCGGGCGGGCGGGGGCGGGAGGCTCGCGGGCCGCGGCCCCGGTCTGAGGGCCGGGCGGGGCGGGGCCCGGCTCAGCCCGTGGCCGCAGGGCTGTGCCCTGGGCGACGCGCTCTTTGTGTCCGGCAGTGCCTGGGCCGTTCGGGGTCGGCCCGCAGGCTCAGCCCCGTGTGGCCGCTTAACCCCCCGGAGACGACGGGCGGTCGAGGCCGGTCCCCGCGAGCCGCCCCCGCGCGGGGCGGACGGTGAGCGCGCGGACGTTCCCCCCGCGGCCCATGTGGCCGCTGCCTCGCGAGAGGGCGTGTTTGGCGACTTGTGAACAAAGACGGGAGCAGTTGAAAGGGATTTAGCCGCCGCCTTAGGCAGCCGGGCTGCGGTGAGCACGCAGGCCGGGCGCCCGCACACCCGACGCTCACTTTGCACACGTGGGGCGCCTGGAAGCCCAGGCTCCGGGCGCCGGCGGATTCGGGGCCCGGTGAGAGCCGGCGGCGGAGCGAGGCGGCTCTGTGGGCCTCCCACGGGCACATCCCCCCAGGAGGGCCGCCCTGTGACCTGCCCACCTCCCTGGGCCCCACCTCCTGACACCGTCGCTTGGGGGTTAGGCTTCCACACAGGAACTTTGGTGGGACAGTTGTTGGTTCCTTGCAGCCACCCTCTCGGTTCTGTGGGGCCCTGTAGAAGACAGGTGAGCCTCAGGGCTGAAGTTGTTACTTGCGCTTGTTGGTGTCCCTTTGCCCGGTTTGGGTGGGTCGCTGCATTTGCCCTCAGCTGGAAGGCCCAGCCTGGCACCCGTGGGGAATGAGCAGGGTTGGGCATTGCCCTGCTTCAAGTGAGGCTGCCAGGCCCTGGCCGGTGTGGCTCAGTCGGTTGAGCACCTGAAAGTTGCGGGTTCATGGTCAGGGCACATGCCAGGGTTGTGGGGCTCATCCCCAGTAGGGGATGTGCAGGAGGCAGCCGATGGATGGTGCTCTCTTCCATGGACGTTTCTCTCTTTCTCCCTTCCCCTCTCTATAAAAATCAATAAAAACATTAAAAAAAAAAAAAGAGCCCTGGCTGGTTTGGTTCAGTGGTTAGAGCCTCGGCCTGCGGACTGAAGGGTCCCAGGTTCGATTCCAGCCAAGGGCACATTCCGCAGTTGTAGGCTCAATCCCCAGCCCTGGTCAGGGCATGCCGGGGAGGCAACCAATCAACGGGTCTCTTTCACATCTATGTTTCTCTCTCTCTCCCTCCCACTCTCTGAAAAGCAGTGGAAAAAATATCCTTGAGTGAGGATTAAAAAATAAAAAGAAGGTAAATTTAAAAAAATGAGGCTGAGGTACTTACCCCAGTACCAAGTCCTATGGGTCAGCCGTGGCGGTGCTTTACCCCTCCCTTAGAAATCGTTCTCGCCGGCATTTTCATTTTCTTCCCAGAAGTGAATCCCATCTCCCACAGCCATGTGAGATGGCCTCTGAAATGCTATTGTTCGCTCAAGACCAGCTTCCCGCCCTTTGTTCTCAGCTCCCCCGGGTGTCATCCTGTGCATATCCATCTGTGGGTGCTTGTCAGCTGTTCGTCCTTGAGGTTACCCTTTCACATAGTGGCACTTCTCTTCTGCAGGGCTTCTCCAGGCATCCTTTCCTCCTGTGTGGAATCCATCCTTCTCGTGCCCTTATTTCCACCTTCACTGGCATTTGTAGTGCTTCAAACCATGGTATTGAGCACAGGGGAAGCAAATATTTTCTGTTAAGATGAAACCACTTAGTGATGCTTTTAAAACACAGCTCTGCTGCTGCTGCTTCAGGTTCTTCCTCACTTTCTGTTTTGTCATCAAAGTCCATTTTCTTGGTGCTTTGCTAATTCTTCCTTTGCTGATAAATTCTTTCCAGTCATTTGGTAGATAGTTCCGAACATGCTCTTCTGTTGCCCTCTCACCCCTGCTTAAATTGACCTGTCCGACTTGTACCTCTTTTTTATTTTATTATTTTTTAAAATTTTATATCTTTATTGATTTCAGAGAGAGGAAGGAAGAGGGAGAGAGAGATAGAAACATCAATGATGAATCATTGACTGGCTGCCTCCTATAGGCCCCCGACTGGGGATCAAGCCTGCAACCCGAGCATGTGCCCTGACTGGGAATGGAACCATAATCTCCTGGATCCTAGGCCTAACTCAACCGCTGAGCCATGCCCAGCCAGGCTGTTGTACCTCTTGATTATTCTTATCTGGCCTTCACATACTTGTGTAATTGGTTTTCTCTAGATTTTTTTTTGTAGCACTAGCCCTGACTGATGTTTGTTTTTACCCTGGTTCAGGTCTAGAGTGGTAGTGTTCCTAGGTTTAGTTAGACACTTAGGACCATGTCGCAGTCGATATTTCTGTGAGGGAGCTTTGGGCTCTCAGATCCTCCTTTACCTCTCCCTGCATTTTAAAAAAAGTTCTATCCCTTATTTTACTCTTTAAAACCAGTGCTCTAGTACAAAATACAGCCAGGGTCCAGTCGTTTTCTCTTTATCATCTAAAGAGAATGCTCTAAAAATTCTTCTTTAGCAAAAAACAATTTAGAAGGGAGAGAGAAATGTTGATTTGTTGCTCCACTTACTTGTGCATCATTGAGTGATTCTTGTATATGTCCTGACCGGGGATCAAACCCGCAACCTTGCGTATTGGGGTGACTCTAACCAACTGAACACCAAGCCAGGGCAGCACCCAGTCCTTATCTTTCTCCTCAGTGACTAGCTCTTGTTAGCTACTAACTTAGTTAATCATGGCAGCAAGCCCACGACATTGGTACTATTATTGATCCCTTTTTACAGATGAGGAAACTGAGGCACAGAGAGTGTAAGTAACTTGCCCAAGGTCACCGAATTAGTAACTATGAGAACAAGTAGAAGAATGTCCATGGCAGCACTGTTCGTAGTAGCCCCACACTGGAAGCCCAGCTGTCTGTCCACCAAGAGGAGACTGGATGAACACATAGTGGAACACTCCCACACCTGAGCTCTGTACAGCAGTGAGAATAAACTCTGACTGTTGACGCACCAAAGTAGCAAACGCAGTATGGAGCAGAGAAGCCAGACATCTGCCTCTGTGTGTCTGACAAAACAAGTCTGGGCTGAGGACAGCAATGACTGGGGAGAAGAGGAGCCTCTGGACGGTGATGCCTGGTCTCTTGATCACAGATGTGCTGACTTTGTGAGAATTAGAGTCGGATGCTCCTGAGTTGTACACTTTATTGCATATACTTCTGTAGCATTTTACTTACAAAATACTTTAAAGGGGAGGAATTATTTAGTCTGGGGAGTTAGGGAAGGTTTCTGAGAAACCAGACTGATCATGAAGTTGAAACTTGAAGCATGATGAGAAAGGAGCTGGAGGATAGTGTTCCAAGTAGAGGGGACACGGTGTGTGGAGGGTGGTCACTGCAGTCCAGGGGGAACAAAGACTTTTGGACTAGGATGGAAATGGTGTTCAAGATAATACAGTTTCCAGTGCTATGTAGGAGATACGGAACTTGGTGGTCCGTTTAGGTGAAAAGTGACCACAGATTCCTGGTATGTGCATACAGAGGGCCACCTACACCTGAAGGGCTAGGTGCTGTTACCAAGCAAGGACTCGCTGCGCAGTGTGCACAGAAGCCAAAGTTATGACACTGGCTTTTGAGAAAAGAAAAGGCTTCATTGCAAAGTTGACCGGCAAGGAAACAGGAGACAAAGCTCAAATCTGTCTCCTCGATTGTGGGTTTGGGCGAGATTTAAGGGGTTTGGGATGTTGGTCTGGTATGTGGAGGGCTGAGGGGGGACAGGTTTCAATTAGAGGCATCAGCATGGGATCCTCCTGGTCAGTGGACCAGAAACTGAGTTCTAGTCAAGTCCACGAAGTGGGTTTGGGAGAGCGAGGAGCTGCGAAACTTTGGTTCTCTCCTCTGAGCATACTTTAGCATGATGCACAGTTTTGTTGTGTTGTCCCTGAAAACCAACTCAGTACC
The DNA here is from genome assembly GCF_054644295.1 of Miniopterus natalensis. Taxonomy (NCBI): domain Eukaryota; kingdom Metazoa; phylum Chordata; class Mammalia; order Chiroptera; family Miniopteridae; genus Miniopterus; species Miniopterus natalensis. The sequence goes on from NC_142097.1 coordinate 45,840,427, forward strand.
TTGTTAGAAGCAAGGTAAGGCCAGCTTGAGCTGTTTCAGTGGTTACCATGGGGCAGGATTGTGGTTGAGGTGCTGCCTGAGGATGCCCCATGTATACAGTCTGGCTCAGCACCAGGCATTTAGTGGGATGTTAGCAGCTGCCCACTCTTCCCTCTGCAGAAAGTTTGGTAGCATAAAAATACAGTCCAGTGCTAGAAAGTACAAGCCTCACTTCTATGCAGCTTCAGAACGTGTAATCTACTGAAAAGTGGAAAAAGCTGTCTGTTGACTGCAGTCAGGGTAGCCTTGGTTAAAGTTGTAATGGCTGAGGAAATGTGTCTACATGGAACCTTTCTGGAAGTGATCTTGCTCTCTCCTCTTTCCCCTTCGCCATTATTTTTTCTGACAGGCTAAAAGAATGTTCGAAGGTGAGATGGCGAGTTTGACTGCCATCCTGAAAACAGGCACCGTGAAAGTGCCCAAACCCATCAAGGTTCTCGATGCCCCAGGAGGTGGTAGCATGCTGGTGATGGAGCATCTGGACATGAGATATCTGAGCAGGTACGTCTTGGCACCTCCCCCTCTGGTTGGCTTTGGTTTTCTTTTCAGTGTTCCTTCATACCCGAAGCTTGTATTTGGGGTATAATTTTGAGGGATGTGATGTAAGGAATCACCCCCCCCACAGCATGGGTCCTGCAGGATGAGTAGCACGCACTCTGCAAGACAAAGGCAAACAGGAAAGAAACCTCTCAAGGTGAGATGCTCACAGAGGACTTGGCTGCAAGCTCAGATGAGGCTGGGAAAGACCATCAGATAATGAGGGCCCATCATCTCCCTCTTGCTCCACCAAAACAGACTTTACGTCAAAATGTTTGCCCTACTTTATGTGGCCTGAGACCTGTCAGGTGGATGTATTATCCGCATTTGTGTCATGCGTTTAGTTGCTGCCTGTTGGTTTCACAGTCATGCTGCAAAGCTTGGAGCCCAGCTAGCAGATCTGCACCTAGAGAACAGGAAGCTTGGAGAGACGCTACAGAAGGAGGCCAGCACAGTGGGTATGACATTTTGTGGGCCTGGAGGAGGACATTCGGATCTTGTGGGTGTCTGGGTGGGGTTATGCCACAGCCATGTGAGTGAGGGTCAGACCTGTGTTGATGCCAAAGGAAGGAATGTCAACCCCAGGATGCATGTTCGGGGTGCAGTGAACACAGCGAGTGTAGTGAGTGTACTGTACCACAAATGCATGGATGACGGAATAGTTCCTGGACTCAAAACCCTGTCCCATTATGGTTCCTTTTACCTCTCACCCCCCAGAAGAAAGTCTATCAAAGTTTCTCTGGCTTTCCATGCAGTGCCTTTTCTCCCAAGACAAATTGTACACGAGGCTCACAGTGACAGCCCTCACACCTGACCTTTGTAGGGCTGAGTGTGCTGTTAGCATTGAGAGTACCTTCCAGTATTTTTATCCTCGGACGTTTGATAATCCATGTGTAACCCGTGTAGCAACTCTGCTAAGCAGAGTAGTTGACACCAGAAACAGATGCCAAGAATCTACTGTGCTAAACAGATCCAGTCAGACAGCAGTACTGTGGAAACTTAGTGCTCTAGACAGACAGACAGATCCCGTCAGACTTATGTCCTGTGACAATACACTGTGGGAGGCAGACTTGTCACCTGTGAGAATCTGCTCTGGACAGACAGCTCCCAGTCCTGTGAGAATCTATGTGGGAGACAGACGGATCCTATTAGTCATCCTATTCTATCCCTTCTAAACCACAGGTACTGGTTAGGATTTGCTTTGAGTTTGGGGAACTGCAAAGGAGGTGACCATTTAGAAGCATAGCAGTTTGTCTGTCACAGACGGCAAATGCTGAGCCATCCTGTTCTGAGCATTCTCTGCGTGTCCCCTGGTGTCTCTCCTGGAAAGCAGTGGGTGGCTTTGATAAGTGTTACAGAACAGGCTCTAGTCCTGGGTCTGAGGGTCAGTGGAGACCAGGGCCCTCATTTGTCTCTGGACGGGGACCTGAGGAGGAGGCTCACTGACATCAGGTCTAAGCTCCTCTGAGCTCCAAGAGCAGGGCCGAGGGAGCCAGGCAACTAGTCGTCTGTCTTGTTTTTCTTCTGTTTTCAAGGGAGAGGAGGTGGGCAGGCGGAACGGCCCTTCATAGAGCAGTTTGGGTTTGACGTGGTGACATGCTGTGGCTATCTGCCCCAGGTGAGCGACACCAGCATTTTGCCTTTATTTCCCAATCAGGATAGCTGTTCAGAAACAGCTGGGGAAAGCACACCCTCTCCCTTTTTTTGGTGAAATTTAGTAAGTCTCTTCTCTCTTTCTTTCTTTGCTAATTTCTAAGAGGTTGATGTGAGCTTTACCCACTTGTGCTAGGTAAGCTGAGAGAAACAGAGAAGGTCAATAAGTTGGGATGCTGGATTTCAAGGTGGGCAAGCATTAGAAATTTAAAAAATATATTTTTTTAAATAGTAAGCTCTCAAAGATAGCATAACAAACAGGGTTTGTAACTTCCAGTTTTATGATTTTACAGTTGGCTTCCCTGGGGAATTTCAACCTGGAGAGTTCTCCTTGACGCCCAGCAAATGCAGAGTAGTTAGGAGGGTGGCTGTGCTCTCAGCGAAAGGCAGGTGGCTTCTTGGAAGGGATCTATGTAGAAAACTTTTGGGCACTTCTTGGCAGGCATGGGGGTACAGTAGACACTATTCAGATTTTGAAATGTTTCGGAGGTTGTCTGGGAACCTGATGAGTGACTGGCAGCTGTGCCTCCTGCTCCATGCTGCTCTGGGAGTGTCTCAGCTGGTTCTGCTCCTTTCTCTCCCTCCTGTAACTTGCTGACTGCGTGTGCGCGCACATGTGCACGTGTGTGAGGTTGCATTTGTGTGAGTACAGGTGTGTGTGCACACGTGTGAGAGTGTGTATGCATTGTGAGTGAGAGTGCACTTGGTGTGTGTAACACCCTGTCATTTGGTGTTACCTACTGCCCCTGTGCTACCCTGCTCTTGTGTACGTCTGTCTTGCTTCTCTCCTGGATGGTCAGCACCTGTGGCCTGGACAGCCTCTCTCAGCGGTCTTTTTGAACAGGGCTCCACGTGACTTCCCACGTTACCACTCTGGAGAGAGCAGTGCTAGCTGCTTGGGAGGGGCCGAAGAGGGCTCCTCTGTGGCCAGGTGGATGGACAGAAGTGATCCACAGGGTCAGAGAAGGCCAGTCAGCTCTGGCCTCTGTGCTCCTGTGTGAGTATAGATGGAAAGAAAACATCCCAGGCTCTTCAGAGTAGACCCTATTGCTCTGCACTGGGAAGGGTCCCCCTGCTTTCTACTGTTCCTGGGACAGGCTCTAAGGTCCCACTATGTCCACGAGGCCCCATGGGGCCCAGTCAGCTCCCACCCCTTTCACACCCATCCCTGCAGCGTTGTCTCTAACAACCAGCCCTTCCCACTTTGAAGTACCTCCTTTAGCTCTGGCATGTCCCTCTGAGCTCTGCTTTCTCCTTCGCTTTTGTCTCTGCAGGTGAATGACTGGCAGAAGGACTGGGTCGCATTCTATGCCCAGCAGCGCATTCAGCCCCAGATGGACATGGTGGAGAAGGGGTCTGGGGACAGAGAGGCCCTCGAACTCTGGTCTGCTCTGCAGGTAAGTGGAATCCTGCCATGCCCTTTGCCCACTGTGCCCTGCAACCCCAACAGGGAGAGGTGCCAAGTCAGATACAGCACTGTGGGTCTGGATCGGAGGTGGGTGGGGCCAGCCAGTAGGACAGCTGTTGGTGTCCCTGCATCCTGCCTGAGCTGTGCATGGCCATGTGCATCTGCATGCACACTCTGCTCGGGCATGCGGACCACACTGGGAAGAGCATCTGCATCCCTTCCTCACGCATTGCTCACTTTGCTGAAGCTGCATTTGCTCCCTGCAGTTGAAGATCCCGGACCTCTTCCTTGATCTGGACATCGTCCCAGCCCTGCTCCATGGAGACCTCTGGGGAGGAAACGTAGCAGAAGATTCCTCTGGGCCCATCATTTTTGACCCGGCTTCTTTCTATGGCCACTCGGAATATGAGCTGGCAATAGCTGGCATGTTTGGGGGCTTTAGTAGCAACTTCTACTCTGCCTACCACAGCAAGATCCCCAAGGCTCCCGGATTTGAGAAGCGCCTGAAGCTGTATCAGCTCTTCCACTATTTGAACCACTGGAATCATTTTGGATCAGGGTATAGAGGGTCCTCCCTCAATATCATGAGGAACCTCATCAAGTGAGCTTGCTGTCCTCTGGAGGGAGGCCTGTGCGAGGAGTCTGGGGGGCTTCAGGTTCAGGTGTACCAGGTCCTAACCTGGTGCCTGTGCCCAGCCCCTCTGTTTCCTCCACATCTTCCTCATTAGGGGTTCACTCCCACTTCTTCCCACACCTGGAGTAGCTTCAGACCAATCTTCCAGGCCTTGGGAAGTACGTAATATCTCAGAAGAAAGGTATTGTCACCCTAAAGATGTACATTTCGTTAGACTTCATAGCTCTGTAAACCACACCAGCAATGTGATGTGAACAGAGGGACCTGTGGAGTGTGGGCCATGTCGAACAACGCAGCTACCCAAAGATAGAGAAGGGAAGTGGCCAGTGCACCAGGCACTGCTGCCGAGGGCACCTTCCCACCATCTTCTCCTGTCTCATCTCCAGGAACGTCCCTGAAGTTCAGGGATGCCACTCGATGGCTGAAGCTTGGGTCCAGGCACGAAACCGTCTTACCATTTCCAAAACTGAGCACATTCCCTTTGCTTTCTGTGTGCCTCTGGACCAGCCACAGGCTGAGCAGGTCTGGAAATGATTTGGGGAGTGACCAGCCTGCCAGCTTTGGGGTATCTGTCCTTGGTAGATTTAGGAGCCACTGATTTGCTTTTCTCAGCACCTCATCTTGTGTGCCACTTCCTCAGCTTGCTGGGCTGTCATTCCTTTGCATCAGATAAAACCAGCACAAGCCAGTGTTTTCCCTCCTTCAGTCTTGCGGTGCCGAGGAACATTCATGAATGGCAGTGATGCTAATAAACCCTTTCGCATAAACTTTCAGTGGTTTCAATGATGCAAGACACTGTTTCCCTCATTTAATCATAACTCAGTGCTTTTCTTAGCTGTTCGCCAAGAAGCCTTTGTAATGTGTTGTTATAATAAATTGTTTCTGAAAAGAGCAATTTTTCCCTTGACTTTGTTGAATCGGAATAGCTTCAAAATACGGGCAGGTGTAGCCTGAGGACTTTCTAGTATTTGACTTGGATGCAGTTTAACTGCTGTTCGTAGTCACTCTTCGAGATTTGGTGAATAGTGAGGGGGTGTAGAAAGCAACTGAGATTACATTTTGGGAAGACGCATTTGTGGCCACTGACTAGGTCTGGGGTAGGCTGAGAGCACACCACACCAGTGAGCCCACCGGTGGTCTCCTGAGGCAGGTGGGGAGGGTAGATTCACTTTTTCTCCTCTGCTTTGTGTTTCTGTGTACAGGTTGGGGTGCCTCGGTGTAATTCAGAAGCAGGACCATGCCTTCAGAGTTTTTGTGGGAAGGGAGAGGGGACTGTGACTCTGAAGAGCTTGTGGTTGTCGGACTTTCAAATCTAGTAATCCCTAAACTGTCATGTGCCAAGGTTTTAGCTTATTTTTTCTGATCCTGGAGAGACTGATAACTGATAGCTTCCTGATGATGGCATGTGTGCTGCTGTACTGTTGACACAGACCTGCTTGCAGGGCGGTTTGGTTTTGGGGGTGCCCAGACTTGAGGTCTTCCACAGAGACCGGCTGGGAGGAGGAGGACAGGGAGGGGCCCTCCCTGCAGACCGCCACACAATCTCTCCCCTCCCACCAGCTCCTTGGCACTGACCTTGAGCACATGTGTGCACAGGTGTGTACCTGCCTCTGTGCACATGGGCATTGTGTGTGTGTTTTAAATATTTTATTGATTTCAGAGAGGAAGGGAGAGAGAGAGAGAGAGAAACATCAATGATGAGAGTCATTGATGCGCCGCCTCCTGCACTCCCCCTGCCGGAGGTCAAGCCCACAGCGGGGATGTGTGCCCTGACCAGGAATGGGACTTTGATCTGTATCATAGGTCAATGCTCAGCTGCTGAGCCACACCGGCCAGGCATGTGTGTGTTTTGAAAGTTCCTTCCCAGGGCTGTGGGCTCTAATCAGGAGTCCCACATGGGGTGGGGTCAGCAGCCTCCCCTGGTATCAGAAGCTCCAGGGCTGCCTCTGTCTATTGCTGATGGGCACCGGGCGTCCTGATGAGCAAACGCAAGGCTAGCCGTGGGTGTCATGGTCACTGCCTGGGCCTAACGGTGGTGGAGACCCCAGCCTTGTCTGGTCAGTGCCAGACCTAACCAGGCCTATGATCTTTGGCCTAGGGACAGCTGGGTCTCCTCGCCTGGGCTGTGTCCTACTGAGTGGAAGGGGTCCAAGTCCTGTGAGGGCTCATGGAACCGAGGTCCGGCCCTATATACAGGGCTCTGTGGCCGCCCCCCCCCCCCCACCCCCGTGAACTCCAATCTGGACTGTCCAGGCTCACTGACGATGCAGACACATGGGCAGAGCACCGCCCCCACTTCTGTCCCCCAATCGGAGATGTCCTCTCTCTCCCCTCCCCACTCCCTCCCTTCCCCACCCCGCCCTCATCGGTCCTGGGAGGCTGGACGCCTGGGTGCTCGCTGGCGGCGCAGACCAGTCGCCTTCCCGGTGGACAGCGGTCTGGGCCCCAGCGAGCTCACGTCCCTGGCTGGGCAGTCGGCACCATCCGCGGGTCCCTCTTTGCGTCCCTCGGGCCCCGGTCCCCGTGTTCCGCTGTCCCCCGCCCCATGGAGCAGCTGCTGCGCTCCGAGCTGCGCACGGCGACCCTGCGCGCCTTTGGAAGCCGAGGCGGGGGCTGCATCAGCGAGGGGCGCGCCTACGACACGGACGCGGGGCCTGTGTTTGTGAAGGTCAACCACAGGGCGCAGGTGCGGGACGGCGCGGGGAGGTTGGGCGGCGGAGAGCGGGGTGAAGGGGGATGGGGCCGGGGAGACGGGCGAGGGCGGCCCTTCCTGGTCAGGCCTGGCGTCACTGTCGGGGTCAGCCTGCGGCCGTGGAGCGGACCTCTGCGGGCATCAGGGCTTCATCCGCTGCGGGATCAATTCTCCTGCGTGCGCGGGAGTTTTCGGTGTTTGGTTTAGTTTCTCCACCCATCAAGTGTGGGGGCGGTGAGGCTTGGAGACCCGGGCTGCTGCTGCTGCTCTCCTGCCCCAGCTCTGGGCTCCCATTTCCCGAGGCGCCCCCACCCCCACGCGGTCCTCAGCAGATGTGAAGAGGCTGGAAGGAAGCCAGGACCCCCAGGGACTCCAGTTCCCTCTACTCTCAGGCCCTGCTTGTGTCTGGACCTGGTCTCCATCTCCTGCTTACACGATTTCTGTTAAATATATATGGAAAATACAACGCTTTACAAGTGGAGCCACAGTGTATGTACCCAGGCCATGAGAGCAGGCTGGGCCCCTTTGGGGTCCAGCAGTAGTGGGGTGTTGGCTGTGGGCTGGAGGGAATCCAGAGAGACCCCTCCCAGTCCCCTGCAGCACTGTCCAGGTCTGGGATGGACAAGGGCTGGGGGCTGGTCCAGCATCCTTGCTCTGTGGACACTGGGAACCATTGAAGAGTCTGATTTCAGAACCGGAATCCCTCAGAATAATAAGCCCCCCACCCACCCACGGGAAAGCGGGTTTTCTGGAACTGATGGTCCTGGGTGCTTGCAATCCCACGCGGTGGCTTCTGTCCAGGGCTGCAAGCCCCCGCCTGGCTGCAGAGGCCCCCGGTGGAGTGGGAGCTCACTGTGGTGCTCTGGACGCAGGCCCGGCAGATGTTTGAGGGGGAGGTGGCAAGCCTGGAGGCGCTCCGGAGCACAGGCCTGGTCCGGGCACCTCGGCCCATCAAGGTTATCGACCTGCCCGGGGGTGGGGCTGCCTTTGTGATGGAGCATCTGAAGATGAGGAGCTTGAGCAGGTGAGAGAGCGTGTGAGAGTGAGAGTGTGAGAGACAGGAGAAAGGGAGCAGCCTCTTGCTGAGCTGCCTGCAGAACTGGGTGGAGGTGCCAGAGGCAGAGGTCCCACCTCCGTGCTGAGCTGTAGAGGGCGTTCTTGGCTTCTGGTGTAGGGCTGGTCTAGGTTAGTTTGGTTCCAATGAAGCTGCATCGGGTAAGCATGTAGGAACCATCCCTTGCCTGTGTTGTAAGGGGGCCCTCGTGCCAGCTCCATTTGGGGTGAGTGAGGTCTGATCTAGTAACTATCTGAGGTCCTTAAAATTTTTTAAATTATTAAAGTTATGTATATTGCCCAGGCCAGGTAGTTCAGTTGGAGCCCCGTCCCAATACACCAAGGTTGTGGGCTCGATCTCCAGTCAGGGCACACGGAAGAAGCAACCAATGATGTGTAAATAAGTGGAGCAAATCGATGTTCCTCTCTCTCTCTCACACCCATCAATAAAAATAAGTAAATAAAAAGTTATATATATTTGTAAAAAAGAAAGAGGTAGAAAATACAAACTCATTGAAGAAGACATAGAGCCACCCGTAAATCCATCAGCAGGCACTGGCTGCCACCCGCAATTTGGTGTTTTATCACCACCCTGGCCTTTTGAATTTTTTTAAATTAGATGTTTGGGATAATATTGGTTAATAACATTATATAAGTTTCAGGTGTACAACTTATAATACAACATCCGCACACTCCACTGCGTGCTCACTACTCAAAGTCTAGTCTTATATCACCTTGTATTTGAGACCCTTTTACCCTCTTCGTCTGCCCCACCCCCTTCCCCTCTGGTATAGTCTTTTTTTACATGTGATATATGTTTGTTTTTACAAAAACTGGGAGATGGTTTTTAACTTAACATTACTTTTTGAGCATTTGTCCCGTAATTCTCAGTACTTCCTAAGGCTTCCGTTGATGCCCACTTGCTGCCCCACTCTTGGTGATTTTACTCTACGTTTTTGGAAAGGGTAACTACCTGCCTTTCAGTTTTCAGTTTAATAGTATGGAGAGTAGTTTTTGAGGTATTTGAAACATTTCTCAAAGTGGAACATGCTAGCAGGTTGTTGATATTTCTTACTTTAATGAGCTGCAATTTCTTCTCTCCTCAGTCAGGCATCAAAACTTGGAGACCAGGTGGCGGATTTGCACCTTTACAACCAGAAGCTCAGGGACAAGTTGAGGGAGGAGGCAAACACAGTGGGTGCGTTCAGATCACCTCCGTGTGCCCTTGACCTAGGTGCATCTACCATGGACTGGTGCTCAGGGTGACATTTCCATGACAGGTTGGATTGTTTGCCATTTCCCTCTACACTCAGTGTGAAAGTGAGATTGTTAAGTAGGAGTTTGATGGAGCTGATAAGCAAATAGAATTGGATCCTGGCCCTTTTATACCCAGCTCTGCTGTCCAGTGCCCTGAGGCTGAGTGTCCTGGCTGACTGCTGCCTAATTGCTAAGGGGGAGTGGTACGTCCTCAGATCACCCACATTCCAGTAGTGCAGCCAGGCTTGTCCTGATGCTCTGCCCGGGTCTAGCATTTAAGAGAAAGACAACATCTCTTCCTGTTGATAGGCCGGAGGGCTGAGGGTGCTGAGTCCCAGCATGTGACCAAGTTTGGCTTCCACACAGTGACGTGCTGTGGCTTCATTCCTCAGGTGAGTGCCCTGGTTAGGATGCATCTGCTTAGCTGATGGCCATTCCTAACACCCCAATGCTGGGCACCCCCTCCCCTTGTATGAACAGTGTGCCAGTCCGCTGGCACCAGGAAGATTGACCATGTGATTTCTAAAAGCAGAGGGTGAGCTGTGATACCTGGGATGGGGGAGTTGAGCTGGGGGAGGGGGTTGGGAAGCTGTGGGGCTGGTGGAAGAGCATTCAAGCAGAAGGAACAGTAGGTGTAAAGGCCATATTTCAGGAGGGCACATGATGAATGGGGGATGGTGGGGGAGACCGAAGCAGCATATGAGGTCAAGGATTAAACCCTGGTCATTCAGTCCCTCTTCTGGGGCCTTTAGAAAATGAATGGTACTATTGAGATGTAATTCACATTACATAAACTTCACTATTTAAAATGTACAATTCAGTGGTTTTTAGTAGGCTCACAATGTTGTATAACCATCACCACTATTTAATTTCAGGACGTTTTCATTATCCTCAAAAGAAGCCTCATACCCTTTAGTGGTTGCTCTACCCCAACCCCTGATAGCCACTCATCTCTTTCTGTCTCAGTGGATTTTCTTGTGCTGGACATTCCATGTTAGTGCAGTTCCACAAGAGCCAGCCTTTTGTGTCTCTCCTTGGTGTGGGCAGCGGGTGGTGCTCTAGGTTGAGGTCACTGGGACAGGTCTGAGGTAGATTTAGGGATCCTAGCCAAGGGGCAGCCCTCACATGTGGGGCTTGTTAAGACTCCCGAGATCTCTGCAGAAGCCGGGTCCCTGGGGGGTATGCACCGGTCTAGAGCCAGCAGTCATGGCGAGTGGTCCCTGGCAAGCGTGGCTGAGCGTGGCTTCTTGTCCTGCTTCAGATGTTGAGTTTAAGAGCTGTGGGGTCTCCAAAGACTTGGTTGACCACACACAGTGGGTTTTCAAGAACTGAGGAATTGAATCGTATGCAGAACCCCAATGTCAAGCAGATGAGAGGGGCTGGTCCGTGAGGGGCACAGGTGCGAGGGGCACAGGTAGCCCTGGAGTGCCCCTTCGGACTCCATGATTAACAAGCCAACTTAGGTGGGCTGCGGCCCAGCCAGGAAGGGGCCAGGGACAGGAGGACAACCTGGCCCACCTCCCTGTGCTGTGTACTCTGGTCTGGCTTTTCAGTCGGCATAATCATTTTGATAATTTGTCCATGTTGTCGCATGTGTCAAAAGTCTGTTCCACTGTGGGGATAAACCACAGTCTGTTTTATCTCTTCACCTGTTGATGGACATCTGGGTTGTTTCCAGGTCTTGCTTTCACAAATAAAGCTGCTGTGAACCTTTGTGTACAAGAGCCTGTGTGGACAAATGCTTCCATGTATGTTGGGTAAATACCTGAGAAGGAAATCAGTAGGTCATAGGATACGTTCCTATTTAACTTTTTAAGAAACTGCCAAAATATTTTCCAAGTGGTTGGGCCATCTGCATCTCCACCAGCAGCGCTTGAGAGTCCCAGCTCCTCCACATCCTTGCCACACTTGGCTTGTAATTCAGTCTCACTTCATTTTTCCAACTTGTCCGTGTCTGTCACTTAACTAGGGTGTCTAGACCATTCACAGTTAATGTGCTTAGTTGATTTTTTACTTATTTTTTGTTAGTTCTCACTTGAGGATATTTTCTCCACTGATTTTAGAGAGTGAAAAGGAGGGAGGGAGGGAGAAAGAGAGACACATTGATGTGAGAGACACATCGATTGGTTGCCCGTGCCGCCATCTGGGGCTGGGGATTGAACCTGCAACCCAGGTATGTGCCCTTGACCCGGAGTCAAAACCATGACCGGTCAGTGTGAGGGGCTGACGCTCTAACCACGGAGCCACGCTGGCCCGGGCTAATGTGCTTACTCATATGGTTAGGGCGGGCCTGTCACCTTGCTGTTTGTTTTTTATTTGTCCCCTCTGTTCTCTGTGTTCATCTCCATCTTTAGCTCCTCTCTTTTGGATTAACTATTTTTAATGATTCCGTCTTACTTTCGTTGTTGGCTAGCTATAATATTTGCCGTGTTCTTTTAGTGGCTGACCTAGGGTTTAGGCAGGTTCTGTGTATAATTGTCCTGTGACCACCGGCTGCAGCATCAGCCTCCTTTCCCTTGCCGCCCAGGTGAATGAGTGGCAGGACGACTGGCCAACCTTCTTCACCCGGCACCGGCTACAAGCGCAGCTGGACCTCATTGAGAAGGACTATGCTGACCGAGAGGCAAGAGAACTCTGGGCACAGCTACAGGTGGGCACTGCAGGTATATCTTCTGAGAGAGGGGCTGTGCTCCTGTGAGCCCACCACATTTCCTCTGGCGTTGGGACCACTGAGTCCTGGAGTGGACCTGGTCAAGTTGTGGGCACATAGGGCCCCACTCTTGATCTGATGGGGAACCTGGGAAGGGGGGGGACCTGAGGACATGCTTGGCCCCTGAGTACCTTTCACCCCAGAGGTCACCAGGCTCTTAAACCTCAGACTTTGCTCATGTGAAACACAGGTACCGGGATAGTAAAGGGTCGCATTTACTGTTACTTTTCTTGCCCACTTTTAACCAAAGCATGAATGTTTCACCTCTTAGAGCAGATGTGGGCAGAAGATGCCCGAGGGACTGATTTCAAAACAACAACCCAGAATGTTAAAAACAGAACGTGGGTATCAATCTGGAGTGAGCAGGCATTAATGAGCTGTTATTTAACTCTTTAATGAAGTAACCAGTGGGATACAAGGGAGGTGCAGAAATGGGCTGTGAAATAAAATAGTGGAGAAAGTTTGCTAAGTTAGGTGCAAAAAAATTCACTCGGGTTGTATGGTTCCTATTCTACAGGACAACGAAACCATTACCTAACCTCTGAGGTTCAATACTGTATGGAAACCAGTAGTGTTGTAGAGCTTCTGGGCCTGAGTCCAGTCAATAGTAAGAGAAAGCTCCACTCCCCTGGGGCTTGCTTGGACCCTGAACAAACAAGAGGTCATCTTTGCCGTAGTTCCCCGTATTGGATGAAGAGACTGTGGTGCATATCCTGTTAAGCTGTGTGTCCAATACTTTCCTTAGGTGAAGATCCCGGATCTGTTTTGTGGCCTAGAGATTGTTCCTGCCCTTCTTCATGGGGATCTCTGGTCAGGAAACGTGGCCGAGGACGACTCGGGCCCCCTTATTTACGACCCGGCTTCCTTCTACGGCCATTCTGAGTTTGAACTGGCAATTGCCTTGATGTTCGGTGGCTTCCCCAGGTCCTTCTTCACTGCCTACCACCAGAAGGTCCCCAAGGCTCCAGGGTTTGACCGGCGGCAGCTGCTCTACCAGCTCTTTAACTACCTGAACCACTGGAACCACTTTGGGTGGGAGTACAGAAGCCCGTCCCTGAGCACCATGAGGAAGCTTCTCAAGTAGCAGCCCACCTGTGCCCCTGCCCACCTGCCTGCCCAGCAGATGCCTGGGGGCCGCAACAGCAGAGGCAGCTGCAGCGGCTAATAAAGCCATGGGGGTGTTGGGCACGGAACTGCTGTCACCTGTGTCTACATCCTCCATGCACTTGGGCTCATTTACAGGGTGCCTGGGCCCCCCGAAAGGGCTCCAGCGGGCTCATTACACACCACAGTCTGGGGGATACTTGAAGTTTGGATATTTTCATGATAATTGTCTTGAAATTCACACAGACTTGGGGTTTGCTTAGGCCGAAGATGTCCCTGCGGCTCCTGTTTTAGCTCATGCAGAGTTGGGGACCACGAGTTCTGCCCCACTTCTTAAGCAGCACCTCTGGGCTGAGCAGGGCTCCAAGTCCACCCTTGAGGTGGGACAGATGCCAGGAAGGACCCCTGACACTGTGGGTCTGGCATTTGGGCTGCAGCCCCTGCCCAGCCTCTCCCCTCATTTGTCAGCTGGTGTGTTTTCCGCTGGATAAAAAGGAGGGTGAAGGCTGGGAGAGTCTTGGGCAGGGGGTGTGCCCCACAGCTGGGGTGCCTGTGCTGTGCAGGGTGGTTGGGATGCCAGGGCTGGGGACAGGCAGTGCCTGGCAGGGCCTCTGGGCATTGTCCTCCGTGTGTGTCCATAAAGTCAGGAGGAGCGGTTACCAGTCCTCGAAAAACTACCCATTAATTTGTGGCAGTAGGACCCCCCACGTTTCTCTCTCCTGTCCTGTGCAGTTGTCTCGTGGGGTTCGTTCCCACCCCTGACGTATGAGCCTGCTGAGGACTTTCTAGAAAGAAGCCCCCCCAAACGCTTCCTCTTCGACATTCGAGGGTCCCAAAGGCAAACCGCCACCTTGGGTGGAACCCACGTTTGCTCCACGCGACTCCCGTGGGTAAAGGCGGGGGGCAGCTGTGGGGACCAGCGGTGCGGGGGGGGGGGGGCTGCGCGGGAGAGGGTGTGAGGGAGCCAGAGGGCCTGGGCGGAGGGGGGGCGTCTCCTCTTCCGCCCCCAGGGGGGACTGCACCCCAGCCATCGCCCATCCCAGCGCTCAGGCCTCTCCACTCCTCTCGTCCCCCCACCACGGGCCCAGACCCCCGACACCATGCCCGCCACGGGCCCGGCCCCCCACTCGCCCCTGCACGGGCCCGGCCCCCCACTGGCTCCCCCACGGGCCCGCCCCCCCACTCGCCCCCCCACGGGCCCGCCCCCCCACTCGCCCCCCCACGGGCCCGGCCCCCCACTCGCCCAGCCACGGGCCCGCCCCCCCACTCGCCCCGCCACGGGCCCGGCCCCCCACTCGCCCCGCCACGGGCCCGGCCCCCCACTCGCCCCCCCACGGGCCCGCCCCCCCACTCGCCCCCCCACGGGCCCAGGCCCCGCCTCCGCCCCGCGGGCCCAGGCCCCGCCTCCACGCGCACTGTTTGGACGGCGGCCGCGCGCCGCGGCGGGACCGGCGCGTGAGGTCAGAGGTCGCGGGGCGGGGCCTGTCTGGGCAGCTCAGCGCGCGGCGTCCCCTCAGCCGAGTCTCCTCAGGCGCCGCCCGCCTCCCGCGACTCCCGGGCCGCCGCTGCTGCCGCCGGGATGGGCCTGAAGCAGGAGCCGGCCGCGGGCTCCCCGGAGGACGGGCCGGAGGACGGGGCGGAGGACGGGGCCCCGGCCCGCGGCGGCACCTTTGAGGCGTTCGGCGACAGCGCGGAGACGCGCGCGCTGCTGGGCCGCCTGCCGGGGCTGCTCGGGGACCGCGCCGCGCGGGAGGGCGCCCTGCAGCGGTTCCGAGGTGCGCGCGGGCCCGAGGGCGGGGCAGGCCCGGGGCGGCGGCCGCTTCCTCGCCGCGTGGCCGCCCTGCCGTAGCGGGCCCGGCCCCCCCGGGAGCCCGCGCCGCGCGGGGGCCGCAGCTGGGCGGAGGCGCGGGCGTGACGGGGCCCCGGGGCCCTGCCTTCCAGTCCCGCCCGCACCCCGCCCCCGAGCACCGCGGGGCGCGGGCCCTCCGGTGGCGGGGGAAGGGGCGGTGCTCGCCGGGCCGGAGGCCCCCGACGGCTCCTGGAGCCCCGGGGGCCGGGCCCCGGGAGTGAGCGCGCCCCTCGCGCGCGCAGGGCCGGGCTGTGTGCTCGGGCCGGGGGTCGGCACAGCCCGCGACGCTCGTGCGGGAGCCGGGGTCCGCTCCCCGGCCGCTCCCGGAGAAGGGGGCCTCCGGGGTGTCCCCAGGGCTGTGCGGCGCCTTCTCTCCCGCGCGCCCCGGGCAGGCCCTGTCGCGGGGGACCCCGGGCTGTCAGCCGCAGACGGGCGGGCCGCGCTCGCTGGGGGCCCTGGGTTGGGGTGAGCTCCCCGAGGCTGCAGGTGTCTGTCCGGGGGATCAGACGGCTCCTCAGGGCCCCCAGGTAGCGGGGTTCCGCGGCTCAGGGAAGCCGGGCGTGGGCCCTTGTAGCCGAGGAGGTGCCGTCGCGGCCTCGCCCCGCGGCCCGGGGTGACTGCCCCAGGGCCCGGGCCGCTGCGGCGGGCGGCGGGGTCCGGCCCTCCGTCCCTGGGCGAGTCGGGGCTGCGCCCCCGGGCTCCTGCCCCCCCGCTGAGTCTTTGTTCGCGGCCGCCCGCGGGGCCGCACGCCGCTGGTGCTCAGAGCTCCCTGGAGGGCGAGGGCTGTGTCCAGGGACCTGGGACCCGTTTTCCCGTCCCCGGGAAGGGGTCGCTGCCGGGCGGTGGCCGGTGAGAGCGGCCTCCGAGCAGCGGCGCAGCGGCCGGGCTGCTCTGGGCTGGAGGGGCGAGGGCGCGGGGTGGGAGGTCCTGCTGCTGGTCCGAGGGGCGGTTAGAGGAGCGGACGGGGAGTGTGCAGCGGCGGGAGACCGAGGGCTTGGCCGGGAGGAAGAGCCCAGGGAGGGCGTGCGGAGCAGCCGAGAGGAGGCCGGGGCTCTGGCGCCGGGAGCTCCCCCCAGGCGGCCCTGGAAGTCAGGAACACCTGAGGGTTCCCGAGGCTCCTGGGCATGGTTGCCTGGGTGATGTTAATTCTCATGTTTTTCTCTTTAGTGATAATGGACAAGTACCAGCAGCAGCCTCACCTGTTGGACCCACACCTTGGTAAGAACGGGCTGATGACCACGGGAGCCTTGGTGTGCGTGCGTTTGCAGAGGGTGTCAGGGTGAAGTGTGTGGGTTTTGTTGGCAGGGCCTGGCTGGTCTATTTAAACGCATCTGTTGCTCATCCTGTTGCTCTAACCTGCCTGCGCAGGTGCTTTATGTGGATCACCAGGTAGTCCTCCCAGCATCCGAGGAGGGCACTCCCGGAACCATTTCACAGGCGCAGATGTGGGGCTTGGGTCTCCTTAACTTGAACTTAATCCAGGGGAATGATTTTTGTTTCTTTTGTTTCTTTTTAATTTATTTTTTATTGTTCAAAATATTACAGATGTCTCCTTTTCTCCCCATTGACCCCTCCTACCCCTCACCCAGCCCCCTCCCCAGTCCCTCACCACACTATTGCCTGTGTCCTTCGGTTATGCATATATGCATATAAATTCTTTGGTTAATCTCTCCCACCCACCCCCACTTTTCCTCACATTTGTCAGTCTGACCCATGCTTCCATGTCACTGAATCAGTTTATTAAGTTCTTTAGATTCCCCAATATAAGTGAGATCATGTGATGTTTGTCTTTCTCTGCCTGGCTTATCTCACTTAGCATAATTTTCTCCAGGTCCATCCATACTGTCCCAAAGGGCACGAGAGCCTTCTTCTTTATAGCTGCGTAGTATTCCATGGTGTAAATGTCCCACAGCTTTTTATCCACTCATCTACTGATGGGCACTTGGGCTGTTTCCAGATCTTAGCTATTGTAAACTGTGCTGCTATGAACATAGGGGTGCATATATTCTTTCTGATGAGTGTTTCAGGATTCTTAGGATATATTCCTAGAAGTGGAATCACTGGGTTAAAGGCAGCTTCATTTTTAATTTTTTGAGGGACCTCCCTACTGTTTTCCATAGTGGCTGTACCGCTGCACTCCCATCAGCAGTGTACCAGGTTCCCCTTTCTCCACACCTTCGTTTGTTGGTTTGTTGATGGCAGCTGTTCTTACAGGTGTGAAGTGGTACCTCATTGTGGTTTTGATTTGCATCTCTGATGATTAGCAATGTTGAGCATTTTCTCATGTCTTGACCATCTGTATGTCCTCTTTGGAGAAGTGTATTCAGTTCCTTTGCCCATTTCTTAATTGGGTTGTTTGTCTTCCTCATGTTGAGTAATATGAGTTCTTTGTACACTTTGGAAATTAGCACCTTCTCAGATACATCCTTGGCAAATATGTTTTCCCAGACTGTGGGGGTTCCTTTGTATTTTGAGGCTGATTTCTTTTGCTGTGCACAAGCTTTTTAGTTTGATGTAGTCCCATTGGTTTATTTTTTCTTTTGTTTCTCTTGCCCTACGAGGTGGATCAGTGAAAATTCCCCTATGCGAGATGTCTGTGACTTTACTGCCTATGTTTTCTTCCAGGATTTTTATGGTTTGGCTACTTACATTTAAGTCTTTTATCCATTTTGAATTTATTATTGTGTATGGAGTAAGTTGGTGATGTAGTTTCATTTTTTTGCATGTACCTGTCCAGTTTTCCCAGCACCATTTATTGAAGAGACTGTCTTTACTCCATTGTATGCTCTTGCCTCCTTTGTCAAATATTAACTGACGATAATGGCGTGGGTTCGTTGTATTTATTTTTGACCTATTTCATACTGAGCAATTTTTTTTTTCCTACAAAAAGTAACACATGCTTCTGGCATGAACTTGGAAAGGTAGCAATAGTGATTTAAGTTGAAAGGCAGGGTGGTGGGGGAGGACGGGTACATGAGCAAAACCCAGAGCCAGACCACCTGGGTTTACATCCTAGCCCCACCACTTTGCTGCTCTGTGCCTGAGTTTCCTCACCTGTGAAATGGGGGTTTTTAGCACTGCCTACCCCGCAGGGCTGTGAGATTTAAAGATGTGAACTGTGAATGTGTGGGCAGGAAGGGTTAGCTTTTTTGTGCATATGTGTGCCTTCTGAAAAGGGCTGGTGCTGTGCCTGCTGTTCTTTAAGTAACCAACAGGTTTTGTAGAAGGTAAGCTTTCTGAATGCTCTCCTGTCTCAGGTGACAGAGGAATCCTTGATTGATAGCCTGGCTGGGGGGGAGAGTAGCTGTGGGCTTGTCATATATGGCTTTACTTATGTTGAGATATGTTCCCTCTTTTCCCACTTTGTTGAGTTTTTGTTATAAAAAGATGTTGAATTTTGTTAAATGCATTTTCTGCATCTGTTGAGATGATCATGTCTTTATTGATTTTCTTTTCACTTGTTCTGTCAAACCCTGAAAGGAGTATGGAAACCAACTATAGTTACAGATTTGTCTATTTCTCCTGTCAGTTCTCAGTTTTTTCTTTACTTTGAAGCCGTGTAATTTGTCTAAATTAACCCTTTTTTCTTTTGGCACTTTGTTTTAATGTCATAGTAATGTTTAATTTTATAGCAAATGTTTTGTATCGTTTTCTCTAGAATGGATGATGAACTTCTTGTTGGAAATAGTGCAAGACAAGACATCTCCACCTGACCTTGTACATCTGGCTTTCAAATTTCTCTACATCATCACCAAGGTAACATTTACATAGCACTTTATAGTTGACAACACTTCTAAAAATTTGTGTTTTTTTTCCTTTTGATGGAACACTTAATATACTTGGTCCAGAAGTTACCTTCCAAAATGTTTTTTCTCGGGAAAGATGGTGCACATATGTAAATTGTGGGTTTTCTTCTCTCTCTCTCTTTTTAAAAGATTTAAAATTGACTTTTAGAGAGAGGGGAAGGATAGAGAGTGAGACATAGAAACATCATCCATTGGCTGCCTCCTGCATGCACCCTACCTTGAGTTGAGCCAGAAACCGGGGCATGTGTTCTGACTGGGAATCAAGTCAACAACCTTTCAGTGCACGAGAGGACACTCAACCAACTGATCCACACTGGTTAGGGCTATTTTCTTTTTACCATATTTTTGAGATCCAGATATTAGTGATCCAGGGGTTCCTTTGGCTGCAGCAATGTCCCAGGTATTTAGTATTTGCATTTGAATAGTTCATGTACCACCTAGCTAGAGGAGGGAGTGGGAGCAGGAGCAGGAGCACCAGCGCAGAAACTTGGTGGATTCTTACAAGCTCCCAGGTGATGTCCATGTGCTGGCCTGCACTTATTGTGTGTGGTTTTGACCATGGGAGTCACTGAGCCATCTCAGGGTGGGACTTTTGAGGTTCAGTGGGTTGCAGGGTGCAGCAGTGCCTGCTGTATGGTGGAGAGAGGCCCTTGGCCAGTGAGGGTGAACACTTCTCTGCAGCTTGATAGTGTTACTAAGTTGTATCACTATAATATGACGAAATTCTTTGATCACTGAGTGGCATAGGTGGTGATTTTTAATTTTAATTATTGATTTTATATGGGGGTGGGGGAGAGAAACACTGATTTGTTGCTCCACTTACACATTCATTGGTTGCTTTTTTATTTTATTTTAAAAATATATCTATTGATTTCAGAGAGCAAAGGAGAGGGAGAGAGAGAGATAGAAACATCAATGATGACAGAGTCATTGATCGGCTGCCTCCTGCAACCCGGCATGTGCCCTGACTGGGAATCGAACCCCAATCGCCTGGATCCTAGGTCGACGCTCAACCGCTGAGCCACGCCTGGCCGGGCTCATTGGTTGCTTTTTAAATGTGGCCTGACTGGGAATCGAACCTGTAACCTTGGTGTATTGGGACAACACTCTAACCAATTGAGCGACCTGGCCAGGGCTTGGTGGTGATTTTTGATGAGGAAAAAGATAATTTTGCTTCTTTCTGTATTTTCTTATTAATAATTCAATGCCTTTTTTTCATTTGATAGGTTCGAGGATATAAAACATTTCTTCGTTTATTTCCTCACGAAGTAGCAGACGTACAGCCTGTTTTGGATATGTTTACAAATCAGAACCCGAAGGACCATGAAGTGAGTGTGCCTCTCTTTGTGTTCAGCCTTCTCCCTTTTTCCTCCCTCATTTGCTCCACCCTGGCTCCGGCACTTCGTCTGCCTTCTCTTTAAATTTTTTTTTTTTTTTTAAATATATCTTTATTGATTTCAGAGAGAGGAAAGGAGAGGGAGAGAGAGAGCTAGAAACATCAATGATGAGAGAGTCATTGATCGGCTGCAGCCCGCAACCCGGGCATGTGCCCTGACCGGGAATCGAACCCTGATCGCCTGGATCCTAGGTTGACGCTTAACTGCTGAGCCATGCCCGGCCGGGCTTAAATTTTATCTTACTCTGTTTTGTGCCACTTCTCTTCTTTTGGCTTTCTCTCTTTTACATCTTTCTTTAGGTTTTTTTCTTTAAAATGCCCTTTGTAAAGAAATGCCCACACAGTGTGGTAATAACCCTGCCACCACCCAGTTTTCTTTAACTGGAAATATGCCTAAGTGGAGGGTATTATGCTTAGTGAAATAAATCAGTCGGGGAAAGACAAATACTGTAGCTTTCACTTAGAGGTGGAATCTAAAGAACAGAAATAAATGAACAAACAAAGTTCAAACAGACTCATAGACACACAGAGCGGATGGATTGGTGGTTGCCAGAGGGGAGTGGTGTTGAGGGACTGGGAGAAAGAGGTGAAGGGGGTAAGAAATATGGGTGGGTAGTTACAAAATAGTCATGGGGATGCAAAGAACAGCACAGGGAATGTAGTAAATAATGTGATAACTATGTATGGTGCCAGGTGGGTACTGGAACTATCGGGGAGATCACTTTGTAAAGTATCATTGTCTAACCACTGTGCTGTACATCTGAAACTAATACAAAATAACATTGAAAGTAAACCATAATTGAAAAGCTAAAATTAAAATAGCAATGATTTCCTAGGACCACTCACAGGAGTCAGCATATAGTTCTGTGGCCGTGATTTATTACAGCAAAATCAGCAAAGGGCAGGGCACATGGGCGAAGTTGGGGAAACCAGCAGGACCTCCCAGTCTTCTCCTGGTTGAGCCACATAAAGCACTTGTAATTCCTCAGCACTGAGTTGTGGCAATACGTGTGAAGTTTCCCCCATGGAAGATTGTGGAGCCCAGAGGCCAGGATTTCTGTGGGGGCTGGTCATGTGGGTCCTCTCTGTCGAGCACATACTACAACTCGGACTCCCAGAGGAAAGCGGGTGTTCAGCATAATCCTCATGGTTTGTGCAGTCAGTCTAGGCACAGTCACCCTTATAAGTGAGGAACTGGTGGGAACCCTCCTGAAATCCAAGCTCCCAGATGGGCATGATGCTGCCTCACATGTGGGCCTTTCTAGGAGAGTAGTTAGGCCTGTGGTGGGAGTGCTCTTCTGCGTGTGACATTTGGAAGAGCCCATGGTTTATAACTATAGCTCAGTGAATAGTCTCTGCGAATGTGCCCAATTTTAGTTAAGACTCGGGTGAGCCTTTCCCATTCTCCTCTGCTCCTTGCCCCCTGGTGATTCCAGGGCCAGAGTGAAATCTTGCTTTATTGACAGCTGAAATTAAGGGCACTTATCTTTGATTGGAAGTTGAGAAATTTTTTCTTCTTAAGACTTCTGTTTTATCTTTTTATGTGCTTTCCACTTTCTCAAAAGGCTAATTGCATGCTGAAGGGTGCCAGTGAAGAAAAGCCGTAATACTGAGGTGTTATGATTTTTCTTTTTTCACTTTGCTGTTTCTTTGTTCTGGTGGTAGCCAAGTCCATATGAAGAGGGTATGTGTGGTGGGGCACAGGGGAAACATGGGAGGAACTAGCAATGGTTTGTACTCCACGCTCTGAGGTTGGCAGCATTTGAAGGGCCTGTGGTGGCCATTGAGTGGGCAGGAGGGTACCAGGACTGTGTGTAGGTTACCTCCATCCTGTATACA
The DNA here is from genome assembly GCF_054644295.1 of Miniopterus natalensis. Taxonomy (NCBI): domain Eukaryota; kingdom Metazoa; phylum Chordata; class Mammalia; order Chiroptera; family Miniopteridae; genus Miniopterus; species Miniopterus natalensis. Next base: position 45,862,404 of record NC_142097.1, read on the forward strand.
GGAAGCATTTTACTTTGGTTTAACTCCTTAGACTTGGGAGACCCGCTACATGCTTCTACTATGGCTCTCCATGACCTGCCTGATCCCTTTTGATTTTTCACGCCTTGATGGGAACCTTCATACTGAACCTGGGCAAACTCGAATGTCCATAACCGACCGTATTCTCCAAATAGCAAAGGTGAGTGTGGTCATGCTAATAATTACCACTAATTAGTGCTCTTTTGTGTTCATGGTGTTTTGATATTAGAGTTTAATTAGGTACACTTGACACTATAGTTCTTCAACTGCCGTTACTGTTTTTCAGTGAGAACATTTCATAACTTATTTTGAAATTGGTAGTTCATATAGGGGTCAGGATGAAGTACTTTAGTAAATTTCATTTCTTTGTAGATATTGCAAACACTAAGCATAATGATATAAGAGGCAGTGGGGGCAATGGTAAGAGAAAATAAAGGTTCATTGTTAAATTTTAATATTATATTGATAATACATGATCATTGTAGGAAAACTAGAAAATAGAGAAGCATCAAAGATAAAATCTCAAATTCTAGTGCCAGGAGATAACTTATATATAGTCTTCAAACTTCTGGTGTAAATATTGTGCATGTAGATGTAGATTATGTTATCTGTTGCTTCAAAACTCACCCTAAACTTGAGTAGTTTAACATGTTTATCATCTCAGATTCAGTGGGTTAGGAATCTGGGCGTGGCTTTGCTCGGCCCTCTACCTCCAGGTCTCCCCAGGTTGCAGTCAAGGCTCCTCAAGGTAGGGTCTGCTTCCAAGCACTTGTGGTGGTTGGCAGAAATCAGATCCTCAAGACTGTTGGACCAAGGGCCTCAGTCTTTGCTGGCCGTTCCTTACTGCATGGGTCCCCCAAATGGGGCAGCTTATTCTATCAAAGCCAGCAAGGGACAGGGTCTGCTGGCAAGATGGCAGTCACAGGAATGTGTTACTGGGTCACTGAAGTGATACCCCCTCCCCCATTCTCTTGGTTAGAAGCAAATAGCTGTGTCCAATCCACATGGGAGGGATTATGCAGGGTGAGAGTGGCCATAGGCAGGACCAGGGGCCACCTTAGAGTCTGCCTGCCATACCTTTATACCAAGTGTTTATTGAGCACCTGCTGTGTGCGGGCACTGTGCTAATCGCTTTCATGTATTAACTCTTGTAATCCTCTGAGTCAGTTCACTGTCTTAATCCTTATTTTGCTGAGGAGACAATAGGCATTAAGAGAAGTAACTTAGCTGGTTCATTTTTCCATAATTGAGTCCACATTTGAACCCAGGCAGTTTGGCTCTGGAGCCTGTGCTTTTCACAGCACTCCTTACTGGCCACTTCAGCAGGGGCCTTTGGTGTCCTGCCGTTCGGTGACCCTTGGCAGCATATTCTGAATGTCTTAGGTCAGATGTTGCCCTCATAATCTTTCAGGGAAAGGTGCTCCGTTGTACCTCGGTTTTATTTTTTTAATTCTCGCCTGAGGATATTTTTCCATTGATTTTTGGGCGGGGGGAGAGAAAGAGAAAGAGAAACATCAACATTGATTGGTTGCCTCCCACACGTGCCCGACCAGGGCCGGGGATCGAGCCTGCAACCAAGGAATGTGCCCTTGACTGGGAATCAAACTCGAGACCCTTCTGTCTGCGGGCCAGCTCTCTAACCACTGAACCAAACTAGCCAGGGCTGCACCCCAGTTTTAAAATATTCTCTTACAGATGGACATTTTGTTTCTAGATGTGTCTCGTCAGAAGCAGGGTGGTGATGAGCGCCTTGATGTCTCTGTGTGTGCTCATCTCCGATGGGATTTTGGGTGAGAGGCGGCACACTTGTAACCACTGGGCACTTGGCAGTTGTTTTCCAGAAAGCCTGCCCCAGAGGAAGACTCTTAAGAGTATTATTTGGAAAGAAGTTCGTTGAGATGAGACTTGGAAACCTGTTAAGGCGGGCCTCCTAAGAAAAGCTAGTCGTTTGTATTAAACCCAGGTGCCCTTCTGTTTGAGTGGGGCCTCCTAACTGTTCTGATACTAAATGCTCACAGGTACCGAGTTTACTCCATGGACACTTCGTGGTTGTTGCAGTTGGGTAACACACACAGGTTCATTTTTTGCTGTTTTTGCAAATGTGTTTCAAGGACTATGACATGCCGTGTGGTTTGGCGCTTACCTGAGGGTGAGCACAGCACTTGGCAGCTGCAGCCGTTAGTTCAAGTTCAGAGAGGTTTCTGCAGTTTTGGCATTTGGCTTGTCTGTGAACTTCTCAGGAAGCTGCTGAGTGTGGGACTGGTCGGCTGAGCGGGCCCCTGAGATTTACTCTGTGTGTAATGGTGCCTGTCCTTTATTCTTTCTTATAGTCTTACTTGGTTGTCAGCGACAAGGCCCGAGATGCGGCTGCCGTCCTTGTGTCCAAGTAAGTGCCCAGTTTGCCGCCTTGCAGCCCTGTGGGTTGATGTGTAACTACTGAATTCCAAGAGGGTTTATCTTACATACTCTCACCTGTGTGTCCACAGAAAAGGACACTGGGTTGATGGGCCTCGGCAGATGTTTTCTTCCCAGCACTATCTTTCTTTGAGGGAGCATCAGCTCTATTTGGGTGTGGGAGGTCTCTGAACCTCATGTGACCACCAATAATACTAGTTGGGCTCACAGTTCACCTGATGCTGGATTAGGGTCTAACAGGTGACCTGTTGCTGGGCTAGGGGCTCATAGGTTACCTGATGCTGGATTAGGGCTCACAGGTCACCCGACTATGAGTTAGGGGCTCTCAGAAGTCCTGGCACTGGGTTATAGGTTCAAGGAGACCACCTGACAGGCCTATCAACTGAGCAGAGAGCAGATTTAGAATAGGTTGTAGCAGTTATATATGGGGCATGAGTTCACCTTTGGGGTGGTGATAGTTAGATGAGCTTTTGCAAGTCACTTAGAAAGCAGTTCATGCTGTGGTTTGTGCAGATCATGACCTGTGATTTGGTCATTGTGGCTTGGGATAAAAATCCCCAGACATCTGTTAATTGCTGACCAATCACGAGTATACTGGTGTTTGCTCTTACTTTAAGGATGAGTTCCTAGAAGTGGAATGAGCATTTTAAGGGTTTTAATTGAAGTTATTGGAAAGGTTGAGCAAGTTGAAAGTCACCTTTCCCCATATTTACCAATACTGTGTGTGACCTTATGAATGAAAAATGAAATGAAAAATGAAAACCTCAGAAATACTGAGGGTTTGGTAGATTTGTGCTGAGTCTGACTTTTTGGAGCTTTGCGCCTGTGGGGTGGAGGAGGTGATTCCCTAAATCCTGGTGGCCTCTAAGGAAAGGTGACAGCCAGAGGCTCCAATGGTGGCATGGGGACAGGTTCAGCCGCTGGCGGGACGCTCCCTCGCCCTCTGGTGGTCAACAGGAGCAAGTGTTCCTTGTGCTTGGTTTTCAGCACATTAACAATACTCCAGCCAGTTTGCACCCTGGTGCTCTCATGAGTCCTGGAAAGGGTGGGAGCAGTCACTGGCTGAGGTCTTAGAACTACTCTTGGTTAACTCACCTCACAGCATGCCCCAGGCTCCAGGTAGGTTCTGATTCACATATTTCTGGGGTTTTTTTTGGTGGGTTTTTACAATATGGTCATGGGTTCAGTGTGGCTTTTTTCTTCTGCCTGCCTATTTTCTGGTATTTTGCAGAGGAGCTGCCTGTCTAATTAGGTAGAATGCTTTCTCTTCATTACTTGCAGCTTTGGAGCTTCCTGTTTCCCTTTTTTAACTAAACCTGAAACATTAGCTCTGTTTTATGTAACTTGATGTTATATTGATGCCAGGACATATAGGTTGGAGTGTTCTTTTATAGACTCTTATTGATGGAAAAACATGCCTTTATTCTTATTGATTACATCAATTTTAAAAGCAGGTATTTTTGTTTAATTATAAAAGCAAGCTGTGCTGTATGTAGGAAAGTTGGAAATTTTGGAACAGAAAATTAGAAAACCCCCCACACATTTGTAATTGTAATGCATAGTACATGTGTTGTATTTCTTTTCTTTTTCTGCACTGCTATGACATTGACCATGCACAGCACAGTCTCATTGAATTAGCATCCTGCTGTCACCTCATTTCACATTACAGTTGATTAAATGGCTCTGTTCTATTCCCTGTTAGTATGATAGCTGGTGAGGTTCAACACTTTGGCCTTGTCTTAGGCTTTCTGCATCCCACTTTGTGACCTGACTTCTAATATCCTTGGGTTTCTTGGTGCATTGCCTTCTCCACCAGCTTGAGCTTCCTGCAGGTGTAGTGTGGCATATTTCCCCTTAGGTGGTTGGTGGCCTTTTACTTTCTCCTTTGGACTAAAGTTTTAATTTTAATGTCAAAACAGTGCCCTGGCTGATGTGGCTCAGTTGGTTGAGTGTCATCCTGTGCACTGAAGGGTTGTGGGTTTGATCCCCCGGTCAGGGTGGGTGCTGGACGCAGTCAATTGATGTTCTGCTCTCAGATCAATGAATGTTTCTCTTCTCCCTCTCCATTCCCCTCTCTCTAAAAATAAACAATAAGAATATACTAAAATGTCAAAACAGTAATTTTTCCCCTTTTTAGTTATTTTTACTTTTAAGCTTGAAGTCTTGCCCTATTAACAGACTTTACAAGTAGTCATTTATATTTTTCTACCTCTTTGTTGCTTAATAATCTACAATTATTAACCCATGTGGAATTTCTTTTGGTGTAGGGTAATACAATAATAGATCTTCTCCCTCATGGGTAGCTTTGTTTTTCCAGCACTGTTTTGTGAATATTTCACCTTTCCATTAACCTCTTTAAAAACATAGTAAGTTCTTAGGCAGAGTAGGGTTTGTCACCTCACCTGTGCTGTTTGCCTCTTAGACCAGTTTACTGAGTTATCAGTGTGTGGTAACAGTACCAGTGAGGGTCCGGAGTAGCCGTCTGTCCTATGAATATTTTGCCTAGACATCTGTTCCTCTGATAGGTCCAATTCTGCAGTTAAGGTTTTGATAATTGTTTTAGCTGTTCTTGGCCTTATCTCTAGCGTACCCACATGTTAGCTGAGATCGGTGTGTGAGCAGATGGGGCTGTGATGTACCTTCTTCTGAAAGGGAAGGAATTGGAGGGTTAAAGATCTTTGTGTAGAAGGTCCTGTGTCTGTAAATGTGTGTTTTATCTGTGGGGTAGATCTTTTCCATTTTTGCTTTTCTGTATCTTTGGCCCTCTCATGTAAACATATCCCTTTTTCAAAAAAATTATTGATTTTTAGAGAGAAAGGAACGGAAAGGGGAGGGAGAGAGAGACATCACCATGTGAAAGGGCAAAATCAATTGGCTGCCTCCTGCATGCCCCCTACCAGGGATAGAGCTGAAACCCGGGCATGTGCCCTTGACCAGAAATCTAATGGGGAACCTCCAGGTACACAGGATGCCACCCAACCAACTGAGCCACATGGGCCAGGGCAACTATTCCTTTTTTTAATGAGAAAAAAAAAAATACAAAGTAACGTATTTAAATCTTTCAAAGGAACCTTAAGTTTTTACCTTAATCTGGAAACTCACCCTGTGTAACTTTGAGTGGGTGTGCCCTGGCATGCAGCACATGGAAGGTTGTGCTCCCCAGCCAGGAGCTGTGGTGCAGAGGGGTGGGTGGCCTGATCATCTGGTGCTGACTAGAGTCTGTCAGCGCTGGGCCCTCTCTTGTCCAGGGGCCATCCTGCTGTCTCTATCCTGTGGGCCAAGGTGGAGCTCAGTCTGAGGAGCAGGTGGCTGCAGGCGGGTCCTCATCCTGTGGCCCCTAGGATCACAGGGTTTAAGCAGTGCCGAGACCACGTACTAGTTAGATAAGCACCCAGATGCACAGATTTGGAGGGATTCCCGGGCCCTTTCAGACTTGCTGAGACACAACATCTTGGGGTGGGCATATGAGTTTGCCTTATGTCACTAGCATCCTGAAGTTTGATTCAATATCCTTTGTGACTGGTGATCTCCAGGTGTGCCCCTGTTGGGGGGCAGGAAGACAATCTTGGAGCCTTTGCTTGGCTCCTTTTTTAAAAATTTGTTAGGGTGACATTGGTTAATAAGATCATATAGGTTTCAGGTGTGGATTTTTATGTTACAAGATCTGTATGCTGCACTGTGTGCCCACCACCCAAATTCAAATCATCGTCCATCACCATGTGTTAGGCCTGCTTGTCTCCTTTTTTTCTGAGTTAGAGACCTCTCCCTTTACCACAGTTTTGTAACGGAAGCCTGAGCTTCTGCACTGGGCACCTGGCTGTGGCAGGATGGGAGATTCCCTCAGATGCTGAGGAGGGTGGGTGTTGGAACCACGCTGTGGCTTACCCTGGGCCTCTGGCCTGGTGTGAACTGAGGAGGAGGAAGCGGCCAACACGTCTTGAAATAGGGGTTTGCTTCCATTAGGGCTGACCCATCCTCAGTGTGTTCTGTGGGGCTGCTGAGGGGAGTGTGAGGTCCTTACAGGTCATGAGAGCTTTCTCCTGACATTCTCTGTTCACATGTCCTCTTGGGAGGTCATTCTTGCATCTATTGGAGGCTGCACTGTCTCCCACCCTTCCCTTACTGAGTTGTTTCCTTCATGTTATTTGCTTGTTTCCTGTGTTCCTGTCCTCAGTGTGCAAGCTCCCCTAGGAGGCGCTGAGTCAGAGAGCTGGGGGATTGGCATGCGGGACGAGCTGGGGAGGAATAGAGTGCCTGGACTTTGGTTCGGCAGCTGGCAAATGACTGCTAGCCCAGACCAGGTGTATAAGAGGGTGGGGAGAGCCAGTACACCAATCTGAGCTTTGTAGGGTGCAGAGCTGACCAGACCGTGGGGATGTGGGGCAATGGATACCCCCTGGAGCTCTGCATGGGGAAGGCAACCCAAGGCAGATGTGGGGCCTGCTGCTGGGCCAGACCTTGCACATAGGGGCATGGCGTCCCGGGGAGGAGAGAGGGGAGGAGTGGGCATTGGTGGGGCCCCGGGGCAGCCATGGGGATAGGTGAAGGTGGTCATGTGGCAAATGAGGCCTTGGGATGAGCGGGGGCCCAGGAAGGAGGAGATGGGGGCTATGGGGACTGCGTGTGACTTCAGAGAGGTCTTGGTGGGGAGTGACCACCTGAGGACCACAGTCTGGGAGTGTCTTCGCCTTAGACCGGCGGTGTCGCGGGGCATCTGTCGGAAGGAGGGTGTAATGGGCACAGCAGAGGGTGTGGTGGGTGGGCAGGGCGAGTTCTCAGTTGGGCCAGGGTTGAGCCGTCATCTGCCTGTGTTCCCTTCTGGCAGGTTTATCACACGGCCTGATGTCAAACAGAAGATGGCGGATTTCCTGGACTGGAGCCTGTGCACTTTGGCCCGCTCCTCCTTCCAGACCATTGAGGGGGTCATCACCATGGATGGGACGCTGCAGGCCCTGGTAATCACCTCCTTGGGGGAGGGAGACTGTCAGTGGTCAGCTTGTGGAGGTGCCCAAACAGCAGGATAGGTTCTGTTTACTTGACTCCATTCTGAAGTAGTTGGAACACAGGAAGGTATTCAGCCCTGACAGGACAGGGAACCAAGTGCCTTTTTGCTGCTTTGGACTGGACCTTAGGGCTACCCAGGGCTGGCCTTGGCTTGTCGGCAAGGGCTTTTTGCTCCAGTGGAGATGGGACGAGCCGGCTTGCTTGTCGCCGCTAGGGGGCAGTGGTGCCCGAGGAGCTGGGGCAGGTGGGCAGGCAGGCAGGGTGTGTCCTCTGGTTTCCTGCTGCTTTACCTGTGTTACAGAGTATAATTATTGGAACCGGCTCTAATGAAATCAGGCAGGTGATTTGAAACTTGATTTTGTGCAGATACTCAGGTTAGGGTGTTTGTTTAAATTCTTTTTTTTTTTTTTAAATCTTTATTGATTTCAGAGAGAGGAAGGGAGAGGGAGAGAGAGAGATAGAAACATCAATGATGAGAGAGTCATTGATCGAGCCCACAACCCGGGCTCGAGCATGTGCCCTGACCGGGAATCGAACCCCGATCGCCTGGATCCTAGGTCAAGGCTCAACCCCTGAGACACTCCCGGACGGGTGGTTAGGGTGTTTGTAACAACTGGGTTAAACACAGACCCGACACCTACCCTTTCTTGGCGGTCCTGCTTTCCTCATCTGTGGAGTTGCCTTTTATAGTGCTAACGAGGAGGAAAGATCTAGTTTAAGTTCCCAGAACGGGTGGCTGTCCCTCCAGGGGGATTGAACAGCCCCTGCAAGTCTTGTGCCCATCACCTCCTGCTCTTTAATTGCAGTGTGGAGACGTGGATCTTGCCCTTGTCTGTGAGGCTAACAGCCCACTTTCAGGAGAGCAGGGCATTTTGGACTGTGTTTAAATGGAGGTGTTTGGGCCCATGACTCAGTGTGATGTCATGTTCTTGGGTGTTGTCTGCTGTCATTGGCTGTTGCAGGTTCTGATGAAGTGTAGGAGGCTGGGAGGGCTGGTGGAAAGTGGGGCAATGGTGTAATAACCCAGGGCAGTGGGCACGGGATGTGGGAGGTGAGGTGGTGACGACTGGGCCTGCCATGGGCCCCGAGAGGAAAGCCCTTTCTCCCTAGTGCTCTGGGCACTGAGGGAGTTGACTGCCTGATCTTTTCTTTCAGAATGTTCTCAGCACCTGTTTCTTTTCATTCATGTTACCAGGGTCTTCAGGAGGGATTGCCATTCACTGTATGAGAATATTTGAGATGTTTAGAAAGGAAATCTGGAAAAATAAAACATTTCCAGAATTCCTGTTGAAGTCCTGTTTTTCTCATGCTTCCTTTCATTCTGTATAGTTGATACATAACATACATCCATTTAAAGAAACCGTTGTATAATTCAGTGGGTCTACTGTCACATCTAATTCCAAGACATTCTCATCACCCCTAAAGGAAACTACACACTCCTCAGCCGTCACTCCTCACTCCCTGCCCCAGCCCCACCTGTGGATTTTTTTACTGTGGACGTCTCACAAATGGAATCATACACTGTACCCTTTGTGTCTGGCTCCTCTCATTTACTGGGATGTTGTCAAGGTCCGTGTGTGTTGGGCCTGTCAGTGCTTTGTTCCCACCTGTGCCCAAGTGATAGTCCATTCGTGGGCTCTTAGCGACTGTGGGTGGTGTTTATCTGAGCCTTGGTGTCCGAGTTTTGCTTGAGCACATGTATTCAGTGCTCTTGGGTATGCAGCAATAGTTTTTAAAAATTTAATAATAAATATTTTTGTTTACGAAGTCTTGAAAAGTTTTTTTGTCTGCATGTCTCGTATTGATGAGAACGGGGTATTCTGCATGTGCAGATACACAGCCTGTGCCCTCACGTGGCTCTCATTCCAGCTGTGTGTGGGGGTGGTGCTTAGGATTTTACTGGGATTTTCGCTTTAATTGCTGTGATGGAAGTCAGCCAGGGGGAGGCGGCCCTGGGAGGCTGCCCAGTGTGGAGTACAGGGAGGGGGTGGCGCAGGTCGTGGCATGGATCCTGGGGCAATGCATTTATGTTGTAGGTAATTCTGGTGAAGGAGGGTGCATGGGGTTGAGAGGGTTTATTTGAAGGTTTGGGTATAAGTGGACTCCTCATTTTTTGGCATGAGTCACACTGAGAAAGAAGTCTTAAGTCATGGAGAAACCATGGAAGGTCTGATAAAATGTAGCCGGGCCTGTCAGTCAATCCACTGTGGCCTGCAGGGGAGACTGGCAGACCCACTGGAGCATGGCACTGTGCCCGCCTCGGGCACCTGCAGGTAGGGGGGCAGATTCCCTGTGCCAGACAGCAGGGGGGCCTCTGTGCTCAGGCTGCCCTGTGAGAGTGCCCTCATCCTGCATGCCCAGGCTCTGGCTTTATTTTTTACCCACCTGATCATCAGTGTGGGTTAGGTGAAATAGGTGGATGGGTGGCAAGTACTCTGGAAGCCAGGAGTTGGTTTTTATTTCCCTTGGAGCATATGCCTCGGCTCGAGGAGGTCCCAGGGCCACTTTTTCCAGTTCTGCAGTTGCTTTCTTCACAGGTTTCTTTTTCCTCACATTCTTAATCTTCTTGTTGCTGTCTCAAAAGTGTTCCCACATTTTCTGTTTTGTTTTTTCCCCCAAGTGGCAGGCACAGATGCTAAACAGCAACACTAAACCTGCTGCCCGCTGTGGGAGGGGCTGGCACTCTCTCCTGCGGCACCACCGGCCAGCCAGGGGTGGGTTGTATGCTTTACCTGGACGTCGCCCAGCTCTGCACTTAGGAGGAGGGAAGTTCTCTTTTTCCTGTTTCTCCTGAGGAATAAAAGGACTTCCCCAGGCTTAAAGAAGCCCAGCCTTCTGCCCCTGCCCCTGTGTGGGCAAAGGATGAGGAAGGGGTGCCCCTCCCCCGGCAGGGCACTGGGCGGTGTGTGGGCCGCACCTCAGCCATCTGAGAGTGCCATCAGCGAGAGTGAGCAGTTGCCTGACGCAGCAGCCAGAGTTCCTGGGAAGTGAGCGCATGAAACTGCCGGGAAGCAGCAGCCTGCAGGGCCAGGCGCATCCCCTGTGGAAAGCCCAGGGTCTTTCTGGCATTGTGTGTGCATCCTGTTTCCTTTTCTTTATTTGAAGGAGCAGTTTGGTCTAATTGCTGTTGCTGCCTCCTGGGCAGGAAGAAGCCGAGCTGAGTGCAGAGCTCTCCTGGGCAAGCGAGCGGTTTCACCATGAGCTCGTCAGACCTGAACAGCTAGAGGCCGGGCGTCTGCTGTGCATGATGAAACTTGCAGGCTTGTTGTGCTTTAGGATTTCAGCTGTTTCCTTTGATGCACTTGGCTTCGTTTTTATCCACCTGTTCATTAGTGTGGGTTAGGCGAAACAGGTGAACTCGTAACAAGTACCATCGAAACTAGGAGTTGACTTTTATTTCCCTTGGAGCATATGCCTCTTGCAGGAATGATTTTTAACTCCTGTGGGAGGGAAACAAATGTTTGGCAATCTGATTGCACTGGAAGGCCCCTTTGCTCCAGCTTTTAAAACACCTTTTGGTTTAGTCCCGCTTGAAGTATTAGGGTTAATGCCAACTGAGGACATTCCAGGGAGAAAAACAAATGTTAAAATTGAGAATGGTTGTCACTTGACTCTGTTGTAGCCATGCTCATGGCTTGTACTGCTGAGGAGAGAGTCTGTCTGCATTCTGCAGGGGCTGGGAGGAAGGCAGGAGCATCTGGGTAAAAGTGGTGCTGTCATCCTGTTTACCAGCTGTTAGGATTGCATCTACCTTCACAAGGAGTTTATTTTATTGACAAGAGGCTACCTCTTGTTAAAGGGGAAACAGTTGCAAAGCCAGGCAAGCCACAGGCTGCAAGTGCCTGCAGCCCTGCCCAGTGCGGAGTGAGCGCACTGTGAAGGGCAGTGCCAGAGCCTCTGCCCCAGTGGGAGGGGCTGCCCCAGCTCCTGGACCTCCTGGCCAGAGTTGGGGTTGCTCTGCCCTGGGCACTTTGCTGCCCCAAGGAGGCTGATGTAAGTGGGCCAGTCCCAAGCCTGGGGATGCTATAGCAACACCAGTGACCCCAGGCAGAGGTGAGGGCCTTGTTCCACACCCACCTGTAGAAGGGAAATAACAAACGGCTTAGCGCAGAGGGTGGTGTGAGGGCTAATTACTGTGTTCTTTAAAGATGAAAAGAAGCTACTTGATTATCTGAAACAGTTCTCATGTAGGCTTTGATTTTTTTTCTTTTAGGGTTCCTTGGATAATAGCATCTAGTGGCTTTCTTTAAGGTTCAGTTTGGCCACAGGACAGATTGTCCAAATTGGGCTTCTTAGTCACAACACTAGCCTGGGGCAGGGTTCTGGGTGAAGGAGAATGTGGTAAGAACCATTTGAACATATACAAGTGTAGAATTCGGGTGAAACACAGTACTCTCAGTTTCCTCATGGGATTAAAGACGCTGAGGACTCTGCTTCTGACACTATTTTAATTTCACATAACTCAGCATTTTACATGGAGCAGGCAGCATGGGGGTGGCACGAGTCCTGTTGAAACCTGTGTGCTTTGTGGCACGCCTTTAATTCACCGGCAGGCCAGGTTTGTACACCTGCTGTGTGACGAGGCGACGTGTCCTGCTGGACAGGTGTGTGCTCACAGGCGACCTGGCTGGCCCACGCTTGGAGGGCAGGGGGCCTCGTGACTTACAGGCTCCCCTTGCCTCTCCCTTGGGGGAGCACACAGAGGGCCGTGTGGCTGGAGTCGCCCTGTTCCTGGCCTGTGGCTTCCTCTTCAGGCCCTGAGGGCACCTTGCAGCTCCCACCAGCCTGTGGCTGCCTTTTTAAGGGCATGGTTCTGCTGACCTCACTCTTCCTCGGTCCCAGTTGTCCCTCGGGCTCTGTCCATGGGCAGCTGACATTTCTCCTCTGGTTCACCCTTGGCCTTTAGTTATTCGTTTCTCCCCTTGGTCCCCCTGTGCGCCTTTGCTTCACACCCCAGTGTCCAGAGTTTTTGTGTTTTCTGTCGCGTCTTCCTCTCCCCCCAGCTCTGTAACAAACCAGGATGCTCGGTGCTGGCTGTGCTGGAGCGGGCTGGGCTGTGTGGAACTCTGGACCTCCTTTCCAGGTTTGGTGCTCACTTGGCTGCCCCCTTGATAGCCTGCCTTCCACCTGCCTCAGGGTCCTTGGTCTAGAGCAGTGCTCCCTCCAGATGGGAGCTGGACCCAGCCTCTTGGTCCCGCAGCTGCAGCCATGCTGTCTCCTTCAGTGGTGCCACTCTGGAGAACTGGGTGTCAAAGGGACCCTGGAACAGGAGGGACCTGGAACCAGGGTATGCGGCCTGCAGCGGTGCTGTGCACTGGGCAGTCAGGCCAAGGGAGGGCAGTCATGTTGGTCCCCACCCGTGATCCCAGGGTGCTGAGCTCTGCACTGGCACCAGGAGAGCAGTGAGCAGCGAGGTGTGGACTGGAAGTGGGAGAGCTCGGGCCCAGGCTCTTCTTGGTGGTTCATGTGCAGTCAGTGCCTCGCTTTTGAAGCCCGTCTGTGGCTCAGCTCTGCTCGTCTCCTCCTTGGGCCAGGTGTGCCCGCTCTTCTTCCCCTTCCTCCAAGTGTCTCCTGTGGTCTCACTTCCACACAGAGGGGTGGGAAGCCCTCACCGCTGGAGTTAGCCAGAGTGCGCCCTTCCCTGCACTTGGAGAAGCCCAGGCCCCTTCCTGAGCCTAGGACGTGGGGAGTGGTCACTTAAACAGGAATGTCTGTGATGCTTGCTGCCAGGTTTATGGTTCCATGTGGACTGTTTAGAACATTTGAAAGGGCTGAGCAGATTAAATAACATAAAAGTTGTGCTTGGAAATTATGAAGACGGGAAGCTGGTCATCAGTATCTTCTGGGCTCGCTCTTGTGTCTCCTCATCTCAGACTGGACACATCTCAGACAGGAACGTGGCACGCCCGCTTGCCCTTCCTGGGAAGGGGTGTGTGGTGCTGGGGCTTTGGTTTGTTTCACTCAAAGGTTAGGTAAAAGCTAGATGTGGTTATTTTGATCATTTAAACATTTCTTTATGAAGTTAACTTTACTGATACATTTTATACTTAAAATCCTTTGTAATTTATCTGACACATATTTATCAGAAATTACATATTTTTTTTCTAGGTCCTAGCTGATTCTAATCAGCCACTTATCCCAGCCATTGAAACTTAGTTTCAATAATTAAATTTTCTACATCTGGAAGTTCCTTTTCCCCCTTGACGTATGCAGTGCTGAGAAACCAAGCCAGGCATGCTCTGGGAAGAACGGAAACTGACTTGCTTCTCCTGGGACATGGTGCCTGGGTCTGGCTGGCTTGCCCTGCCCCTTTGGATTGTCCTGGGGCTCCTGTCTGGTCCTAGAGCCCAGCCCGGCACTGCCTGTAGGACAGTTCTCTTCTGTACAGCTCTGTGCTCCTATCCAGTGTTGGTCTGCTGTTATTTCTTGGGGAGGCGATGGAGCCCTTTGAGATGCCCCTCATTTTCGTTTTTTAAGCCAGGAGAGTGCCAGGCTGCAGTCAGTGGTGGTGGGACTGTTCTGTCCTGGAGCGACTGGAGGGGTTCCTTGAGCAGGGGTTCCGGGAGTTCCTGTGTAAAGTGTTTTGGCTGTTATGTAAAGGACTGAGCCCCAGTTCAGTTTTGCTGTTGTCCACGGAAGGTGCGGCCCTGGGTGGGCTCTTCATACAGGTGAGGCCCTTGGTACAAGCTTGAAGAGGCGTTCAGCCTGGAACTGGTTGCATTGGGTGCTGAAGGTCCTCCTTTTGTTTCATCTTGTATGTATGTCACTACCGTCATGACAGGGCACGGTACCACTTCTCAACCTTGGGATGAGCCCGCTCCGCCCGAGTTCTGTCCTATCTGCTTGTCCATGTGTCTTCCTGAGGGACCAGGAGCAAGGCAGTAAGGTGCCCAGCAGGGTCCAGTGTGCCCCACCTCACAGGAGAATTCACAGGCACCATGAGCTCATGTGCTGTGGGGCCCTTTCTCCCTGGGCCTGGGGTGGAGCTGCTTTACTTGGCCTTTACTTAATGGTGCTTCAGGGAGCCTCAAACCAGCATCTCCTGCTTGGCATCCAGGTGGACCTGCTCCTAAGCCGCTGACACTATGATGCATGGGCTGGGCGAACATGCCCCGAGGAGAAGCGGGTTTGCACGTTGCAGAAAAGCAAGTTTGGGAGGGTAGCAGTCCAAAGGGTGGTGGTTCAGAATGATCACCAAGACACTCATTTCTGCACTGAGCTGTGCTGGTTTCTAAACACAGCAGATGTACGGGCGTTTCTCAGCTGCATGGTACAACTCCTCTCACAGCCAGGTGCCCTGGGCCTCTGACAGGCAAGCTTTCTGCAGGTGGCTCAGTTGGCTTGTGTGTCATACTTCCATGAGAAGGGGGGGTGCCTCCCGTGTTGTGACATGGCTGGTGCCTTCTGTCCGGCCGCTTCCTCCTGGTGCTCAGGCTCACTGTCCTCCGTTCTCTCTTGGGTGAAGGGCAGTGATAGTGGCCCTATTTTTATCTTTTTTTTTAAAATATATCTTTATTGATTTCAGAGAGAGGAAAGGAGAGGGAGAGAGAGAGACAGAAACATCAATGATGAGAAAGTCATTAATCAAGCCCACAACCTGGGCATGTGCCCCCCCAGGAATCGAACCCCGATTGCCTGGATCCTAGCTTGACACTCAACTGCTGAGCCACGCCCAGCCAGGCAGTGGCCCCATTTTTAGATGAAAGACCCACAAACAAAAACAAAGTCCTTGTCCTAATTGAGTTTTGTTACTTCTTTTTCACACCTTCTGCCCTCCTGGTCTGTTCATGTCAGGAATTTGGCAAATGAAGACTCTTTAACCCAGCCAGGTGTGGCTCATCAGTTGGTTGAATGTCGACCTAGGATCCAGGAGACTGTGGTTCGATTCCCCATCAGGGCACCTGCCTGGGTTGCGGGCTTGATCCCCAGTTGAGGGCGTGTAGGAGGCAGCTGGTCAATGATGATGACTCTTTCATCGTTGATGTTTCAACTCTCTCCCTTCCTCTATGAAATCAATAAAAGATATATTTAAAAAAAATTAAAAAATGTTTATCCCCTGCTGGGGGCTCGGTTGTAGCCTCACCCTGTGTGTACATACACATGCGGGTTCTATCCCTGTTCAGTGCACATACTTAGGTTGTGGTTCGATCCCTGGTCAGGGTATGTGTGGGAGCCAGCCGATGGATGTTTCTTCCTCTCTCTAGAATCAATAAAACTTACCCTTGGATGAGGGTTAGAAGATGAGAATGCTCACATGTGAGGCATTTTTGCATTTCGGAGCACTTAAGATTCGTATTCAGTGAGACAGAGGAGAGGGCGCTTTAGCCAGTTCCGACGCTGCCAGTTCTTTCCCAACCATTGGGTGTCCATCCGCCCTTCCCTGCGCACCCTCCGTCCTACTTCAGTCTTCCCGTTAGCTTTCCTGGACAGGCCTCGCTTTTCGTTTCATCCCCTCCCGTGTGCCCCCATTCTGCCGCCAGGGTCATGTCTGTTCAGAATCTAGTGTGTCACAGCGTCCAGGATTAGGCAGTAGCCTCCTTGTCTGGAGTGGAGGGTGAAATTTCAGTCCCTCCCGCGGTCTCTAAGTAGGGAGTTCATTATCTGTCCAGTAACAACCTACCCCCACGCCTGTGGCTTAAAACAGCAGCCATTGTGTGTATATTCTGTGGGTCCTGAAGGCAGGGGTGGGGGATGTTGGGGTGTTGGTATCTTGACTCTGCCCCTGATGCCAGAGGCCTGGGCTGAGGAGGGCACAGCTAGGAGGACTTGCAGGTCTGGGCCTGGCTGGGCCTGTAGACTGTGGCGCCTATGTGGCATCTGCATGTGGCTGTAATCTCAGTACGGCAGCTGGGTTCCCAGGGGGTGTGTTCCTAGGGGGCAATATCTAGAGAGCAAGTGGCCGAGAGACCCCGGCACAGGGTGCCTGGGCTCTAAATTCATGTGCCTTCAAGATGGTCTGAAACAGAAGCACCTCCCATCTTGCCAGTTAAAGACTATTTCTGAAGGGAAGTAGCTGGATTAGTTGTTTCTCAGAAGTGCTCAGGGGCTTGGATGCTTGTGTGAAATGTCCCATTTGTCTTCCAGACTCTCAGAAGTGGGGGTTGTGAGTTCTGTGAATTTGGAGGTGTTCCCTGGTTACAGGGGAGGTGAGCTGGAGACATCCTGCTAGGACCCCTGTGGAGGTCTGTCCCATAGGCCCAGGTGACCAGCACTGCTGGGTGGGCTATGTCAGCAGCACAGGAAGAGGGCCTTTCTCCTTTGTCGACTGGTAATGGGTGAGATGTCAGACACAAGTCCTTGGGTCTTACCTTTGTGTGAGACACTTGGACCTGCAGCTTTTATGCTTGGATACCTTTACTTATGTACAGGTAATTGTAGAAACCTGAGATGGCTTACTCTCCTTCTGATGGGCTAGAGCCCTTCACTTCAGTGTGGGCATGTGTCCCAATGAAGCCCCCCCAAGTGATTGCACCCCTATTTACGATGCCCTTTTGGAGGGTTTCTTCTCCAGTCTCTGTACTTCCTTCATC
This sequence comes from Miniopterus natalensis, assembly GCF_054644295.1. Lineage (NCBI taxonomy): Eukaryota > Metazoa > Chordata > Mammalia > Chiroptera > Miniopteridae > Miniopterus > Miniopterus natalensis. The sequence goes on from NC_142097.1 coordinate 45,879,371, forward strand.
ATGTACAGAAACTGCTCTTGTTCAGTGGTGAGTGTTCAGAAGAGAAATTCCAGAAGGTGTGAATTGTTTTGATAATTTGTTTTAAGTTTGTAAATGAATCTGCAGCATTTTAATATAATTTCTTTTTTTTAGGCGCAAATATTTAAGCATGGAAAACGTGACGACTGTTTACCCTATGGTAAGGCTCATTTGTAAGAGGGTGTGTTTGTGATGAGTTTGTCTGTATAGAATCAAGTTTGTCTGTTTAACGTTTTATTCACAGGTGCAGAATCTATAACTTGCTGTATCAGGACACTGTCACAGTTTGTAGCTTTTGGTTTTGTATGTGTGTGTGGTTCAGCAATCTGACTTTTGGGCTTTGTACAGGAGGTCTGGGCTGCTGATGCTGGGTCTGGATTCTGGTGACCTGGCGATGCACACTTAGCCTGGAGTCTCTGGCTCGCTTCCTGGGGTCCCAGTTGCAGTTGTGTTCTTTCTGTAGCTATGGCCACATCTTTTGCCCTTTTACCTCATTCTCTTAATTTTAGATAGAACCTCAGTTTATAAAAGTAAGTACAGTGAGCTGCAGAGAGGTGTACTACCTGGACCCAGGAATTTCTGTTTTAGAAGACGTATGAATCAGATTTGAATAGTAGAATCTATTTTCTAAAAAAAAAAAATTTTCATTGGGAAGATTTGTAGCACGTGTAAAGTCAGAGAGTGATGGTACAGTGACCCCACGTTTCTATCCCAGGCCTCAGACTGTCATTCATGGCACTCTGCTTGTCTTGCTGCTTCTCACCCACCTGGCATTGCAGTTCTCTGCACCTATTGCAGTATGTATCTCTAACAGATAGGGGAATCTTTAAAGACATAACCTTGACATCATTATCATACCTGGAAAAAGAGCAGTGATTGCCCAACATCTTCACATGTTGTGCTCTGTGGACTTGTGTACACGGAGCATGGGTCTGTTTTGAGTTGGTTAGTTATACCTAGTTAGTCACTGCACATTATGCCTTTCAGGAAATTACTCAGATACTGTTAAAAGTTGTCTTGAAACCCTACCCTCCTTGTCTCGCACATGAGATGCCATCCCATGCACTGTCTTGGCCTTTGCTTCCCCTGACACCCACCTCATCCTGCCGAAAGGCCCTGGCAGCATTTCCCTGCCTGTGGAGACCCCAGCAGGCAGCCTCACACCTGCTGCTACCACTCCTACCTGATGCTGGGTTCCCTGTAAGACAACAGCAAACAGCATAAAGACCCCAGAGCCATGTTTTGTTTTGTAGGCTGTTCTCTTTATGGAGAGCCCCTTTTTCCTTCCTCTGGGGCTGCTCCGTTCTCCCAGCCTCCGGATCTGCTGCTTCACAGGGAGGAAGTTGAGCAGGTTGCACATGCACTGCACTTGGTAAATGATGTGGGATGAAGGGGTCTTCATGAAACAGGGCTCAGGGGCTTCATTGTGAATTTAGGCCTTCACTGCATTCGGGGGTCCTGTGGGATTGTCTGTGGTTTTAATGCTGTAGACATCAAACAGATGGTGCACTTGGGGACGGTGGGTAAAATCCTTCCACCAAACTGAATTGCATGTGCTGTTGTTCACAGCTGCCACTGTTCTCGATTGCCTGGATGGCTGCAGGATCCCTGACAGCAACCAGACCCTGCTCCGGAAACTCAGGGTGAAGCTTGTGCAGCGGCTGGGCCTGACCTTCCTGAAACCCAGAGTGGCAAAGTGGAGGTTGGTAGACCAAGGTGTGACTGTGTGTTGCCTGAGCGTCTGTCAGCAAGGCTGATGTGGTGATGGCCCATGTGTTGTGTTTTCTGTGGTGGTCCTGAAGTAGACTGATAGTGTTCTCTGCTTTCATTTCTTCTTGAGTGTTTGATTTTGAAAGGAATGGTATTCCTTTTTTTCCCCCCTGACTCTACATCTTCCAGTTAGAATAACTGAAGCTGCAGTGATGCCAAGAAAAGCTTGTTTCTGCATTTTATGTGACATTTGGGTGCAATACAACTTGACTGATTTGGGCTTGCTGTGGGAAAGCTCCCTTTTGATCAATAATAAATCTGAATCATAGGCTTCTTCCAGAGAGAACAAGCTCACTCCTTGAGGTTTATTCAGAAAACCTGTGGATGGAAACGCTGTCTTAGCCGTCTGTAGGCGGCCTGCTGTAATTAATAGAGTGCTTTTGTATTACTGGCTCCCCCGGAAATGGGCTTTTCTACTTTGCTTGGGGGTACTGTTTTTAAGTCTTCAGTTTTATTTCGAGTATTATTCTGCATGTTTTGGGAGGAAATATTTAACAAGTTCAGCTCAGTTTGTCTCCAATTTAGTAAGTCCAGAGATGTGTGCTGTGTTTTAGTGATGTTTCACTGAAATACCTTTTGGTGGTTTGGCATACAGCTTTATAAGTTGTTTATGAGACTAAGTGTTAGTGGTTAGTTTTTAAAGTGCTGTGGAAAATTAATGTTCAGCACTGAATTAGGGTTCTCCAGAGAAACAGAACCAATAGGGTGTGAGTAAAGAGACATTATTAGAAATTAGCTCACGTGATTATGGAGGCTGGCAGGTCCCTAGATCTGTAGGTGAGTTGGCTGCCCAGAGGCCTAGGAGAGCTGATGGTGTGATTCTAGTCTGAAGGCTGGTAGGCTTGACACCAGGACGAGCAGGTGTTTCAGTCCTACCGCAGAATTTCCTCTGACTTGGGAGCTGGCAACCTGATTGAGCTCTTCAGGCTTTCAAGTGATTGGGTGAGGCTCATCCACACTGCGTTGGGCAATCTGGTTTACTAAGTCTGCCCATTTAAATGTTAATCTCGTTCAAAAACACCCTCACAGACACAGCCAAAATGTTTGACCAAATGTCTGGGACTCTGGGACTCAGTGAAGTTGACACATAAATTAACCATCACAAATGCTGTACATTTACGTTAGAAGAAAAATTTAGTATTTAATTTTGTTCTATCTATATTTCTGTGCACATTTAATGTAATTATTAATGTGGTTGGGTTTAAGTCACATTTTGCTATTTCTCTCTTCTATCTCCTGTTACATTTTTGTTACATCTTTTAGCATCATTTTCTTTCTTTTTTTTAAAAAAATATATCTTTATTGATTTCAGAGAGAGGAAAGGAGGGGGGGAGAGAGAGATAGAAACATCAATGATGAGAGTCATTGATTGGCTGCAGCCTGCAACCCGGGCATGTGCCCTGACTGGGAATCGAACCCCGATCGCCTGGATCCTAGGTCGACGCTGAACCGCTGAGCAACGCCCGGCTGGGCTTAGCAATCTTTCCCTTAGGGGAGCAGCCTGTATGGCAGGCCAGGAACTTGAACTCGCTGGTGCTGTTCCCTCCCGTCTGGTCTCCCTGTGGGCCCCGTTAGGGTGGGTTTATTTCAATTCTATTCTTCTGGAGTGCAGCCTTTACTCCTGCAGTGGGCTTCTCACTTCTGGTGCATGGCCTTCAGTCCCCTCTGGATCTGGCCCCACATTCGCACATCTTAAGAGTGCCCAACGCTCTAGCAAGATTTTTATGCAGAGTATTGGGTTCCTTCTCAGCACCTCCCTTTCCTCATCTGTTCCCAAATACTGGCCATCTCAGTGGTCACAAATGTTTTCTTCCACTCTGCAAGACTGCTGCTCTCTGTCTGGGCTCTATTTTAGGAAGTATCTTTTGGGAGAAAGCAGATGTGAAGGTGGGGTGTACCTGGGGCCTGCCTGCTCTGATGGCTGCAGCCCTGCTTTGGTTGTCATCTTGTGCCTGCCAGCGGTCGGTTTATTTATCTTGTTCTGGTTTAGTAGTTGTTTATGGCCAAAGGTAAGTCTGATGGCAGCTTGAAATCTGTAAGCTTTATAGTCCATCTGCTCTCTGGTTTCTGAACATTAAGGTGAGTGCTGCTCCTGTGAAGTAGTTGATGAGTGCTCATTTGAGGATAGACGATGGCAGCCATTGTGTACATGCCTGTTCCTCATGAGGCGTTGTGATGGCTGCTCTTGACAACAGTCCTGTGATAGTGGATCATGTGCTCCTAGTTATCTGTGGCTGCTCTGATTCTGACACCAACTCCGATGTGGTGGTCCCTCACACCAAGCAGTTCTGACACCAGCTGGGTATTCTATAATTGAACTCAGTCTGTCACTATCTACCTGGAGAGAGCTTCAGATGCCACAGGTTAAGGGCTCAGTCCCACAAAACTGCCCCACACCCCCTTCAGATGCCAATCACAAGTCTAGGCTGTCACCTGTGCTGCTGACCCACTGGCTAGATTAATTTGCTAGAGTGGCTCACAGAACTCAGAAACATGAACTCACTAGAGCACCAGTTCCTTATAACAGGACTTAAACAGCCAGGTGAAGAGATGCACAGGGCAGGTGTGGGAAGGGGTGGAGCTTTCATGCCCTGTCCAGATACCACCTCCCACAACCACCTCCTGTTCACCAATGGGAAGCTTTCCAAACCCCATTGGAGGTTTTTAGGTTTTTATGGAGGCTTCCTTACACAGATATGGTGGATTAAATCATTAGCCACTGGGGATTGATTCAACCTCTAGCCCCTTTTCTCTCCCTAAAGCTCCAATCCAAGGTTGGTTCCCTTGGCAACCATCCCCTTTAGGGGCTTTCTGAAAGTCACCTCATTAACATAACAAAAGAGTTTAATTCAGAAACATACAAAGACCCAATATACCCCATGGGGCGAAAGTAGGTTTACTGTGCTGGCTTGTGTGGCTCGGTTGAACAGCACTCCTTGCACCCAGAGGTTGTCTGTCTGATTCTGGGGTCAGGGCACATCCCGGGTTGTGTGCTCGATCCCCATTAGGGGGTGTGCAGGAGGCAGCTGATCGATATTTCTCTTTCACATCAATGTTTCTCTCTCTCGTCAATAAAAAACATAAAAAATAGGTTTACAGTTGTTCATATGGAAAATAATACAATAGTTAATAAACAGGACAAGAATAAACGTTCACATATTCACAATTATAAATCTACTTTTCTCCACATAAGTAACAATAACAGCTGTGTAACAGAGTACCCAAGATTGAGCAGCTTAAAACAATGCATTTTTAATGTCCCCGTTTCTGCGAGTCAGGAATCTGGGTGTAGCTTTGTGGCGCCCTCTGGCCAGGGGTTCTCACAAGCCTTCATGAAGCTGTAGATAGGCTGCTGCAATCTCAAGGTTTAGGACCTGGGAACCACTGTCTTTGTATCAGAACTCCTCCCCCAGTTTTCTCCCTGGGGCCTTTCCATTGGGCAGCTATCAGACAGGGTGGGGCAGAGCTAGTTTTTTCGTGGCTCACCTCAGAGCGATGTCCCCTCAAAAAGCCAGTCACTGGGTCCTGTTGAACCCCCAAGGAGAGGATATGTGAATGTCTGGAGGTGGACCACCCAGGGAGCTGCCTGCTCAGTTGGAAACCGAAGCCCAGAGAGAGACTGAGTCATTCAAGGCAGCCTCCAGCATTCGCTCTGAACCTTGACTTGGGTACCTTTAATGCTTGAGGCCCATCTTGGCCACCCGAGAGTGAGGCTCATGTGTGCTTGCCACCTTCCAGGAGGCAAGGCCGTGGTCTGAGTGCCTCGTGCACATCCTCTCATCCGTCCTTGTTGCAGCCCTCTGTGTAGGACGTTTTCTAGGTGGGGAAACTGAGGCAGTGAGAGGGTCAGGAGCTGTACAGAAAGAATCATACATCTGAGCCTGCCTGTGCTGGCGGGATATGGTGTTGGTGGCTTCTGCTGGGTGGGGAAGAAGGTTGTGGATGGCGAGCAGAATCTGTAGGAGCTGGCAGTGGACTAGTTGGAGTGCCTGGGTGATGGTGGGGCTAGGAGGCGGAGCAAGAGGAAAGGTGCTGCCTGCTGTGAGGATGAGGCCCGTGGGCAGTTTCAATGCCACCCCGCTGCTTTGCCACCTGCCTTTCCACCCTGAAGAAGTGATAGCATGTGAGGATTTTTGAGCTGTTGGGAGTTTGGGTTTGTATTCTGTGGCTAAGGTTACATCGTTGTCATTTCCTGGCAGCCTTGTCTGATGACAGTGAACACTGGTTTCTTCCTTTCTATCGTGTCCCTGTAAACACAGTGAATTTCCACAGGTTCAGATTCCAAGTGACACTCTGTTGTCGATTTCTGTCATGAATCATTTGCTAGGCTCTGAGCTATGATAGTGGGTCTAAAGTCATGTGTGGTCCCTGCAGGTACCAGCGTGGCTGCCGCTCTTTGGCTGCTAACCTGCAGGCCGGCACCCAGAGTCAGAGGGAGGCCCAGACTCATGCTGAGACTCCCGACAGCGAGGAGGGCTACGACGTCCCGGAGGAGGTAGAGAGTGTGATAGGTGCGTGGCCCGCAGCGTCAGCAGCTGTCTCAGTGGGTGGGAGATGAGGCTCTGGGCCCTCTTGCTCTACCTGGCGATTTGGCGGTGGCTCTGAGGTTGATCTATTGGCTGCACCACCACCTTCCATTTGTGCCTGTGTCACATGACTTTCACTGTCCAGTGAGCATGTGGCCTGCAGTCCAACCCTGTCCCCCCAAGAACATCCACACCCCTGGCTGTTGGGGCCCTGGACCCCGAGATTCTCCCACTGTTGGCCCTCCATTTCCACCTCACTCCCCATATACCCCAGACTCCCAGGTCTCACCTGGTGCTCCAAGCTTGGCTTACTTGGCCTCAGCCGCCCACCCCCACCCCACAGAGCTCTCCACCTGCCCTGCTGTCATCCCAGGTGGCGGCTCCTGCTGCGCACAGGGCCAGAACCATCAGCAGAGCTTGCTCCCCAACCCCTTCCCCATGGACCAGGCCCCACCCACAGGGCCAGCTTCTACCCGACTCCTAGTCCTGGTTAGGGTCTCCCCCTCCCACCCGTGGGCTCCCACTCTGGCATTTGCTGCTCCAGGATCTGTCGTAAAGCACAGCATCTCACTGTGGCCTCCCCTGCATAGTAGGTTTTCTCAGAGCTGTCCACACCTGCTGTCGCTATCCCCAAGGCCCGAGACTGCCCGTCTCAGAGCTCACGCACCTGCACAGGCTCCATGTCAGGCCTTCCCAGACGGCCTGGTGCTCTTCATCGAGGTTCTCACCCACTGGGCTCGCAAGACCCTCACCGTGATGCCACCTCAACTTCTTTTGGGCCTTTGTGTGGCTTTTCCTTAAGTCTGGCTCTTCCCCAAGACCCTTTCCCCGTATGGCTCCTGTTTTTTTCTTGGAGCCTTCCTCCCCTGGTGAGGTCACTGTTGACTCTGGCCTCCCTGGTGTTCTCTGCCCCTGGCTGCTCTGATGGGTGGATCTGCTTCTGAGGAACAATGGCAAAAGTTGGCTTCAAATTATTTCATCCACAGAGAAGGAAACTTTCATTTCTTGTAATTAGAATAAAGATTAATGTAGTTTCCTCCATGGTGCTCTCTCAGTGAAGTGAGGGACGGGTGCCTTAGGCTGGGGGGTGGGTGCCTGAAGCCGGGAGGTGAGGCAATGACTCTGGAGCTCACGGAACTGCCTTCCTGTCATCTTCCAGAGCAGCTGCTAGTCGGGCTGAAGGACAAGGACACGGTTGTGCGGTGGTCTGCGGCCAAAGGGTAGGTGCTTCTGTCTTGCCCACCGTGGGGGTGAGCAAGGGGGCTGACAGCTTGTGAATGAGACCTCATGGGCCGGCCCCCCTTGACGCATTCAGTACTTCACATGGAATCTGGGAGCTGCAGGCTTCCTAATTTACATTTGTTTTATGTCCTAATTTTATTTTATTTGTTTTATTATTTTTTTTTCCATTGCTTTTCAGAGAGTGGTAGGGAGAGAGAGAAACATCGATGTGAGAGAGAGAACGATTGGTTGCCTCCTGCACACTCCCCAGTTGGGGACTGAACCTGCAACTGAGTATGTGCCCTTGGCTGGAATTGAACTCAAGACCCTTCAGTCTGTGGGCTGACGCTCTAAGCACCGAGCCAAACTGGCCAGGGCATATGTCCTGATTTTAGAGATAATCACTGAGGTTGACTTGAGGCTCCTTTTTTTCCCCCCCTTTGCCTTTCTGTCTGAAATGGGCAGAATTAGGAGCACGCCAGTGTGCCTGTCTCCCCTGCCAGTGTTCCTGTCTCCCCTGCCAGTGTTCCTTCCTGGCCCTTCACGTTCTAGTCACCACAGCCCCACCCCCCAGACACTCGAGGCCCCATTTAATCCCGGAGCCCCCAGAATGTGGCTGGCTGGCTTGCTTTTGGTGAGCCTCTGCTTCCCCTTCTCTGGAGGGAGGGAAATCACTTGGGATGGCTTCTGGTCTGGCATGTAGCTGCTACGATGGACTGGTGGTGCTGATGGAATGCCCTTGCCCTTCTCTTCCAGAATTGGCAGGGTGGCTGGAAGGCTTCCCCAGGAGCTGGCGGATGACGTGGTGGGGTCGGTGCTGGACTGTTTCAGGTATGTCCTGCGGGGGGGGGGGGGGGGGGAGGAGACACCTCGGACGGGAAGTGGTGGCTTTTCTCAGACCTTTTACATTTTCTTTAATTGAGCTTCCTGTCAGAGCCCTCAGAGTTGTTGTTTTTTTCATTTGAAGTCAACTCCAGTTATTTCTGGAATGTTCTTTATCAGCTTAGATTTTGTTACATTTAAAAACCTGAAGGAAAAAATATCAGTCTTGAACATATACACACACAGGTATTCTTAGAGAGAACCTATGGCGTGCACTGTCCCAGGGAGTGTTCTGTGACAATGGAATGTTCTGGATCTGCCTCTAGGGCAGCCACGAGCCACTTGTGGCTATTGAGACATAAAAAGGGGCTAGTGTCACTGAAGTCTGAATTGTAAGTTTTATTTAATTTTATTGGACTTAAATGTAAACAGCCACACGTGGTGGTGGTTGTGTTGTATCTGTCCCAGCCTTTCAGGGAAGTCTGGTGGCAGATGGCCTGCCCATGACACGGGTGTGGGCTGGGATATGCAGGTAGGGGGTTTGGGGGGTGAGCCCGGGGCCTTCAAGTTGGGGACAGGGCAGGGTCCGGGCAGCACAGGTGCTCCAGGTGTGCCTGCGCTGGTGGAAGGCACAGTGAGCAGTTACTCCCAGGGGTTATGGGTGTAAGTGTCTTTCTTGATTTCAGAATCAGGTGTTTGGAGAACAGGTGCTGTTTGCTAAGTTCGCTGGTTGCACTCCTGCCCTCATTAGCTGGTGGCTTTTCTTCTAGGATTGCCACTGAGTGTGGAAAGTGTACTGTCAGCATTTCTGGGTGCTCAGGTGTGTGTGTTAGTCACAGAGGCAGCTCCGTGAGTGTCCCACAGAGCCCATGCTCCTCCTAAGCAAGTTTCTTCTTGCACTTTGCCTCGAGCCTGCTTGGTGACAATTTAAGGAGTGCAGGAAACAGTATGTCAAATGTAGGTCATCCTTTTCGGAATAATGGTGCGCGTATGGTCAGTGTCTTCTCATGGAGACATCTCACTTCCTGCAGAAACATACACTTCTTGTTGGGCTGTGCAGGGCCATGGGCGAGGGACAAGCCAGTGGGGGCTTTCCTGTCTACTTAGTTCTGTCGCTTGTTTGAGGGTATTTTCCTGGAGTTCTTTTCTGGTGGTGTGGTGATGGGTGTGCCCATGGTGCTGGGATCCTGCCAGGCCCAGAGATTTGTGTTCCTAGGTGGCCACTGAGGGGGCGGCCATTGGCGTGGCCATGGTGGTGTATTCTGCTCTTGGGAGAGGGCAGAACTCCGAGACAGAAGTTGGGAGGTTTTCCTCTGGCCCCTTTACCAGGGATGGCTGTCTGCCTCCAGCTCTTTTTTCTGCTCCTTCCCTCTGGTCAGTTAAAGCTACTTTGTATTGAACTCCCCACAGCCTGCCTCCCAGAGCCCCTTACCCCACACGTTGAGTATCTTTTCTCCCAAAAGACAAGTCTCGAGTCAGGTGTGTGGGCCTTTCTCCAGCTCTGCAGTCTTAGTCTAATTCCTCTTGTTCTCCTGAGCTCAAGCTCACATGCTTCTTTGCCTTTATTTTGTCATTTTAATGAACTCAAATTTTGTAGCTGGGCTGTGGAGGGTGGAAAACTCTTCTTGCCTGTGGTTCCCAGGGCAGCAGCCTCAGTGTCCAAGTTGCTATCTCTTCCTGGTGGCACCTGCACACTGTGGGCATGAGACAACTGAACGTGGTGTAGAGAGGAGCTAACCACAGACCAGGATGTTTGGAGATGCAGAGAAGCAGGACTGGCTGGGCAGAGGTGGTGTGAGGTGGCCGGGGTGGCAGGGCCAGCAGAGACAGGGCACAGCTGCATCTCTGATCTCGCCCCTCCTTTTGTGTCCTGGGATGTGTGGTGAGCTGCTAGCCTTTTTTGAAATGGGTCAGAAACAGAACATCAGTTCCATGAGCTGTAAGCACACCTGCTTCCAGAACTCACCACACTCCTTGCTATTTCCAGGCCAGGCCATGTAGTGCACCTTACTGGGAGCCTCAGACTGGCCTCCATACCATCCCTGTACCCCATCTCCTGAGTATTGTCTGTCAGTTCCTGTGGTCCCCACAGTCCCACCACTTAGAAAATCATAGTTTAGCCCCTTGCTGGCCCCACGGTGTTATCCCTGATCAGGACCCGGGACATAGTGTGTTGCAGACTGCCCTCAGTGGTTCGAGATCTTTCACAGGTGAGTTGCTGGGTATGCAGTTGCTGGAGCACACCTGCTGTGTGTGTGTGGCGGGGGGGTGCCGACTCAGGACTTATTTTGGGGCACCTGAGAGGAGGCCTGACAGTGCTCTCCAGTTAAATTGGAGTCTTGTGTTTTCTGAGCCAGCTGATGTTTTAAAACTCATGGACAGGTTCTGGTGAGGCTTACGGGCATGGGGTTTGGACTTCTGCAAACTGGGCCTTGGTGGAAAGTACTTTGGTCTCAATGTTCTGTGTGCTCTCAGTTTTCAGGAGACAGACAACGCCTGGCATGGCGGGTGTCTGGCCCTGGCAGAACTGGGCAGAAGAGGCCTGCTGCTCCCTCCCCGACTCCCGGATGGTGAGTACCTACTGCATGTTTGCTTTGCATTGTCAGGACTATTGTAGACACGGGTGCCTCATCTTTCCCTTTCTCCCCAGCATGGCCTGCGTGAGCCCACAACCTTGCCTGTGGCCTCACTGACTGACAATGTTTGCAGGAGAGTGTGTGCTAGACCTTGCTCGGCCTTTCTTCGTGTATGGTCCTTTCTCATTTCCTAATTTTATAGAGAGGAAAGGAGAGAGAGAAACATTGATGTGAGAGAGAAACACCGATTGGTTGCCCTCTGCATGCACCCCAGCTGGGGATCGAACCTGTAAACCAGGCATGTGCCCTGACTGGGAATTGAATCTACCACCTTCTGGTACACTGGACGAAGCTCCAATCAACTGAGCATCCTGGCCAGGGCAGTTCAGGCTGTCTTTTAGTCCTTATACTGAGGATGAGGCAAGGTTTTGCATGAATATTTTATTTTTATTTAAAACATCTTACTGTTTAGCTCTGTACCGAGAAGTCTTATTACGTACACAGGCAGCTTGGAATGGCTTTATCCGTTTGTCCTGTGACATCACTGGATCTGCATTTTGCTGAAAACCACCTGCCTGGTTGAGGACTTTCTCCCCAGTCACTGCACTGAATCCCACCCTCAGCACCACAGGCGTTTTCAGGGGCCTTTTGTTGATACCCCAGGCGGTGTGGGTGAAAGTGGGAGAAAGGTCTATTGTGAAGGGCTGGGAGGAGCTCAGAACGCCTGCCAGCCTTTCCTCAGGCAGCCTGTCTAGGAAGCTGAGGCCCTAGAAGCTCCTTCTCCCAGCGCTTGGGCCTGAAGGCCCTGTAGAAAGTCTCGAGGAGCCCCTGGTGGTGCACATGCCTGGGCTTGGTGACCATTGGTTTGCATGTGCACATGCATGCTCACACATGTACAGGCACATACACACTTGCACTCACTCTTCTGTGTGTTTTAATTGTTGCCTCAGCTCTAGTCTTCTTTTTTCACTGAGTTTATTATGGCAGAATACTCTAAAGCATAACACAGAGTTCATATTTGTCTTCATTTTGTGTATCCTTAGAGTTCATCTGAGTTTATTGGGAAATTGACAATATATACATCATTTTAGGAAGTGGAGAAGGAGTCTGGATGAGTCAGAATTCACTGACATTGTGTGGAGTAGAGTATATTGATAACAGCTTCACCATCATATATTTTCTCTAATGGAAATAAATTATTTGTATAAATAGCCTCCTGATGTTTGTGTATTATTTAGTCATAACAAATCACAATGTTTTTAATGTTAGTACTGAGAATGCTTTTCTGGCATTTCCAGAAATTGTTTTTTACTTCAAAACACACAGGTTTAATAATGCAATTAAGACAATTTGTTCTAGTGCTAAGATACTTATAAGAAAAGTATTTCTAAATGACTTTCTATGACATGGCTTATACCTAAAAGTTACCTTTTAGTCCTACCTATTTCATTTGACATTTTACAAAAACAAAAGCCTGGGTCTCACTCATCAGTCTTAGAGTATGAGTCATTCAAATATTTTTACAATCCCAAGTGGAAGCACCTTGTAACATTCATGCTTAATATTTACAAAAAGTGAACCAAATTGCAGCTTTTATTATTTTTTTTGAGAAGGAAAAACTGCTTTGTAAAAATCGACCAGATAAAAAAATGAAGGCACCGTTGCAGATTTGCTGTTCGGTGACCTGCCTTCAAAGGTGGTGTGGCCCTAGCCCTTCATAACCGCTCGAGCCAGCACTAAGACACACGAGTTCTTTTCCGGAGAGTGAACACTCTGGCTGTTTCGCTCAGCTTTGTCTTCTTAGCTCCCTGCTGGGACTTCCCCGCATCCCGTGGGCTTGTCCTCTTCTGCCCTTTGGGTCTGAGGTCACTCTGAGACTCCTGGCTCGCCGTGGCGCTGACAGCAGGCCTGTCTTGTTGGCAAGTGGACTCCTGGGCTGCCGGCTCCCCGTCGCCCACCCGGACGGTGCCTGGGCTGTAGGCCGCCAGTTGGCAGAGGGCCACAGCTGCCGTCTGCTTCTGCTCGTCACTGCTGTCCATTGCCCGTGCATCCTGGGCCTTCCCAGTAGGGGTGGTCACTGGAACCGCATCAGAGCCAAGGCCATTTTGGTTCATCTTGGTAGGTCCTGGCCCATTCCCAGAACTTTCTAGCTCGGCCTTCTGAGCAGCAGCGGCGGGTTCTGCCTCTGGTAGTGGGCTGTGGAGGGAAGGCCTTGGGGTCCGAGCATTGCAGGGGTCCTTCACCGAGAGATTCAGAGGCACGTCCTGCAGCTCTGTGAAGTCTCTGTACATGAGGTCATGAGTGGCTGCTGGTTTGGTCTCCGGTTTCTTGGAGAGGTTCAGTGGGGCTATCCTGGAGCCATCATCTGGGCTGGGCGGCATGGCCTCCATGCTGCGAGAGGTGCTTCCTGTCTGTGGCGGAGCGTCGACATCCATGGCATCGAGGCTGAAAGAGGCAAAGAAGAGAAGGCTTAGTAGGGACGTTCCTTAGAAAAACTGTGTGAAGTTTTGAGTGAGTCTAAGCTTGCTAACTGGGCACAACCAGAGGCATGACTGGAAGTTTTGAAATGAAATGTTCTTACCTTTTTGGAGAGTCATCTCTGTTTTCCGGAGCCTGGGAATGTGGGTGCTCGGTGCTTTTCTTGACGGGCTTGAAGGCTGTGAGGCTCCGTTCTGGTTGCTGGAGCCTTCCCAGGGCATTCGTGTTGGGCTTATCTGAGAGGTCGCCTAGCCCAGCACATGGCTGGCTTGTCTGTGTGAAGTTGGTGGGACTCGGCCTTCCCGGGGAGCCAGTGGCCGCGCTGCCTGCACGTGGGCTCATCTTGGTCCCTTCCGTGTCCCTCTGCCTGTCTTTGGAAGTGTCTTCAGCCTCGGGAGTCAGACTCTCTTTCTCAAATTGTGTGTGTTTTTTGTGGGAGTTGGAAGGGTTTAACTTGGATGGACTTGAGGCTGGGTAGACCAGGGCAGCTTCTTCTAGTAGGTGAGAGCTTTGATCTTGTGAAATACTGGCAACCGGTGGGAGTCTGAGACCATAGGAGGAAAACGCAGACTCTGGTCTGTAAAATCCGTAAGGAATGGGCAGGTTGGAGTGGTACTGCTGGAAAAGCCTGTAATGGTCATATGTCGAGGGGGATGGGTGCAAGTGCTTGGGCATCGGCCCTGGGTGAGACAGGAAATGTCTTTGGTCTTGGGTTCCGTAGACTGACAGCAGAGGGGTGTCACACTCGGGTGAGTTCCCAGCCAGTCGGTAGGGTGAGTAGATGGTGGCCAGTCCGTGCTCCGTGTAAAAGTGGGGTGAGTACTCTGGAATTGTGGGGTGCATGTAAGGGGAAAGGGCACCAAACCCCTTTGTGGATGGGATTTTATGTGGAAACTCGGGTGGGAGGAAAGGTGAGCCAGCTTTCCACGGGTAGGCTGGGGCATGGAATGCAGACTTGGTGTGGAAAGTGGTGGCCTTAGCAGTGGGGCTTGGCAGTACCAGTGCCTCGGGAGCCTCCGCGTGTTCTGGCCCTTTGAGTCTGTGCTCTCCAATGGGAACGAAGGCAGAGGGCCTCACGATGCCTTCCAGAGTAGGTGGGGTGCCCGTGGTGGCCTCTTGGGCTGGACCCTGGTGCTCTGCTTCTTTGAGGAGAGCAGGCTTCTGTCCGGGGCCCTTGTGGGGTCCACGCATCTGTAGTTCCAGATTCTCCTTGGCATCATCTTTGGCAAGGCCAAGTGGGAGCTTGGCATCCAAGTGGGGGAGCCTGTTTGTGACAGATTTGGAGGAGGTGGGCTTGGCTGTGGGGTCCAGCTGATGAGTTTGCTTAGGGTCTAGAGAGTTAGATTTGGGGCACTTGGGGATGCGATCTTGCTCTGATACTAAAGTGATGGAGTTTTTACAGAGACCATACTTCATATGGTTAAAAAGATGTGACTTTTCATTGCAGGTAAAGGGACATTGGAAACACTTGTACTTGAAGGGTTTTCCTGGGGGCCTGGGAATATAATGCGGCTTTTTTGGTTTCCGTTCTTTGAGAAGACTCATTTTCCTCTTCACAGCTCAGGCTCTGGTCCCCCCGTGATCCGCTCCAGCTGGATCCTATTTAGTTCACACGTGGTGGTTTTACAGAAGTGTCACCGCTGCTCGTTTTCCTTTCCACTGCTTGTATTTGAAGCTAGCTCCACGTGTGCAGGTCTGCCAAGGAGAAAGTCTCGCTCCTTTGGGGACTGGGAGCTGCAAAGGAGGAGCAGAGCCTTAGTGACAGGACACTGACTTATGGGCCAACAGAGAAGACCTGTTCTCACATTGATCAGTGGGGGTTTGAAGCAAAGGCACCTGGAGACACGAGATGTAACCAGCCCCCTGTGGGTGTGGGTCAGGGTGAGCAGCCCCTACTTGGAACCACATTTTCTGTCTTCTCAAGTCTGACCTGAATTTCCTTGGGGCCAAGAGTGTGGTGTGTGAAGTGTTTGGTGTCAATTCTGAAAATACCTGTCATTCTTTGAGTTTTGGGAACCCTTTTCCTGTGACCTTAGGCCTCAGATGCCAGGAAGGTTGTGGACTGAGTGGCTGAGTGACCGTTGGGATCCTGCCCTATCCACGACCACAGAGTTTCTGGCCCTAAGTCCTATCACAGCGTGGTCTTACTGCGCTGAATGTGATGCCGGATGCCTGACCCTGTGCGTGTGTGTTCACTTAGAACAGGGAACGTGTAATTGTAACACTCAGGAAACGCTCCTCGACTGGGCTGCCCTTGAATCACGTAGTCTGTGTGCAGGTATTAAAAGTACATTTAGAAATGTGATCTCACCAGAATGCTCCTAACATCAGATGAAATGGTAACTACACTGTCTCAAGTACAGACGGAAGTGGGCTCCACAAACTTGCATGGTTTGAGGTGCTGTCAAGGTGAGCCTGTGAGTGACCAAATGTCTGGTTCTGGTCATTGCCCATTTCCATTGCCCACCTGGTGAGCGGTGTGGAGAGGTTCAGGTAGCTCCCTGTCCCCGCCTGACCAGCAAACACAGATGCCTGTGGGCGGCTGAGAGTGTGGCCAGTGGGTGGGTGCCTGCCTTTCTTGGCCTTACCTCCAAATGGCAGAACCAGAGCTTTGGTCAAAGAAAAAGCATAGTTAGTGGTGCGTGTTTTAGAGATGGTTGGATCATGGTAGGAAGCCATCCAGGCCTCAGGCCACACCCACTCAGGTCCTTGGGAAGGGGCAGGCAGGACCTCACAGGGCTGTCCCTCCCCCAGGCCCTGGGTCCCAGCAGGTGCTGCTGGTGTGTCTCGTCTTCAGGTTACTTTCCCGAGAGGGTCTTCCTCTCCCCAGCCACCACCCCAGGCTTAACAGCAGGTCTCAGCCCTGATTTCCTTTAGAAGCTGCTCTGCACACCCTGGGGCTCTAAGGCTGCCTCCTGCCAAACCAAGACGTGCCTTCTGGGAGGACCAGCTCCTGGAATGCCTGCGTCCTGGAGAAACGTGTGGGTGGGGGAGGCTGCCCTGAGGTGTGGGGAGTCAGGCTCGGTACTCCATTTGCATAAAAATGGGGAAGGAAAAGGTCTTCAGCTTTTACGTATTTTCTTAAGAGTACAGTTCAAAGGAAACAATTTAACAGCACTTTCAGCTGTAGTTTTGCTTTAAAGGCTTGAGTAAGTGTGGTTGGATTTCACATACAAAGCAGCACCTTCTCCACACACCTCTTCCACACAGTGGGCAGACACGCACCAGGAAAGCAGCCTTTGTGTGGGAAACCTAAGAGACCTGCTTTCACAGCACAAAGTGGTTGCCTTAGCTGCATCTCTGCCTGGGTCCCACACTCGGGAGATGAGGTAATGGGCCCTTTGTGGGAGGAGAGGGGAAAGTGGGAGGGGTGGAGTCTTAATTTTCACTTGGATACCTTAAATTCTAAGAAAGCGGTCTGATTTTATTCTCAGCAAACTGGTTTCTCTGCTCATTTATTCATATTTCTTAAAAATACAAAGAACCACTCTCCCACTGACAAACTGCCTCTGTGGAGCTATTTTATCACCCAACTCTTTCAAAGACCTGTTTTGTTTACTGAGGCAGTTTGGGTGGGTGGAAAGAGGCTTTACTGATGCCTGAGACTTCTGAGAGTTTGGGCAGAGCAGGGGACTGAGGTACCCATATTGGATGAGAGGAGATTTCTGGCTGCCCCACAACCCTGGAGAAGGGGGTCCGCCCTCTTGGGGCATTCATCAGCCTGGCTTTGCCCTCCAGGTCGCCCCTCCTCTTTTCCCAAGTCGTGCAGCCAGGAGCTGCAGCATGGCCTTGTCAAAGCTGAGCAGATTACACTGGTAATCATAGCTCTGCGTCTTTCTAATTTCCCCGCTTATTATAGCAAAAACGTGAAATAATTCTTTACGAGTTCAGTCCATACCTTGGGGGGCAGATACACTCTGGGTGATAAAAGCACAATTTCCTTGCTGCCCGTCATCAAGCGACTCCAGCCAGCACTGGGCCAGCCAGATAAGTCAGCAGGGCCTGTGGTGGCACGTCTCATTATGCTCTCTGGTTCTGGAGGCGTGAGAACCTCTGCAAGTCAGCTTCCCAGGGTTGTATAGGATGTGTTATGGCAGAGATCTGAACACTGGTGATTTCATCACTGACTGCAGCAGCACCATCCAGATGATGACAGTTGCAAAACGTTTATCAGGTGTGAGCCCAGAGCCCTGGTGATACCGAGAGTGGACTCAGATCCACCCCCTCGAGCATTAAAACACTAGAGCTCAACTGAGCAGAAAGTTCCCTCCAGATTTAAGAAAATGATGTGAGGTTTAGAATATTCTTATCTAACATTGCTGATATTTTTAGGCAAAAATATAAATAAACCCAGGTTGGTTAAGGTTTCTCAAAGGTTTATAGGAGGCAAGTTATATGTAAGATATAATATTACCTGAAAGAATACTTTGGGAAATGATTGTTTTATGTTAATATCTACTTCTTTTACTCAGATGTTGTGCCTAAGGTTTTTGTTGTCTGGCCGGTTGACATACAGGGACAGTACACAGGCTTCAGGGGATGATCCCTTGGTGTTTTGAGAGGTGAGGGTACTCCAGGGTTTCATGGTTGGAAGGCCAGCCCACCCTGGAGTCACAGGTGCGGCAGTGGCATTAACTCTGGGTAAACTGACCTCTCAGGATTGCATAATTGCTAATTAAAAGAAGGAACACGGCAGCTTCAGGTGCCAGCGGAGATGGGCGTAGTTCACTCGGCTATAAAGTTCAGTAATGTCAGAGAAACAAGTGGGGTCAACTTGTGGCTTTTGTAGGCTTTCAAGGGGGCAGCCTAAAGAAAGATATACGTCTGAGAGCTCTGCCCAGTGAGGTTTACAGGGTGATGGAACTAAAACGAAAACTGCTGGTGTCAGGTGTTCCAGAAAAGGGCATTGTTGCCACAACAATACAGTGCAGAGTTTTAACTGTTTGTAGTAAATGGATTTGCATTCAGAAGAAGATTTTCCTAGGGGATGTGAGAGGTGTTTCGCTACCCTTTTTCTGGGGATGAGAGTTTCTTAGTTAATACTCTGGAGAGAGCTGTACAGTGAGACAGTCATAAAGCAGGACCCTGTGCTTGGCTTTCAGTCTTAGCATCTTTGCAAATTCACAAGGTTTGCCTGTTCTGAAGGTTTATGTGACCGAGTTTTTTACCCCCCTGCCCTCCCACTTGGCTGTCTCTGTCTGCCTCGGAGAGGAGCTTGTACATCACACCCTGCTCTCGAACGCACCTCCTCTGACAGGGAGAGCCCCCACACACCTGGCTGCCTCGTCTCAGCTATTCCAGGCTAAGCAGCTGATGCCCACAGTGTCCACACAGGGCAGAAGACAGTGGGATGTAGTGGCTTGAAGACACGCACAGGTCTGCCGTGAGCCCTTGAAGAGGTTTTCCTACTTCATTTAAAAGTGCCTGTCCTTTTTGTGACTTTTCAAGCATTTTAAACATCTGCTTGTGTTAAGCCGATTGGCGTTTTTGCCTGTGGGAAGAGCAGGAGCAGGGCGTCTCTGACGGCTTCGATTCTCCCCCTGCTGCCCGCTCACCCCACAGCGTCCGGGCAGAACTGCCCACATGTGGTTTCAGTTGGCCACAGGGCTTTGTTTGCCTGTTTTTGAAGCACTGAACTGCCATTGCTCGGTCTTTTGATGGCTTGCTAAGTATGGACAGTTACTGTAGCTGCCAGTTCTTAGGAGAATAGCGAGTGGTTGGCAAGTTTAAAAAGTTTCTAAGGAGTTTGAACTCTGAAAAATAGACAAGAGAAGGGTTTTTTTGGAACTCTGATAGGACACAACAGAGGTAATTATAGCTTAACTTTATGGAACATTACTGTGCCGGGCTGGGCAGCTGTGCCGGGCATGCACATGAGCTTGTGCGCTGAAATCATGCTGCAAGACTCCCGTCGGTGTGTCCAGCTGTCTGGCAGAGGGCCCCGTCAGGTGGAACGTTCTGAAGGGCATGCTATAATTACGATATTGTGAGGTGGCGTTATTGCATAACTCAGGGACACGCCATTGTCGCCTACCCACTGGGGTGTTGCAAGAACAAGATTTGTGAGTTTTACTCTGATTGAGCTTTTCCAGTGATTAACCGCCACTCCCTCCCAGACTTTTGGTTCTTTACAATGCAGGGTAACCTTCAGGACAACCGTGACCTAGGGAGAAAGGCAGTTTCCAGAGCAGGGTTTGGAAGAATGGGTCCAGAGAACAACCAGGGGCTCCTTCTGGTTTCAGCGGAGGCCCCGTGGTACAGACAGCTCTGCACAGTGAGTGCACAGCTTTATGGCTCGGCGGCTGTCACCAGAGCCAAGGAGCCCAATGTGCCTCCTGCGCTTATCCTCACAGAAACAAAACCAAAGCAGTTTAAAGCATGGGAAGGACTTGCTCATGCAAAAGAAAAATTAGGATAGGAAATGTAGACCGATTTTGCTTGAATGAGGTCTGCCTCGGCTCAAATGTGGCCAGTAATTTGGTCAGTAATTGTTCTTATATACAAATTTATGAAAAACTTTATAAAGAAAAAAAATCCTCCTTTTGTATACAGAGGGATTCTCTTTGGTGAAGTTTCTTTTTAACTTTGTTAAAACAATACTTACTTTAAACTTTAAAAGGTTTTAAAATTAAGGAAACTATAAAATCAGCAACTGTATAATCACATATATGTATATACATGATCTCATTTTATGTTGAAACTTATTTTTAAGGTGAGGAACAGATAAGCAATATAAATTTGAGTTTTGTTTTAAACTTCATGGGTCTTATGGTAGAAATGAGGCCTTAATTTTTAAGTAAGCTTGTTCACAGGCTGAGAATACAGTGTAACCTTGTTAAAAGTTTTGTAATCATGGTCTGCTCTGAGCGATGCACCTGCTGGGTCCTGAGTAATCCTCGGAGAACAGCAGGGCAGCCCGGGAGTCGCCTGAGCCAGGTAGTTTAAGATCCAGCTGAGAGTAGTTTTGAAAGAAAAGGTGAATTTGAGAAGAAATGGTAGGTACTTACCGGAGGCAGGCAGTGCAGGGAGCGGGAGGCAGTGGCGGGAGGCGGACAGTGCCCAGGAGCAGGACTGTCTCAGCCGGCAGCTCTCTGAAACTGAGCGGCCGCCCCAGTGGGAGGGGTTTAAGTGGAGGAGTTGAGCCCTCAGGGCCTGGAGATGCACCTGATATTCCTCCTGCCCGCAGCTACGATTCATGTGTTTGCTCCCACGTGTTTGCACCCACCGAGCTGCCTCAGAGCAGCGTCACCCATGGGCCAAGACGAGCACCGCTGTGCCTCCTGTCAGCTCCCTGCTTTGGCTTGTGAGTGCCATGTTAGTGCTGGCCAGGAGTTAAGGACCACAGGGGTTCAGATGTGCTCACGGTTAGAATAGAGAGGAACAGGGCATAGGTCAGACTCCAATAAATATGTGATGTCGTAATGAAGACAGCACGTGAGACCTTCCTTTAGCAGCTTGAGCTCATGTAGGGAGCAGCAAGTAAACACCACATTTAGTTTGAAATAAGTCTTCCCCAACAGAGGCGGGTACTCTGGTGTCCTTGCCCGGTCTGAAGGAGACACCGTCAGCTGCCTTTCGCCCTTTACCCTGTGCCTCGCAGTCTGTCCTCCGTCCTCGAGAGCCAGGAGGGAGGGAGGGAGACCGTCTCCGTGCTCACCTCGCCGCAGGGGCCTGCCGGTGCTTGCCCGGGACCAGCAACCGGGAGGGACGAGCTAGCCGCGGGCGGGACTGTGGCTGCCGTGGGAACCTGGGAGCCTGCTCTGCACACCCTCTCTACCCTTTTCTTTCTTTAAAAAATAGGACAGTTTTGAGTCCTTTTATCCCCTCCCCACTTAGACAGTCTGTCCCCACTGAGTGTGGCTAGGCGAGGAGGCTGTGAGCTGCTTCAGGCCATTGCCACGTGTGGCGCTCCCGGTGCTGGTCGGGCCTCCCAGGCCACGTAATTTTTTTTTTTTTTTTTTGGTTTGTTTCTTTAAAATTTAAGGCTTAAGATTTTACTTGGCTTTACCATTGTGTTGAATTCTTTAAAAATGTTTTTAGTTACCTTTGTCCATATTAGACATTGTGTAATTTAAAGAGTAAAATATGGTTCTAAAGTCTTGCCACAAAAAGCAGCAGGTCCCTGCTGTTCCCCTTGCCTTCTGTGGGGAACAAGCCACCCTAAAGCTTATTTCATCATGTCTGGTGATGTGGGTCGGGAGTCTGGGCCGGCCTCCACCCTGCGAGTCCTGTGCTCTGTGGGCGTTGAAGGTGCTGGTGGAGTTGAGCTGCGTGGGGGGGGGGGGGGACCGACAGGATGGCTTCACTCACTTGCCTTGTGTCCTGGAGAGGGCAGTTGGGCCCCTCCTCTCCATGTAGTCTCACTTCAGAGGCCCTCCAGGAGGGTGGTCAGTCTTACTTGGTTCAGGGCTCAGGGGGAACAAAGTCCAAGCTTCCACCCCTTGGAAAGGCTAGGCCATGCTTCACGTGCTCAGATTTGAGGGGAGGGTGCCAGCCCACCTCTCAGCAGGAGGCTGCTCCCCTCCTAGGCTCTGTACCCAGGGCACCACTTGGACCTTCTCTTGACTGAGTACTTTGGTATTTGCCTACATGGTTCCAAATACCACTTCTCTGTGGCTATATCCGTTCCTTCCATCTCCTTGCTGCTCCGTTTTGGGTGTTGTCTGTTGACTTCCCTTTGTGGAAAATGAGCTTCTCTCTGGCTTCTCTGCCTTCTCGCCTGCTTTCCCTGTCCTTCTGGATTTTCTCCATCTCTTTCCTGCATCGCAGTCCCTGCTTCCTGGATCCCACTTCGTCTCTTGTGGGCCGATCCTTTATTTTGGTATGCAGCACATCCCGTTTTTGGGCTCTCGAGAAAAAGAGCATAAGAGAGGCGAGTTTTGGGGAACGTTTGAAAGCGTCTTTTTTCTATCTGTTACCTAGTTGATAGTTTGGCTGGATAGAGAATCCCAGGCCAGGGGTCACTCATCTGCAGGGTTTGAAAGTGTCCTCGTGGCATCTAGCCAGCAGCGCTGCTGTTGAAAAGTTTGATGCCATTTTGATTCCTGATTCTTTACCCCAAAATTTTAACTTGAAACATTTCAAACATACAGAATTCGGCAGTGAGATCATCTCCCTGACACTGGACTCTCCAGTGAATGTCCTGTTTGCTTTACTGCTCAACTCCGCATTGCCTTCCCTTTACCCCGTCTATCTGTTTCAAAGTCAGTTGCAGATGAGCTTCCCCTGCACTTGCCCTGAGCACTTCAGCAGGAGTCTGTGTGTTTAGCTACCCTTTCTCAGGAGTTCCGTCCACTGAGCTTTGAGAACACATCCCTGTTGGGATGTGGAGCATCCTGATCACCTGGCCCAGACCAGCCAGCCACCAGGCGGGTTTTCTCCCTCATGCAGTAGCTTTACCTACTCTAGAATCTTACATATACGGTGGTTCCCGAGTCTTTGGATATGCTTGTTTCCCTGCTGTGGGTTCTTTTTGTGATCTGAATTCTCAGTTTCCTTGACTTCCTCTCCCAACCCTTTTATTAATTAATCTTTTCTGCTGTTATAATGTTTGGTTTCCAGGAGTTTTTTTGTCCTGGGTGCTCTTTTTTCTTTCTTTCCCAAAGTATGTTATTCTTATGTGATAGTCACAATGGTGTCTCTTATTTATCTGAGGATCTTAACGATTTGGGGGGGGCAGGTGGTGGTGGTCCCTGCGTCTGTCCATTTCTTCCGCAAAGGTTTTCTGTTTTCATGGTGCCCCTGCCATCCTGCTCACACCTGCAGCGAGATAACTGTTGTCTCTGTGGGGGGCCTCTAGAGGGGGTGCTTCTTCCATGATGTATCTACAGCTCCATATTTCAGACCCCCCCTGAGTTATCTGGAGCCACAAGTCTTGATGCTTTCAGGAATTCTGCGTGTAGATCGGGATGGGGGGGGGGTCTGTTCTCTCACTCCTCCTCAGGCCCAGCCTCTGCGTTCCAGGTCCCTTGGGCTTGTCCATCTCTACATCTTCCCAAGGGCGGTTCCTGCGTCACCTTGCTCATCTTCCCTGACCCTGTAGCTTATGTCTTAAGGAAGAAGAGTCCTCTCGTGTTGCTCTTGGTGGGATTTGGCCCTCTCTGTGTGTGGCCATCCACTGTTAACCGGAGGTCTGTGTCCGAGCTTCTGACCAAGAAGGTCAAGTCTCGGGCAGAGTGATGAGGTGGCGTTGGCACTTCCTGAGCATTTATTGGAGGGGATGGAGGGGGTGCAGGGGGGCACTGTGCTGAGCACTCTGCCGCCTTTATCCATCTGGTCACAGCAGCTCTGCAGAATGCCATCTGTTAACCTGTTTTGCAGTCAGATGGCACTGGGAGAGCAACCCAGTCCGAGGGGACAGAGCAGGATCTCCAGGCAGTGCAAGGGTTGCCCAGGGTAGGAAATGCCACCCTGTTTGGTGCTGACAGCTGCAAGCTGGACCAGGGGACCCATGTGCTCAGAATTTCAGTTGAGCTCCTGCCTTTTGGGCCTTGATGGGCCTGGGTGTGAGTAGGGATGGGCATCCCAGCAGCGCTGCCTGCCGGGGGTGTTGGTGCTGCAGGGCCCATCTGCAGCATTAGATCTTTGCTGTGATGTGATACCTGTTACTCTTGTGGTATGTGGCCTGAAAGCCCATCCAGGGTCGCTGCTCTCCTGCTTTTAAGGTGAGGCCTGGCAAGGGTTCAGCTCCTCTGCTTGGCCCTCTGCTTACCTGCATGGGCAGCTTATCTTGCTCCTGTTCCTCATCTCTGTCACCATCTCTGTCACTGCCCCTTGCCTCTTCCCGTTCTGTCCTTTTGGCAGCACCGTCCTCACACCTGTGCTCAGTGGCCAGACTGCTTGACTCAAGCCCGTGGCCGCTGTTTGCTCCCCGGTGACTCAGGGTGGTTACCTGGTGGCTGCAGTTGTCCTGTCTATAGGGAGGTGTGCTGGGGTGTCCACCCGTGGGTTTTCTTAGGGCCCACGCTGGTGTGGTGGGAATGGCATGTGTCTCAGCAGAACACCTTTATAGGAAGCAGATTATTTACATTCTGACCTTACAGGGAAATAAGATATTTCTTACTATAATTGTTTGCTCTCCTTTTGGGGCACTAACTCCAGAGGAAAGGAAAACTACAGAAAATTCAGAGGCATAATTTCATTTTCTCTAACTTTGTTGTTGGAGGGTGTGAGCCCTATCCAGCTGCCTAGATGACGTTTGTTCAGTTCTTGAGGCTAGCATGCTCCGTAAGGTCCGTACCCATGGCCCAGCCCCAGGGTGGTTTCTGGAGCCGAGGCTGTATCTCAGGCCTCCCTGAGACATGAGCTGTGCCCTCAGGGGTCATGTGAGATGTGAATGGGGCTCAGGCCTGTGGGGCGAACTCAGGCTGGACACTGCTTCCCCAGGAGCACCGGTGGTGAGACAGTGGGGTCTCTTCCGGCAGACTCTAGGCTCTAGGAGGGCAGAGTAGCTTCAAGTGTTCTATGGCAGCTTACACATGTGCAGACGTGCACGTGCACATGCATATGTGCCCACACTGCTCACTAAGCCCCTGCTGAGAGGACAGAATAGAAGGGGAGCCCCTGCTCCCCACTCCCCACTCTCTGCTCTGTGTTCTCTGCTCTCTGCTCTGGTGCTGTCTCCTGCAGGAGCTGTCCTCACCTCCTCTACTGAATCCAGCCGGGGCTCCTCCGCTCCAGCTCTCTGTACCTCAGCTCCATGTGCTCCGTGTGCTCTTTGGTGAAGGTTGTTTCTCGGTTTCCTTACTGATTTGTGTTTGGGCTCCTGGAGCCGTGGTTCTGAGATGGCCCTGGGACTGTGGGTGTCCGCTCTGTCCCGTAGCTGACAGGCTCCTGCAGCACGCTTGGCGGCACTTTGCCTTCCTAGTCAGCGCCCTCTCAGTGGGACTCCATGGTTTTCACATTTCCCCCCTTTCTGCCTGGGTCTCGGTGAGGATCAGAGTCTGCCCTGCGGCCCTGAGCTCTGCTGCTGTCTTTTGACTGGGTGTCTTGCTTTTAAGGCACTCGTTCTGTGGATCAAGGGCAAGGCTTGAGGATCAGAGGATCAGAGACTTTTCTGGGCTCCCTGGGAGCCTTGCAAACCTGTCAACCTGACAGGCCCTGCCCTCCTCCTCTTGGAGGCTACCAGCTGGGCCTGGACCCCCTCTTCCTGGACCAATAATGCAGGAGCTGGTCAGCCTGGCACGGTGTGTGCTGGGAAGCTGGGGCTGGCGCTGAGCTCATCTGTCTCAGGCCATGCACTTGGTTTCTCACTTCAGAAAAGTCCTCAGATTATCAGTGGATTGTTACTTTATCCCACAGTTGAATAATAGAAATGAAAAGAGTGCTAGTTTGGCCGTTCCGTGAGGTTGGCGGAGGTGTGCGAGTGTGTTTGGACACTCACTTTCCTTTGGGGAGTAAGGGGAGGGCTTTCTTCGTAACTTGAAGTCTGAGATGTGTAACATACTGCTTAAATTTTCACTTGTTTATTCCAATACTGCCACAATTTCAACTTCTGTGGAACTGGAGCTGCTTTATTTCGGGGAGTGGGAAGGGAGCTGCTGCCCCTCTTCCTCTCAGGCCATCTGGTGAGCCCCGTCCTCACCTGGGGCCATCTCCCTCCTGGCATTGTGGGGGGAAGCAGCAGGTTCAGGGTGTGTGGCCTGCGGGCAGCTCTGTGCCAGGCACAAAGCCCCAGTCTTCTTCCTCTGACGCCTGCCCCCAAGTTGCTGTGGAGCAAGGGGTAGTGGAAATGGATTCCTCACGGTATGGGGACTGGGCCTGGAGGACACACAGGATAGTCAGAGCACAGAAGAGATCTGACGGGAAACCTGCCCCTTTCTTCCCTCCCAGTGTGGTTGGGCTGCGGATTGAATCTCAAGTGAAACTTGAAACCGAGCTTTGTCTTTGGTTGGGAAAGTGATTCAGGGTTGGAACTACAGCCAAGTTTTGAAGGGTTCCCAGTTTCCCTCCCCTCCTGTCCACACCCCACTGTGAGGTGTCCCTGCTCAGCTCCACTGCCGCAGGCTCTGTGCAGTTTTCCAGGAGCAGGCCTGTGGCTCTGCCCTCTCTTCACCGAGTGTCTGTTAAAGGTGCCCTTCATGTAGTGATTGCTGGGCACCTTCACCACCGTGCAGAAGTCTCTTAGTTCAGTGGAACAAGGACAACTAAAAAATTAGATTTTTCCCTCTCATGTTACAAATAACATCAGTGAAAAACAACAATAAAAGATAGGCATGAACAATGAAAGACGAGTGACAGAGGGGGTTTAAACAGCAGAAATTTATTTCTTGCGGTCTAGGAGCTGGAAGTCCGAGATCAAGGTGCTGGCAGGGTTGGTGTCTCCTGAGACCTGTTCGTTTGGCTTGCAGACGGTCACCTTCTCTCTGTGTCCTCCCATGGTTGCCCCTTGGTCTATGTGTCTGTCCTAATCTCCTTTTAAGGACACCAGCCAGATTGGATTAGGGCCACCCTGGTGACCTCATTTTACCTTTATCTCTTTAAAGGCCCAATTTCTAAGTACAGCCATGTTGTGATCCTGGAGGTTAGGGCTCCAACATGACTTTGGGGGACATCACTCAGCCCACAACACGTGGAAAGACCATATCTGGTTTTCCTGCCTGTCAGCTGATACACATTTGCAGTTTTTACGCCTTTTGGCTGTGGTGGACTGATGCTGTGAACAATCATGTTCGAGTTTTAGTGTTTCCATTTCTCTTGGGCATAGACCTGGGTGTAGGACATTGGGCCCTTTCGAAGATTAAAGGAAGGAACACAGGTCCAGAGCTTAGAACGGTGTTTGGCCTGGAGTGAATTCTGCTGAGGTGGTGGTGGCCACGGGGATGACAATGCTGTTACCATCACGTGTGTTTCAGCCTGATATGAATGTAGCTCCCCAGCGTTCTTCTGGTTAGTATTTTCTCAGGGCATCGTTTTTATCTTTTAATCTTTTTTACATTCTTACATTTTAGATGTGTCAGAATAAAAACTCCCTCATTGATTTTTTAACTGGTGAGTTTAGTCTGTTAACATTTCTGTGTATTGACACTCAGATTTGGGTCTACTATCTTTTGTGTTGCTTTTCCTGTACTTACAAGAACCTGTTTCTTTTTGCTTTTTTAAAATTGTGGTTTCTTCCCTCCCTTCTATTCCATATCTCTCTCCTCTATTGGCTTAGAAATTATATATTGTTTCTCCTCTTTTTCTTTTTTTAAAAAATATTGGTCTCTTTTTTAAAAAAAAAAAGTCTTTATTGATTTCAGAGATAGGAAGGGAGAGAGAGAAAAACATCAGTGATGAGAGAGTCATTGATCGGCTGCCTCCTGCACGTGCCCTACCCCCCCCCCCACCCCTGGATTGAACCCGCAACCCGGGCCTGTGCCCTGACCGGGAATCAAACCTTGATCTCCTGGTTCCTAGGTCAACGCTCACCGCTCAGCCACACTGGCTGGGCTCTTTCTCTTCTTTAAGAATACTCTTTAGATTTGTATCACGAATGCTTAATTTCTTAACCTACTTTCCAAATAATACAGTGTCCCCAACCCTGACCACTCCTCTCCTGACATACTTGGAGTTCTTCGCCCTCTTTGTTGAACGGCAGGCGTTATTTTAAAGATGGTGTCTGTCTAGACGATTCTACATGTATGTACAGTTTCTTTTGTCACAGTTCCTTTACCTGCCTCAGACTTGGCCTTTGGGGTAATTTTACTTCCTTTGGGTTTTTTAGAAGCTCCTTTGGTAAAGGTGTGTAAGGACAAACTACCTCCCTTGTGTGTCTGGAATTTCCTTTTAACCCTCATTCATGAGGGGACTTGGTTACTGTCCCAGGTCGAGGCCCTCCTCTGGCCGCCTCTGCCCTCCGGAGTCTGTAGTAGGTCGTGTGGCTGTTCCTGCAGGTGAGTTGCCCCTGACCTGGCTGCTTTCAGGACCTCTCTGTGTTTGGTGTTTCAGAGTTCACTGTGTGGTAGGTATGGGCTGCTTTTTATTTAGCTTGCTTTATGTACCTTTGCTTTGTGTGTCTGACTTTCATCTTTCAGTACTTCTGGAAAATTCCCAGTCATTATTTCTTTGAAACCCTCTTTTTATTTCTATTTTCCCCTGCTGGGACTCTGGTTAGAGCTCTGTCAGCTCATTCTGTCCCCACCCTTCTTGCCTTTCGTGTTTCCTGACTCCTTTTCTCTCTGGGCTGCATTATCAGTAATTTTTTCAGCTCTTTTATTTCACCTGGTTCTCTGATCTACTGGGTCTCATCTCTATCAAAGCCAGACTTGTTTCTTTAATTCATTAGTTACGTGTATATTATGTACATTGAATGTATATACACTGTATGTCTAAATATATCTAAAATTGGTCACTTCTGATAATACAGGGTGGGGCAAACATAGGTTTACAGTTGTGAGTGCGCAAAACAGTTTATTCTTGTATTTATTAATTATTGTATTTCCCATACAAACTTTTGACCCACCCTATAACTTATTTGTAGCTCATTTATAAAACTATTATCTGAAAGGCTAAATATCTAAACTTTTGGCTTAAATCAGATGATTTTTTTCTTTTTTATTTCTTGCTGACATTGCCCGCCAGGCTACACCCTGTGCGGACACCCTTTGCCATGCTTGACCTTTGACACCCCTGTCATCCTGCATCCTGACCTGCACAGGCACTGCCATGTGCCTGTGGAAACCTCCCTGGGCTTTCTTCCTCATCTCACTCAGGTTCTGGACTCCTACACCAGGCACCCCTCTGCATGGTTGCTCCGTCTCCCTGTGTGCGCCGACACTGTCCCTGCCTCTGGTGCTGCCCTTCCTGCTGGACTGGGCTTTAGGACTGAATTATCAGAAATGGGGGAAGGCAAAGGTGGTTGCTCTTTCTGAAAAAAATTTACCTTTATTGAAAGTATTACAGATGTCCCTCCTTTTTCCCCCCATTTACCCCCTCCACCCTGCCCCCCTCAAGGCAAAGGTGTTTGCTCTTAAAAGTAATTTATTATGTTGTTGTTTTAATTGAGGTAAAATTTACATCATAAAGTTAACACTAACCATTTACAGTGAACAATTCAGTAGCATTTGGTGTATTCACAGTAGTACAACTGTCACTTCGCCTAGTTCCAAGATATTGTCATCACCAGAAGAAGAACTCTGCGCCTGTTCCCCGTCAGTCCTGTCACCCCTCCCAACCCGACAACCACTCATCTGCATTCTGTATTTATGGGTTACTTCTTCCTGACGTTTCCTAGAAATGGGGTCATACGACTGTGGCCTTTTTGTGTTGCCTTCTTTCACTGAGCCTAATATCAGAACTTCATTCCTTCTTGTGAATGAATAATATTCTGCTCTACGGATAGGCCACTTTTTTCCCCATTCACCAGCTGATGGTCAGTTGGATTGTTTCCACATTTTCGCTACAGAACAGAGCTGCTATGAATGTTCTGCAGCTTTTTGTTGGAACACTTGTTTGCATCTCTGGGCCTGTCTTGGAGTTGCTGGATCGCATGGTAACTGTAGCATGTTGCAGAGCTGCCTCTGTTTCCCCAGCGACAGCTAGGTCTCTCGTCCCACCAGCAGTGCTCAGCGCATGGGCTCCAGGCTCCACGTCCTAACTGGCACCTGTTAGCTTTTCTTTTTTTTCTTATCTATTTATTTTTAGATATATCTTTATTGATTTCAGAGAGAGGAAAGGAGAGGGAGAGAGAGATAGAAACATCAATGATGAGAGAGTCATTGATCGGCTGCCTCCTGCACGCCCCCACCCGGGATTGAGCCCGCAACCCGGGCATGTGCCCCAACTGGGAATCGAACCCTGATCGCCTGGATCCTAAGTCGATGCTCAACTGCTGAGCCATGCTCGGTCAGGCAGCTTTTATTTTCTTGATTGTAACCGACCTAGAGGTGTCTCCTCATGGCTTTGATTTGCATTTCCCCAAATGACTGAATTGGTGCACGTGTCCATGGGCTTGTTGGCCATTTGTACATGTCTTTGGAGAATGTCTACTCAAGTCCTTTGCCCATTTTAAAATTGGGTGGTTTGTCTTTTGTTGTTGAGTTGTATATTCTGGATTCTAGATCCATATCAATGATTTTCAAATAATTTCTCCATCCTCTAGGTTGGCTTTTTATTCTCTCGATAGTATCTTTGTATCGTCAGTTCTAGTAACGGTTCCTTTTTGGTTCTTTTTTCTTGTGTTTGTAATTTTTGGGAGGTAGGAATGTGGATGTATACACACATGCATTAGATGGGTTTTGAAAAGGTATCTAATTCTTTTAAGTGTTTGATACTCTTTAATTAGAATTGAGATTCTTTAAGAAAGAATTCATAGTTGAATGAAAAAGCATAAAGCATGTCAAAGTGATGTGCTTAGAATTTATACTGGACATGTATGTATGGAAGCCGTGTGGAACCTGTGTCCTGTGGCTTTGTTGTTTAAAGAACTGAAGTTCATAGTTGGGTGAAAACTAAGATTGCGACACTTATGAGCATAGTGATATAGTTGTATGTGTTAGTTATGTACAGTGTGCTCTGCAAGTGATGTCCACATAATTCTATTCTTCTAGGTACTTTGATAACATTTATGCTGTTTCGATAGAAAATCTTTTTATGAATCTTTTAATGGGAAATCTTGCTCTCTTGAAGAAACCCATTACCTACTAAGTTTAATTCCACATTTTCCCAGTTTTGTTATCTGTCTTGCTAGCAGTATGCCCAGTAGGGTGTGAAATCCAGTGCAGGTGGCTGGTTTGACTGGGGCGTTTACAGTTAGGGCAGCCCGGGAGCCCCAGTGTACTTGAATTTCAGGTTTGCTTGTGAGAGTGCATGAACACTGCTCCTGGTCACACTGCCCTGAGGACCGTCTGTGTTGGCCAGGTGTGCCATGTGGATGCAGGCACGGTTTGTTGGTTTTTCACATGCCCGGGGTGAGATGGCCATGGTTTCTTTGTACCTGTTTTCATACTTCTGTCCTCTGGAGGAAGGCTGTCCAGCATGGATGTGCCTATGTGGAGGCTACTCCCTCAGCAGCCACCTGGGGCAGATGCGTTCCTGTGGGAAACCCCACTCACATCATGTGAAAACCATGGTGGCAGAGGTCACTCAGTGAGCACCAGCTCACTGGCTTTTTGGGAAGTGAGCCTGTGGGTAGGGTCCTGAGAAGTGACCCCAACATCACGCCACGTGAGGAAACACAAAGGCCTTGATTTCTTGTGCAGCAGGCGAGACTTATTTCAGGGCTGGGAAACTGCTCTGTGGTGTGGGTTCTGTGAAGAACCCAGTATAAGCCCTGAAATGGGTTCAAGCGATGGATGTGATGAGAATCGTAGAAACCAGTCTGTAGGGATGCAGGGCTGATTCAGGAACTGGAGTGGGGATAGAGTGGGGGCGAGCTCTTCTGGGGGCTCGAGAAGGGCTGTAGGTGTGGGGCCGGGGGAGGCGGGGGGCGAGGTGTCTTGCTGTTTTCTGGATGGAGGGAGGGAGAGGTTTTGGGGTGGGGGGAGGTCAGGCAGTGGCTGAGGCTTGACTGCAGGCAGCGTGGCTGTGACAGACCCTGTGATCAGAAGACAGCTGTCGACACTCATCTGCCTTGACTGTCCATGGCCCGTCTCTCAGGGATCAGGAGAGATTCATAAGCGGTGGTGATAACTTGGCTAAACACGGTGGCAGGCTTGTCATTACCAAACTAATGGCCTGTCACCTGCACATTTGTGCTCCCTCCTGCTGACCCTCTGACCTTGGGCAGTATCCTCTCCCCAGCTTCATACATTATGTAGGTCAGGGCTAGACCCTGTGCTGTATGAGGCGGGGTCTTGAACAGCACTGCCCTCCAGGCCTGCCAGTTCTGAAACTGTGTAGACACTCTTGGGGCCAGTCGAGGTCTGGGCACTGTGACTGGGAGTCCAAGGCCATGAGTCAGTGGCAGAACTGGTCCCTGACTTCCTGATTAAGCCTTTAATTCTCCTGAATGCTTGTTTTTGCTTCTTTCAAGTTGTTGTACTTGGGCCACTCTGTCATCAGCTGTGGGCGGTTCATATGCCAGCGGCCTGGTGCTGAGCAGAGGAGGGCGGAGTGCCCCTTCACCACACTCAATCTTCACCCCACCCCCAGTGGCCTCTGGCAAGGGACAGGGTGGACAGCCACTGGTCCCTGTGCAGTCTACTAGTCTGGGCAGGGGAGAGAGAGTGAGCTCGCGAGAGTGCGTTTTTGTTACCTCTCCCTGGGAAAGGATGGTCCTTGAGGGAATCACAAGAGCATTTAACTTGCAAAGAACGATTACTTAGAACTAACAGATTTGGGTTCAGGCGTGGCAGCCTTGCTGGGAAGCCAGAACTCCAGTGTGACAGCTAAGAGCCAGGAGGTGCCACTGGCTTTGAGGGGACTGGGAAGGGCTGGAAAAGTTGTCAGCTGCTGTGGTGCCTCTGTGGGCACCGGCTCTCTTTGAAGTGTCAGGTCGCCTCTTACCTCCCTTTGTCTTTTTGTGAAGGCTGTCGGGTCCCAGAGTCCCTGGGCTTTGACATAGGCAGTGGGTGTGCCCTTGAACCTGGGCATGTGGACGAGGTGTCAGTGACATCGTGGGATGGGTCAGCTCTCACGGAGGATCATGCCTGTGCATTTTCATGTGACAGTTTCCCCGGGTGGGTACATTGGCGATGTCTCGTTTGAATTTAACGACCCATGGCCCATGGGGGGAGTGGGGCTGTTTGGTTACGTCGCTCCAGGCACTTGGTGCTGCTTGTCACCCGCTGCTGATGGGGTGACAGCTTCTCAGGCACAGCCCTGACTCAGCGAAGAGTGTGCTCAGACCCTGTGGGTACTGTGGCCCGGCGGACAAAGCTGCGGGCCGCCTGCTCCTGCCTGCTGGAAGCCTGGTCGCAGGTGCCGCTGCCACTTCCTCCTGGCGGGAGACTTAAGGAGTGGAATGTTGTGATCTTAAAGAAAGTGTCTGGAAGCAGGGTTTTTGGTATTGAGACAACTGAAAAGGGATCATGTGGATTGAAGGTTGCGTTTTCCACCTGAAGATTGTGTCTAGTAGACAGCGTTTCACTTCCAGGGCAGCGGGTGATGGGCAGACAGCTTGGATGCGGCCCCTGGGAAGCAGCGCGTGGCCATCTGAACGCAGCCCTTTTGGGTCCTGTTTCCAGAGCAGGACTGATGAGGATCTTGAAGTGTAGGGGGAGCTTTCTGACGCTGGAGGTGGGTAAGGTGGATGACACCAGGTTCCTGGAGTTGCTGTCAGCTTCCAGGCCTGACAGAGGTGCTGAGTTACATGCAGTGACAGCTCCTGTGAACTGAGAGATCGTCAGGGTTGAACCCAGAAACGTCTTCCTTGTGCATGGCTTTCACAGCTCTTGACCCTGGACTTTCTTAGTGAACCTGTCCTTAGGGTAGTCTTAAAAATGAAATGCCACCGCACAGATGTCACTCCATTCCTTTCCCTGTAGAGCCTTGTCAGTGTGGCTGCTGCTTTGACAGGTAGAGGGTGAGAGCTCCCCTTGCCCTCCCAGGTCTCTGTGAAGGGGTCTGACTTCTTACCTCATTCAGAAATACAGTTTGAAAAGAATATAAACCTGTGTAATATGTTGACCTCCGAACCAGCGACTTTGTCCTTACTGGTCATCACTCAGATGTGGCATCCAGCCAACACCTCTTGCAGCAGGCGCATTCGCACTCTTTAGTAATTCTGTAAACACCGATGGACCTGAGTGCTCAGTGGAGATGTTCAGCCTTAAGTTTTATCAGATTCCTAACTACTTGTCCTTGCATCCCTCACACCCCTTCCCGCACCTGCCCTCCCATCCTCATTTGTGCAGATCAGGCGCCTTGGCCTTTTGGCCAGAGGGTGCTGTGTTGTCTTGAGCAGTGCATCTGCTTTTCTTCAGAGTTTCTAGATAGTCCTTCTTAAACTTAGGTATTTTACATATTGTTTTATTATTACAAGTCAGGCATTTCTGGAATTTTTCACACAGATACTGCTGTAGTGTTGGCACAGACACTGATGCTGGGCATTGATTGACCCAGTGTCTTGGGGCCTCCTGAGCCCATCGCAGTGTCACCACTGACCTGCCATGTTCCTCCCTCCCCCCGCAACTGCCACATTGTTCTCTGTTGCTATGTTTGTCAGTTAGCAATGCCGCAAAGATGGAATTATGTAGTACACCTCATTTTGACAGTGGCTTTTTTCAATCAGCAGAATTTCCTTGAGATTCATCCATGTTGTTGTGTGTGTCACTAGTTTGTTCCTGTCATTACTGGGTTGTGTCCAGGGTGGGAATGTGCCCATTTAAACGTTAGCCCCCAGAAGGGCACCCATATAGTTTTGGGTGTTTGGCGGTTATGAATGAAGCTGCTTTGAGCATTTGTGTGCAAATAAGTCTTCATTTGTCATTTCTCTGGGACAGATGCTGAAGAGTCCAGTTGCCAGGTCACAGAGTAAGTCTGGTTTTTGCAGTTTATTTTAATGTAACAGATAAAGAGGCTTTCAGAGGGTTGAGAGACAAAATATTTTGTTTTAATGTTTTCAGACAAGTTATTTCAAAAGTCGCTTTGAAAGCATGATCCCCACATTCATGAGGAACAATTCCATAGGCAGTTGGATGGTTTGGGGACAGACGTTCCCCCTTTGGCAGGCAGTGTCCTGGAGAAATTTTTTATTACGTGTCTCAGAGATTTAACCTGAGTCTCTAGCTGTTTGGGACAGCAGGTGGATTTGTGTTATTTCACTGACTTATTTCCTTGTCATTGTTCCCGGGCAAAGCTGTTGAATCATCCAGGGGGCAAGCCCAGCTCGTGCCATGGTTCAGGCTCAGTTGAGGCTCTGGCTCGCAGGGGTTGGGGCTGGGTAGGCGGTGTGGCGGGAATGGTCCTGGGCACCGAGGGGCTAGGCTGTGGTCACACAGGAGAGCGGTGCTTCTTGTCCTTTGCCTCAGCTGTGGTTTGAGTTAATTTCAGAAGGTCCTGCCCAGGTGGGGCTGCTGCTCCTGTCCTGAAACAGTGACTTCCTTCTCTCCTGTGATCGCATCTCCTGTGAGGGCCAGTGGCTAATGTGGCTGATGTGCGTTGTGATAAAAGCAGCGCCCGCTGAGCCTGCATGGTGTGCTGCACATGATGGGAACTCACAGGATCTTCAAGGCACCTGTGAGGGAGCTCCCATCCTGGCCCCTTGACAACGAGCCTTGGCTCTCAGCCATGGCATGGTGGGCAGTGAGGGGCAGGTCTCTTGGCCCAGCCCTGCTGTGAGACCAACCTGCATAGACAGGTGGGGCAGTGGTCAGGGCCCTCCCCAGTAGTGCAGGGCGATGGACACAGCCTGGCCAGGGCAGCCCCGAGTAGGTGGGCTGGGGTCCCATACCCTCTAAGGGCGAGCTCATAGTCTGCACCTGCATGCAGAGGGCCTTTCGGACAGTTTCTCAGAGGCGTCCTGTGGGAACTGAAAACGAATGTCTGTGGAATCAGATACTCTGTCCATCATTTCCTCTTATAGTTTCAACACTGGCTTTTTTTCTGAGCAAGTTGGACTGCATTTTTGAGGAAGGCATGATGGCTGTTTGTACTGCTGGCCAAAACAGAAGTTCTGTGGTGTTGGCCACACCTGCTTCCCAGAACCCGGGCCTTTCCTAGGCTGTCTGGGCAGGCAGGCACCGGGGTCTGAGTGCTGAGGTGGCTCAGAGGTTTCCAGGTGGACATGGGCTCCGTGCTCCCTGGGAGACGTCATCCTAGTGAACCCTGGGAGATGCTGTCCCAGTGCATCCTGAGAGGTGTAATTCTAGTGCATGCTGGGAGAATCGCCCTGCACAGTCTGGGAGACACGCCCAATGCTGTGATACCTTAAGTGATGAGTTTGTTTTTTAAGTTAGTGTAATTTATGCCTTATCGAGACATAACTTTGTGCTGGCTATGTGATGATTTTTAGTGGACAGGTTATTTATACACCTGTGAACGTCTGGGTTCCTCCTGTCCCCTGGGGTGCACACGCTGTAAACCCTGCAGTGGGGACTGTGGCACTCTGAGGGTTAAGTCGTTTCTCTCACCTGGAGGCTGCTGTGCCCTTAGGCAGTTGGTGGACAAATGACTGCTGTCTAGAGAGAAGGGTATTTAAATTACGTTGCTGGACTCTGGGCCAGAAGGAAGCCCTCTGGGGAATTATATATTTGACATGCATTGGCAGTGGGTAATTGGAACCATGAGAAAGGTTTTTGTTCAAAGCTACTGAGGAGTTTCCTTATTTTAAACCTGTTGAATCTGGAAAGAGTTGTTTTTGAATTTTCTTTCTCTGATAATGACTTTTTATAAAAGTGTAGGGCAAAGACCGTTTCTAGGCCATATATTACCTCCTCGCCTCAAAAGCATGGCTGCTGAGAGGTCTGTCTCTTGTCCTTTGGGTCCCTGGACGTCAGAGCAGAAGCCTAGAGTATTCTTTTACACAGGAGTCTGGAGAAGGCCTGAGGGGTCAGCTGGCAGCCGTGGGCCCTGGAGTGGGGGTAGCAGAAGCAGGCCTGACTCCGTTTTTCACCCTACCCCCAGGTCACAGCTCTTACTCTCCTGTTGGGATTAATTGGAGGCGATAGACTCACTAAACTTTCTGATTAAAGAAATCTGTCATCTTGCCTTCTCTCCTTCTCAGCTGTTTCACTTTCTGCAAATCAAATTCCTTTCCTGTGACCCATGAGGAGAGCATTCCCACTGCCACTCTTGGCGACTGCTCAGTTTCCCTCTGTCAGGCCTTTAGCAGCACAGCCTTTGGAGGTCTCCAGCAGCCACCTCTTCACCTGCACCTGAGTGCTGGTCACCAATGTTGCAGGTGTTACAGATGGGCCATCAGGAGGGTGACAGGATAAAGATGATGAAGGCTGTGCTAAGGGTGGAATGCTGGCAGGTGGGGCTCTGCCAGGTGGATGGGTAGAGCTGGCAGTGAGGCCCATGAGGCAAGGTGGGCTTGGGTCTGTATTTCTCTGACTCAGCTCTGTGTGAGGACACAGAGAAATCTGGTACCTTCACGCTGTCAGTGGGTCGGACAGCTGCCCGAGGACACTGCCCATGGGCATGTTCGGGTGCCAGGGACAAAGTTGGGTGTCCCCTGGCTACACAGCCCAGCCCCCATCCCTACTGGTCTGCCTCATGTTGGGTGCCAGTGTACAGCTCCCAGCCCTCTCACAACTGACCTTTTTCCACAACTTGAGACTGAGAAGGGGGCCAGATGGACCTATGATTGGATTTACTAGGCTGTCGATTTCCCCTCCCCCCCCAAAAAAAAGCCAGTCAAACCTTATGAAGGCCTCTATTTATTGAGGCAGTTATCCATTAGTGGAATATAAGTCAGCAGTTTGTGTCCGTTTCCTAATTGAGGTTCAACCTTCCTAGCCAACAAAGATGACACTTTGGGAAACCATCTCATTTTGACTTGGGATCAGACACTTGGGCTCCCCACCTAGGGATCAGGCTCTGGGGGTTGATGGCAGTGGCTCGCCCAGCAGCTCAGTGACCTCAGGGTGTTGAGCAGGTGAGGAGTGGGGGCTGTGTCCACATGGAAGTCACCTTCTCCCAGGTGGCATCGAGCATTTCTAAGTGTAGTAGTTGGGTGGGATGTCTGCGTGTACTAGACATTGAGGTCCTGACCACTGTCATTCATAGTTGTCTGTTTTGAAATTGATTTTGTCTGGTGGACCAATAAATTGGGACTCAGCAGTTAGCATCCAGATTTCCCTCCGGCTATGGAATTGCTGAATGGTCTTACCCAGAGCTGAATGGTCTGGGTGCCTGTGTTCAGGTGATGGTTTGAGGGAATCTGGTGTGGCAGTGATACCACATTTATGTTATGCTTTCTCGTAAAGGTGCCACAGCCTGTTAGTGCTGACACTCGTCGGGCCACGGGAGGGCTATCCTATTAGCACAAACAGTGAGTATGAGCAGCACTAGACAACTAGGAGTCATTCCAGGTAAATCAATTGAAGACCAGTGTTAAGCATTACAGATTTGGTATAGTTTAAAGAG
The DNA here is from genome assembly GCF_054644295.1 of Miniopterus natalensis. NCBI lineage: Eukaryota > Metazoa > Chordata > Mammalia > Chiroptera > Miniopteridae > Miniopterus > Miniopterus natalensis. Next base: position 45,917,733 of record NC_142097.1, read on the forward strand.
AGAGAATCACTTAAAAATCACTAACTGGATGTAACTACTTTATCTACAACAGCTGAGGCAGTGCCCTCTTGTCTGGTTGGCATTTACTCGTGCTGCACAAGTCCTAACTGTATATTCACGTTTAGAAGGTGGACAGTGGATATTCACAGGGAGTGATAGGTGTTCTTTCAGAAAGTGGAGCATAGTTTCTCATGTGCTGCCTGATGGAGGCAGACCTTCATCCGCTTTTGCAGCTCCTGCTCAGCGAGGTTTGCCTGGTTCTGGGGTACTGTGTAGGTGGGAGGCAGTACGCCCCTGGTTGTGGCCCAGAGAGACATGAGGCCAGTTGGAAATTGGCATGGGGCACTGGGGGGAGACTCCCGAGAGGGAGATGCAGGAGCCAGCTTGTACAGCCTGCTCTGCTGTGCAGTGAGTGTTGGGCAGACTGAGGCTGAGAGCCCTGTTGCTCCATCAGTGGCAGGGCCGGCGGGAGAAGCTGTGGTGAGAAATAATGGGATCCTCAGAGATGCGGCTGCTGTGGTTGGGGCAGGCCTTGGACGGACATGGGGAAGCAAAGAGGGTGGCCTTGGCGTGACCACCATGCCCTGAGCTGTGCAAGGGTGGCATGGCCTCCGGCTCAGGTGGGACGTGAGGGGAGACGGCTCAGTTTCAGATGTTGCAGAATTCCAGGGGCCTTTGGCACATGTGAAGTGGGGTGTCCTGTTGTTGGGTTGAGGAAATGTGAACTTGGTAAGAGAGTGGGCCCCATGTTTGGGGTCCTCAGGCGCAGATGCGGAATGAAGCCAGCTCCAGGCTGGGTGACCTCAGCTTCCACAATTGATGCCCTGCAGCATCCTGTCTCCTGTCAGACCTTTGAGTGCAGGTGCCCGAGTCTCTGTTGCTCCTGGGAGCAAACGCACTCCCAAGCCCTCAGCTCCTGGCTGAGATGGGTGTAACTGATGACGTGATGTCTTTGAGCTTTTTGTTTTGGAGTCCATTTATTTTATGTAATTTAAAGTAAATTTATGTGAACATTTTACATTCTTATTAAAAATAATTACCATATGTGTATAAAGTAAACTGCAGAATCAAATCCATTTTTGTTGCTATTTATATAGAATCAAATACCCTTGGATATAGAAAAGCAGAAGGGTTACTTGGGTATAATAGTCATTGTCTCTTTTGATTTTTTTTTTTTACCTGTCACTGTTTTTAGGTACATTTTCCTGGAAGATAATGTCAGTGATGATAGGTGCACGTATGAATAACTGATACTTCAGTTTTCTTAAATTCACACCTGGAGTGTCTTCTTAGGCTGTTTGCGAGTTAGTGTTAGCCTTGTTAATTAAACCTTGCTGACCGGTCACAAGTATACACGTGTTCCTGTGTCCGAACATTGCTGACCGGTCATGAGATAACTGCACTTACATTAAGTAATTTTAAACAGCTTGCTGACCAAAGTAGCTGGCTGCACGGGCAAGTTCTGGCTTGAAATAGCTGGTCAGCAAGGTGTTAAAGACAGGGCGTGAGGTGTACGGATGGAGGGTGCTTGAAGGATGTGTGCTCGATGTGCGCCAGCATCCTGGGTTGCCGGAGACCCTGTTTCTTTAAAACCACATGTGCTGCCTCCCTGGTCCCATTCAGCCTTTGTCTTCTCTGCCCAGTGGTTCCTGTGATCCTGAAGGCACTGACCTACGAGGAGAAGCGGGGTGCTTGCAGCGTGGGTGACAACGTCAGGGACGCTGCCTGCTATGTGTGCTGGGCCTTCGCACGTGCCTATGAGCCTCAGGAGCTGAAGCCCTTCGTGGCCGAGATTTCAAGGTAAAGCCTGTCAGAGCTGTGACGGTCGCCTGCCTTGGCTGTCGCCCCTTCGCTCGCGGCTTCCCGATGGTGCGTGAGGAGCAGCCAGCATGGTTTGTTTCCCGCAGAGGTGTTCATGAGCTAATAAGTCTTAAAGGGCAATCTGTAAAACAGCAGCTCAGGGCCCTTTTTCGTGGGCAGGCAGCTTAGACTGAGGTGTTCAGGAGGAATGTTCTAGAGGCTTCACTGGCCTGTGGTCAGCAGACCCTTAGATGAATTGGCATCTGGGAGATAGTGGAGGAAACAGGCAGGGGCAGCTGATCAGGTGATTGGGCTTCTAAGCATCTGTTTGCTCTCCTGAGAGATGAATTTTGGAAACGCAGCTGTCAGCCTTCACCTTGGAAGGAGTTCCTGGGAAGGTGGCAGCCACTGCTGTTGGGCTGGGTTTTGTCCTGCTTACTTTCTAATTCTTGTGGACTAGCACTTGAGGTTTCACTAGTCACAGCACTGACGAGCAACTTCATCGTCAACACCTTTGGAAAGTCGACACTCTTCAAAATAGCTTTGAGAGTTTTGAGAGACAGGTTTCTTGGAGAAAGAACAGAAACCAGCAGGCTGGTGGCCCCACCAGATGCTGTGGCAACCGTGGCCTTGGGTTCTGGGTGGGTGTCCCCAGCTGAGCCCCCCAAGGTGTCTGGGTGCCCCTGCTGTTGTGCCCCACTTTTAAGATGTGCTGTTTTTGTGTTTGAGAAAAATGCAAAACAAATGTGTCCCCAGTGTAGTGAAGTTTTAAGTTAATTTTTGTATTCTGCCTTTGTTACTGTATTTTTGGGCATGAAGGTCAGACCTTTATTTTTCGTTGTTTATTAAGTAGCCAGAGGAGGGTGCTGAGCATGGTGGCAACCTCTGCGTTAGTCATGGTGCCTAACACTGACCTGACAACTTTTACTAGGAAATGGATTTCAAAATTGTCCTCCCACAGCTCTTTAGGAGATGCCACCTGAGACCTGTGTGTGACAGACCCTGCAGGTCCTAAACCAGCTGATGGGGCCTGACTGCCCTGGAAGCCCCAGCTCCTCGCGCCCTCAGCCGGGTGCTGGGGTGAAAGGCTGTGTCCTGCCTGGTAGACAGCGTGCTGATGCAGCAGCCCAGGGTCTGTGGCCCTCAGCTCTTCCATTGTGGCTCAGAGGTCTTGGGGACTGGAACATCATTCTGTAATCACCATTTCTGGGGTCGAGGGGGCCCACAGGGCTGTTTACTGCCCAGGAAGTGCCTCTGGCCTGTTTCTCTCGAAATTGACTTCTATCAAAGCAAAGCCTGCTGAACAGCCTGGGAATCCTGATGAAGTTGAAGGAGCTGAGCACTTCCAGGAAGTTGTAAAGATGTTTGATTCCTCTCGTCCTCCCTTGAAGGAAGGGCAGAGTGACAGTGCAGTGGTCTTAGGGAGCCGGGGTCCTGATGACTGCTGGCCCACAGCCAGGGAGGCCCAGCATGGCAGAGGTCAGGCTGCCTTCCCCTCGTCCCTCACTTGTCCCTGAGGGCTGTGGCTGCTCCTCAGCAGCTCAGCAATCCCACTGCTCTGAACAGGAGCTTTGCTGCTGTTTAACACGGCTTCAGGGAAGGCACTTCCTGCTGCTTCTGGTCCTGCTGCTCACCTTTCGGAAGTGGCTTCCATAACTAGAAAATGAAAGCAAAAACAGGTATTTACTTAGGGCTTGCTTCAGCGGTCACAGGACCGTAAAGCTTCTCTCGGTTGACACCGTGTCACCCCATGTCTAGTGCTGTGGGTGGGTAGGCGCTGTGGTCATTCCCACAGCATCGAGGACACCTGCCTACAGTCGGCAGCTGATAGGTGCTGAGTGAGGCGCTGATACCCCGCTGTGACAGACTTCACAGAAAGGGTCATTTGGAGACGGAGACCATGGTTCCTGAAGGGTCATTCCCATTTCAAAGTGAGGCTATCCCAGTACTTCTTTTTCAGTTTGACATTTGTCAGAGCAGTAAACTTGGCAGGAATCTTTCTCTTGGGACCCTCTGGAGGAGCACGGCTGAAGGCTGACTGTTGGCAGAGGAAATCGGAATGCAGTGAGGGTGCGCTCACCAGGGACAGTGGGAGGGCCGGGCACAGCGGGTGGGCGGCCTTCATGCACCTGCTTCTCTACTTGGGATGAAAGCTTCTTACCCACCGCACCGCGGAGACAAGTGTCAATCATGACGTTGAGAGCAGTGATACTGCGAACCATCCCAGTCCCTTATGTCCCCAGTGGTGCCCGTGGGACAGAGGGTTCTCCTCTCACCCAGGTCCCTCACTATTGGAACAGAGGCTCTTTTAGCCACAGCAAGTGATTTCTGCTTTTTGAAACTTTGGAACTTGTCCCCACACTAATCTCAGCAGTGGCTTTATAAAGGGAAAGGTCAGTCTGAAGAGTTACTGTGCTAAGCCTGGCCTGAGATGACATGGGTATGAGAGTTGGTGTTGCTGGCTCAGTTTTGTGGATTCGGTGTGGGATCTGTGCCCCTTGGATCTTGGACCCACACCTGGGCAAGGCCTGCACAGCAGCATGACGCGGCCACAGCCTAGCCACACGGGTCTGAAGTGGAGTGTGTGTTATCACACAGGGAACTGATTGTCATGGAGGCTGAGGTGCTCACACATCGTACTCCAGGTCACCCCTCTGTTATTCAGAAAATGAAAGACAGATTTGGGGCCCAATGAGCTGCCAGATGCTTAGCTTTCTGGGCATGGCACATGTTGGGAATGGGCTGTGAAGAGCCCAGTGACTGGTCCGTGTGGGCCAAGTGAGCAGCCAGTGTGATCTGCTTGTTTCAGAATGAAAGTGACTGCAGATCTGTAGCTGAGAGGGCAGAGCCAGGCCCATTCTTTGGGGGTCCTGAGGGTCCTCCACTTTGAACCCCACAGGACCCCCTCTGCCGTGTCTGGACTGTGATGGGAGGGGGTGGAGATGGTGGTCAGAGCACTTGCCTTTCTGAGCTGAGTCTCACTTTAAGCACTTGATTAAACACAGGAGACCAGAGCATCCTCTGTGCTGGTGGCAGTGTCTTCTGCAGAAACTCCTGTGGTTGCACTTTGGCCCTTTGATCTCAGAGGAGGTTGTTTTCCTCCACTTTCTGGGTATGCCCAAGGCGTCGCTAATGAGTTTACACAGCATCATACAGGGAACCATCTGCTGGCAGGGACACCCCAGACTCCTGCTCAGCCTTTCTAATTTCTCCTAATTAACAGGGGAGCTAGCGGCCACGTGGAGTTTCTGCCTGACGCGCCCCTCTCATCCCCTTTCCCTGTACCATCCGGGATCGGATCAGCGAGTGTGCCCTCTGGAGCCACGCCCGGCAGGTTTTCCAGGCCAGTTTGGCAGGTTCTGAGGGAGCCTGTGCTCTAGCTCTTCCTGGTCCGTCAAGACTACAGGCGTGGGGGCGAGTGAGGAGGGCGGGCTGGGAGGTGAGTCATGGTGCCAGGTGAGCCCTTAGGACGCTGCTGGCCCGCACCTCCCTGCCCAGGAGTATCGGTTGGGGTGTGTCCTTCAAGATCTGCCTCCTTTGGTTTGTAATAAGTCACCACATTTAATTGTCAGCTTTTAAGCCCATTAATCCTGGCACCTGATAAAATGATATCTTTAACTGGACTTTCACAAACTCTTCAGTGGATCCTGCAAAAATTGACAGTGGAAATCAAATGCAATTCTGTAAGTGAAGTAGGGACATCTGATAAAAAGAATCAGTGGCAGCAGGACTGGACACAGTGAGAGGTCAGAGGTCAGGCTTACTGGGCCAAAAGGTGCCCAACGAAGTGAGAAGTCAGAGGTCAGGCCACCTCCTCAGACGCCTGGGGGGTGGGGGCTAGTACATGGCTCAGCTGCCCACTCTCTGAGGAGCTTGGAGGAACCATCTGTGAATGTGCACTGACCTTTTCTGTTTTATAATATCAAAAAGAAAGTTTTTAGGCAAATTTAATTATGTTTTGAGTTAGTAGTGGCTGCTGTTGAAAATCTGTTTCCTAAGATTAGACACAGATGGATTAAGAAAGGAGCAGTTTTTTTGTGGAAAAATAAATAGGGCTTCCTGAAAAGCGAGGTGTCATTTAGGGAACAATGAAACCCACGAAGTTAAAATGGCACAGAACAGGGGTGCTTATTTGGAAAATACCTTCTCACCAGCAATCAGAATGCTAATTTGCAAGAAGAAAAAGAAAAATGAGCCCTCACTGCTGCCGGCAAGCCTGTTGGTTGTCACCTTCCAGCAGTTTCTTCACCTGAAACTCGGCTGTAAGCTGAGCGCTGTTGACATCAGCCAGCAGGCCCCTCCCGAGTTGGGGCAGCACTCTGCGCCTCCGCCCCCGCCCGCAGCTGGGCAGTGCCTGGGGATTGGCTCCCAGATCTCTTCCTCGAGGGCAAGCTTGTCCTGAAAAATCAGGAAATGGCATGTGTTGCTCAAAGCTATGTCTTGTTCTCACTGCGACCTTCTCAATGGCCCACTTCCAGAAGGAAGATAACCCTTTTGTTTTTCAAGAAAAGTTAAGTGCTGATTATAGATCAGTGTGTCCCTCCCCACCCCCCACCTTGGCCTTCATTTTAGCTCTGCTGTGACTTCTTACAGTGCTGTGCAAAGTCTTGTGCTGGGAGCTTTAATTTTTTAGACTAACTTGGCCACAGGCAGGTCTGGCATTTTAACTTGATTTGCAACTTTCAAACAAAGTGGATAGATAATTACAGCTTGATATTAAATAATTTTTTAAACTTTGAAATGATAGGATTACTATTAAGAACAACAGTATATTTTGCTTTTTATTGCTATAAAACATTATGTAAACTAACAAAGATTGACTTTGGGGTGAGATATGCCCCTTGCTGTACCTGCTGATCAAAACCAGGTGCCTGGGACTAAGGGCAGGTTGAGGCGTGCAGCTTCCCCCGACTCGGACAAGAAAGAAAGTCCCTCTCTGTTTGACACAGACCGTTTCTCTGTGTTGGGAAATCCTAGTGAAGTATCGCCTGAACTCCTGCAGCGAAAGCAAACAGGCAAAGACGCCTGAGACAGATCCCAGCCCCGGAGCCCAGCCCGGGCAGACGTGTGCTGCTGCCAGCTTTCAGTGTCGCTCTTCACATCCCCTCTGAAACGTGAGACAAAAGTGTGTGACTCACACTTCACCCCTCTTGCTAAGGGAAATTTTTAAAGGTGCACATGGGACAAGGGTCCTGTGGGAGCTTTCATATTCACATTTAACCAAGATTATCATACCTGTTTTTATTTGAAACTTACTAGTATTTCTAGATAAGCCAGTTTTGTTCTCAAAGTGAAATTAGTGTAGTTTTCAAAATTTAGTCCAAATCAAAACAGTATCAAAAACCTGTTACAGTCATAGGTGTATATACAGTTGATTTGTTGAATTAACTGGAGTCTATACTTGGTTAAAAGTTGTGTTTTTAAAGTGGTATTGTTATATTTGTCCTGCGTTCTCTGAATTTTGCTAAAAAAGGAATAAAGCAGTAACTATTTTAAGCCATAAATTTGTGAATGTGAAAGCCATCCTGGTTAGAAGAGGTGAGACCCTTTGCAGTGTCCTGCAGTCCCCCCAGGAGTGGACGTGGCCTGTGTCCTGCTTTCCCCTCCAGTCTGTGGGAGGTCAGCCTCCTGTGTCCCTATCATTCACCACCGTGCACAGTTGTTTCTGCTCGTGTTCTTCAGAAGGGTGTACCTTCTGGTTTCCTGGGACATATATCTTTCAACATCATTGCTCTGGGCCAGTAAACCCCAGGAGCTGAGAGCATGGGCCTGGCCGAAGTTGCCCACCCAGGAGACCCCCCCAGAGGCTGAGCACAGAGCAGAGGAGCCTGAGGTCGGTGTGGACACGGTTTCACATTGTTACTGAGAGGGCCCCATAGGTGAGTGGACGGAGTGTGACAGAGGAAGATGAAGGTCTGTCTCTGAGGCCGGAAGGAAGGAAGGAAGGAAGGAAGGAAGGAAGGAAGGAAGGAAGGAAGGAAGGAAGGAAGGAACGCACGAACGCACGCAGGCACGCACACACACACACACACACACACACCCCACCCCCCCACCCCCAACAAAACAAGAAAGAACCTTCAGTGGGCTCACCTGAGGACTCAACCACCCGCACAGTGCTGAGCAGCAGGGACTGACACAACATAAACTGTGACCTTTCTTAGTGGCCTTGGCTGCACCAAGAAAAGCTTGGTGGAAATTAGACTCAAGCTGCCCTGGGCAGGGCCAGAGTGTCCACAGATGGGTGGCCCCGGGGTTGGAGGGGCCCTGGGCCTGGTCTTGGGTGCTTCTGGTCTGGCTGCCCTAGAGCAGTTGTCTAAATTGATGCATGACTTAGCCAGTAACCTTCAAGGGCTCATAGGATGGCAGGTGATTTTACGTTTCTTTTTCATGTTGGTTCTGTTCTTTTGTCATCAGTATTCTGTAATTAAAAATTGTAATTTTAGACAGATTGGCAGGAAATTTTAAAGGCAGTGTGAAATGTGGACCTCTGTATTGCGTAGACCCAGAGTCAATGAAAATAAAAGTCCACACTTTTCTTATGTCAGATATTAAAGGAAAGCTGGAATGCTTAGTTAATATCCTTTCCTGGAATACGTATGATCTTATGAATTAAAAAAAGGTCTTATTAATATGTAAATTAAGAACAGTAGTTATATACTTTTTAGTTATTGAAAGATCTCATTAATACATGTCTTACTCAGCTTAATGATTTCTAAAATTGCATTAACAGTTGCCATTGTGATGTTGAAATAGAATCAGTTGATCTTGAAATTAAAATGTTCCTGCTATAGTAAGATGAATTTTCTTTAGTTTTAAGCCTAGTAGTTTTTAAAATTTCATTTTAGGTATAGTTTGTAATAGAGTTTGGAGAGGAAAAGGGAATAACTTTCTGTTAGTAGAGTTTTGGTGAAATTACTTTTGGCTTCAGGTGGTGAAAGGAGTAACAGAAAGGACCCAAGGTACTAAAACTGGATTTTTAAAGATATTTAGTTTCTTTTCAAAATAACTTTTAATTTTGAACAAACTTCAGACTGAAAGAAGAATTGTAAAAATAATAAAGGTCCCCATAAGCCTTTGCCAGCTTTTCCTAATGGTAACCCTCACGCAGCAATACTAGGGACAGGAGCCCTATGTCACTTAGCCGAGCTGTGGCTGGTGCTTGGTGGTGTGCCTACTCAGGCACATTTGGGGCACATCCCAGACTCACCTGGGGGTGCTGGCCTAGATCCCCAGTTGAGGTGGGGTCTGTGGAGTCACTGTATTGTTTTATTTATGAATAATAAGTGCTTGAAGCTACATAACTATGTCACCTCTCTGTAAACTTCGCCTGTTGTCACACCCTCCGGTCGCCTTGGTGCGCCTCTTCGAAATCTTCACGAGGAGGCCGTGTCCCCTCCCCTTATTCACTCAGCCATTCATTTTTGTTGTGTGGGCTCTTGGGCACTTCTTGGATTCTTGGGGTTTTCATCTGATGCTGCTGTTCCTTTTGTTGCCCAGTTGCTCCACCTCTGGCCATTGGGGGCTGTTTCAGGTTGATTTCTGCCCCCTCTCAACTTTTATTTTTGTGAACACTTTGATATTTTCTAGCACAACCGATGCTTCAGGCTTATTATCTCATTTTTGTTGCCCCATCCCTGGAATCGGCCACTTCCAGGAGTCTGCGTTCCCCTTAGTGCAGAACCGCATTTTTACTCTGACCCGGCTTCCACTCCTGCATCTAGGTGCATATCCGCCCTAGAAGGCTGGGCGTTCCCATGAACACCAAGTCCACCCCGCCCCTGCGGTAACTCCTTCCCCATCTCTTGTTCTCTGTGGTGTTTCCTCACGTCTGACTGCAGTTCCTTGTGCAGTAGCTTCACAGTTGTTCACCCACACCCTGCGGGAGACACAGCCACCACCAGAGGAGAGAGTGCCTGCGCACTGTGCTCCTCAGCCCCTCCAGCCACCAGGGCCCAAAGTTCACCCTTGTCATGTACAGTTCTTTGGGTTCTGACAAACTTATAAAGTTGCGTTCCAAACCACAGTAATAGAACAGTTCTGTCACCCAAAATTTCCTCCCTCTGCCCTTTGTAGTCAGCCACTCCCAACCTTTGGCCACCACCAGTATGTTTGGTCCCTAGAGTCTTGCCATTTCTAGAATGTCTTATAAATGAAGACATATAACAGACTTCTGATTCTGGCTTCTTTCACTTTAGCCAAAAAAAACCACAACGAAAAACCAGGAGAGGTCAGAAGTCTGACCCGGGTCTCACTGGGCTAGAAAGCTAGGTGTCCGAGGGCTGGTTCCCTCTGGAGGCTTCTGGGAGGGTCTGCTTCCTGTTGTTTCAGCTCCTGGAGGCACTGCGACCCTTGGCTCATGACCTTCTCTCCACCTTCACAGCCAGTAGCTTCGGGCTGAGTCCCTCATGCTGCAACCCTGTGATTCTCCCTGTCCTGCCTCCTACTTCCATTTCTAGGGACCTCTGGTGACAGGCCTGCTGGGAGAGTCCCTATCGCAAGGTCCACTGGTTAGCAAACTTAATTGCATCTGCAACCTTAATTCCCTTCCCCAGGTAACGGGACTGTTCACAGATCCTGGGGGTTCCCCTGGACACCTTCAGGAGGGAATTGGTCTACCTGACTCAGGGGTCGACAGACAGGCTGGAGGGGTACCTGGGATTCAGAAAGCTGTTTGGGCTGGAAGGACTGGAAAACATGGATGTGCCAGGGAAGCATCCCAGGGAGTTGGAAGAGATTCAAGGTGCAGAAACAGGAGTTGGGATGTGGGGCCCCCAGCTGGCATGTGGGCAGCATCCTTCTGAGGGGACAGTACCCCTTTTTAAAAACACTTCTCTGTAGGCTGATACACATTTTCAAGTCATACTTAGAAACAAGACTGCATGCCTCCCCTAAATCCCTTGTTTTCTGTTACTAAAATCAAGTGAGTCCTGGTTTATCCGCAACAATTATATGCGATGACCTAACGAGGAATTTAAGTGAAGCCCGATTGTTTGAGCCTGGAAAGGTTTTATGCCTCTGAGCGGTGGTGAGGCTTGGGGTGGGGGTGGGGTGGGGTGAGGCTTGGGGTGGGGGCACACCATCTATAGGACTTGGGCCACACCTAACAGCTGTTTTCTGTCCTGGTCCAACTGTTTCTGGGAGGGTGTGGGGGTCTTCGCTCCCTCTGGCCTCTTTTCCCCGTGTCACCGTGGGCCATGCCCACCTTTCCCTTCTCCCCCATGCCACCAATTATCCTCTGGGAACCCTGCTTCCCTTGGCTATCCCCCAGGCCTGTGCAGCTGCCCTGCTCCCTGGAACTTTGCTTGCATGCAGGTGTGCACCTCAGGTGGCTCTCATTAGAATCAGGGTCCTCTACCCTCAGCGCTCTCCTCAGCACATGTATTGTGACAGCTGTGGTGGGTTAGAGGTGTGAACAAGCCAATGAAAGACCAAGGTTCCTAGTTAGTGTCTCAGGGTCTGAGTCTCTGCATGTTTCCTTTTAACAGTCATTCTTCTCCATTCCCACAGCGCCCTGGTCATTGCCACTGTGTTCGACCGAAACGTGAACTGCAGGAGGGCCGCCTCTGTAAGTTCCCCTCTTGTTCCTTCCCTTCGGGTGTGGGGCTCTGGCCCATGCTGCTGCGTGAGGCTTGCATGGGTGGCCATGCCCATGTTTCCCACCTCTGCAGTCAAGGTTAGGGCGCTGCGTGGCTGTCAGACCAGGAGTCTGGTGGAGGGGTGGGTGGACCGAGAGGCAGGCAGAGATGCCGGGACCTGAGAGGACTTACTGCAGGCTCTCAGTGTCAGAAACGGGCTGCGGGAATTTTACTTGCTGGACCTGAGTGTTCTGTGGATGGTTGGAGAGGGTACCCAGATTGTCAGATCAAAGGCCTCAGCTGGGGAGGAGAAGCTGCCTTGCCTTGCCTGGGGGCCCCCACACTTCATGGGAGGCAGACTTTCCCACCACAGGAGTGATTGCGCCCCAGCTGGACCACAGGCAAGTGCAAGGTCTCGTTCGAGGCTTCGTTCAGGGAGCTCTGTCCTCAGATTTGGAGGCTGAATGCAGGTTTTTGTGCCAGGAGAGGAGTGGACATATGTTTTGGGCGGTTGGTGGTAGAGAGTGAATGAAGAGGTGGTGCCAGGACAGTGCCAAGGAGAAGGGGTGAGTGTGGCATTCTCACCCTGCTCTTGGGCTCGGGGAAAGTGCTCAGCCTTCCATCATCAGGTGTGGCCATAGCTGTAGGTTTTTTGTAAAGACCCTTGAGCAGGTTGAAGTTCTGCTAGTTTGCTGGATGTTGGAGTTAGAGATGGTCACGTGGTTTGTGTCCTTTATTCTAATGTGGTGGTGTGCTGATTATCAGGTGTGAAACCAACCTTGTACTCCTAGGATAAATCCCATGAGTCATGGTGTAATCCCTTTTCATATGGTGCTGGATTCGCTTTGCCAAAGTTTTATGAGAATTTTTGAGTCTGTGTAGAAAAAGGGACTGTAGTGTTCGTTTGTTGTGATATTTCTGTCTGGCTCTGGAGTTAGGGTAATCTGGTCCCATGGAAGGAGTTGGGAGTGTTTCCTCTTCTGTTTTGGTGAAGAGGTTTCAAAAAATTTATATTATTTTGTTTCTACTTTAAATGTTTGGTAGAAATCACCAGTGAACCCATTTGGGGCCTGTTTGGTTTTCTGTTTCTTTGGAAAGATTTTAAGTTACTTAATTTCTTTACTCACTAGAGGCCTGTTCAGTTTTTTTATTTTCTCTCCATTTCATCCAGTTGTCACATGTGTCTGTATCAAGTGAGTGGTCGCCTGTCTGCCCCTTCTGGTTCTGTTGTTCTGTCATGTGTCACCAAAAGCAGTCTCCTGGTTGTTTCTTGGCCTATCCTCCATCTGGTCTCATGGCAACCTGAGTATCTGACCCCCACCCTCCGTTCCCTCCTCAGCCTCCCCTGCTTCTCGTGGGTGTCCACACATGGCGGGTGCTCAGCAGAAAGCTGCTTTATGAGTGATGAGGGTGGGGTCAGGAATGAGCTTGCAGCTGCACCCTCTGGTGCTAGGATGATGTCAGAGATGCATTGCCTCAAACGCAGGGCTCAGAGAGTGTCCTGCGGTCGTTGGTAGCGTCTCATGGCTGCCTGCCCTCAGTGTCTCTGTGGGCAGGACATGAGTCCCACCCTCGGGACCTTTAGACCTTCCCTGTGTCAAGAGGAGGTTTGCTCAGAACCTCCTCTGTGTGTCTACATGTCTGTAGAAAGTGTGGGGATTGCATGAGAGGTCTGTACGTTTTGCCCTCGTGTTTACCTACAGACAGTAATTGTGAGACTCTGAAGTATGGTGAGAATCTTTTGTTACATCTACTAAAGAATCAATGGATATGCTTTCTTCTGTTCACTGTAACATATCTGTGGGTAGCAGTAATACAGTCAGAGCACTGATACCTTTATGAACCTTGGGGAAGGGATGGAATAAAACTATAGACATAATTTTTTTCAAGTTAAAGTCATAATTTTAAAAATTATTGTGATGGTCTTCATATGTAACACTTAAGTGCGCCCCTATGTACCCAGCAGGTGCAAAGTTAGAGCAGAGAAAGATTAGAGATGCATTTGTGTGAGGCTCACTTGAAAATGTGGAATTGAGAACCTGATTACTAGGAGTAAAATTTTTCCACAAAGCTGCTTCCCCAGATGAGGGTGTCCAGCTGTTTTGTCTCCTGTTTGTACTCACTGTCTGTACTCACGGTCCACGCTCTCCTTGTGCTGGGTCTCCCCGGCTCATGGGGCGATGGTTCCCGAGGTCACCTGCCAGGGCAAGGACCCCACTCAGACCACAGGGTCTCTTCCCCTGTGCACCCAGGAGGTGGTGGACACAGTGGAAGGTTCTGACCCTTTGTCTCAACACTGATTTGGCTGTTGGGCTTTTATTTAACCGGCTGGTGTGTCTCTATCCCCATTTTTATGTCTAGGGTCTTCAATCAGGCATTGGTGCGGGCCCTGCATTAGCAGCCAGAGGCCATTTTTCTGGATGTGTCTGATTTTATAAACTTGAAACATTAAGTTATGGTTTTAAAGAGTACCAGGACAGAAGGACAAACTACCCTGGAGGCTCTGATCTGCCACCAATAAGGATTTTTATGAAAAATAAATAAATAAAGCTGTGGGTCATTGTTGTGAGTCTGTCTCCTGATGTCTGGCAGAATGCAGGCTCACTCACTGCTGTTTACTCTTTTGTTCCCTAGGCTGCTTTCCAGGAGAATGTGGGAAGACAGGTATGGCTATTTCTTCAGTCTTCATGCCTACAACTTCTGTAGATTTAGAGGTAGAAGTACTGAAAACTACAAGCTGCGTGTCCTCTTGCATTGATGGCATGGGTAACGACTGTACTTAGAATAAACTAATAACACGGTTCTGGTTAGACTCACTCAGAAGGTGACAGGTGAGCGTTGACACAAGTTTTAAACAATTAGCAGTGAATGTACAAGTAATTTTATATACACGCATGCGTGCGCCATTAATTGGTGCCAAATGCATTGCTGAGAGGCCACCTGATGTTGCCAGTTACCTGTGGGTGCTCAGGGGTGTGGGCAGTGACAGGAACCCTGCCTGTCCCGCGTGTGGCATGAACCAGCTTCCAGAAGCCGTCAACCCATGACGCCTCTCAGTGCCCGCCAGCATCATCGTGCCCCCTGGCCCTTAACCTCTCATCACTGGTCAGCCATGCTGGGAGGTGTGGCCTTTATCCCTGAGCTGTTCACACTGTGGGTGATGATGACAGCCCTAGGATGTGTTTGCGGGCCTGGTGGAGAAGGGCCAGAGGCAGGTGATGTTTGGGAGACCCCTAGCTGAGCTCTGGTCAGAAGGGGTGAGAGGTGAGTGTGCCAGGTGACAGGTCTGGGCTGATGGTAAGTGTGTTGTGGGTGAGGGAATTGGCAAGGGATACCAGGGAACAAGTGGTGATGGGCCTGTGGGACTTGGGGATAGAAGTCGGGCTGAGGGGAGCCCCATCAGAAGGCTCAGGATGGACAGAGGACAGAAGGGAGAGGTGGCACCTGAGAGAGGGATGCCATAGATAAAACCAGAATTCCAAGACTTGGTGCCTGGACTTTTGGGAGGAAAAAGCAGGATTAGGACTGTGCCAGAGCACAGCCTGCTCAGTGCCCGTTTCATCAGGGATCTTGTAGCAGAACCAGGCTTGCTATCCTGACCCTGGGGCCTGCGTTCCGCGTGCTGGTTCCAAGGCCTCCCAGTGTTAGTTGCCTCCTGGACTGCTCGGAGCCGTTTGGACCATGATGTTTTCCCAGTGTTGTTGCACAGACATGGAATTTAATGGTCTGGTGGGGGTCACAGGTCGAATGAATCTGGCTTTAATACTGTTGAAACTTGTGTTTTTATGGTGTGTGGTTAAAGGAAGGTCTCATACAACATTTTGAAGTTGAAATATTTGAGTCATTTGAAAAAAAATATTTTTAAGTGGTTCAAATAATTTTAGCGCCATGTCCAGCCAGGGATGGGAGCTTAGTAAGTGACTGTGCCTTGGCGGCTGTGGATGAGCAGTTTCAGTAGCCTGCAGTCTCTCCGTTGACGCCTGTCCTGCGTCTCTTCATAAAGTAAATGTACACGAATGTGACTGGTGACCCTGTGCAGGCACCTTGACTCATTCAAACTATTTTCACCTTTTTTCTACTCTCCTTTTTCCTTAGGGTACTTTTCCTCACGGAATTGACATTTTAACCACAGCTGACTATTTTGCTGTTGGTAACAGATCTAACTGTTTCCTGGTCATAAGGTAAGTTTTTAATATTCATGACGAAATACAACGTCCTCTTTGATTTAGATGTGTATAGTCAACTTCTGCCATTTTCTTCCTTGGTCCTGGAAGGTCCATTAAGTAATTGTAATTTATGTGTGAAAAGTTAAAGGTGGAGTTGGAAACTGTTATCAGAACTCTTGTTTCTCACTGATTGGACGCATACACACATGTTCCATTTATGTAAAACTCGAGAAAAGGCTTGAGGACATTCAGAGTGTTGGACAGTCTACGGGAATGACAGCAGATTGGGTGGTGGAGAGGGTGCGGGACCCAACAGAGGGAGTGACTGGGAAGGAACGCGCTTTCCGGTAATCACTTCTAGTCTTCCTGTTTTATTAGTGCTGTTCTGTCGAGGGCCTGGCCTCTCACTGAGAATGGCCGCAAGCCAAGCTGTGCCCTGCCTGCTGTGACAGCTGTCCTGGACGTCACACCGGTATTGAGTTTCTCAGAATGAAATCTTGGATTAGGAGTGACTGCGTTTCTTTTTTTGCATCAATAAAATAGTGCTCTCCAGGTTGAAGTTGTGTCCAGGCTGTTTGCGAGCTCACTGAGGTAGAGGTATTTGAGAAATCAGGTCAAGGAATGAATATTTAACGCCCCTGAGTTCAGTTTGCAGAAGTTACTGCAAAGCTCAGTAACCAAAGTTTGGGAAATGCCTTCTGTGTCTTAGTCCACCTGCTACAGCACAAGGAGAAGAGTGTTGGTTTTACGGCCTGATGTGTTTGCCCTAAACTGGGAGAAGCATGCAGTGCATTTTAAAGTCATTCACCATCACGTGTCCTAAGGACAGATGCCTGACACCCTGCAGTGCAGACCATGCAGGAACTGCATTTGTCCGTAGCTGGCGTGCACGCATGTTTTTGAAAATGCGCCGTGCTTGGCCTCTTCCCCAGAAGGACTCTGTGACTGAACATGTTTCTAGCATCTTCCCCCCCCTTGACCATCATGGCCTCTGGGCCTCACAGTCTTCTGTGTCCATCCTGTCTTTGGTTGTTAACACCTGAACATGTATTTCATGTGGAGAACCTTCCATATTCCCCTGAGTTTCATGGCTAAAATAATCAGCAGTGGTTAGCCTTGGCATGTTTTCGTGTTGCTGAGGTTCCTGGTGCCATGTGGTCCGTGCATTGTGTGGAGGCGTGTGGAGAACCTGACCTTGCTCAGGGTGATCTTTCACTGCATTTTGCATGCTTCCTGTGGACAAGAGGCCGTCTGTGAGAACGGGGTCTGTGGCTGCACCCCATGATCTCAGGGCTGTCCCCTCGGCCATGGTAGGGCAGATGCCTGGGTCCTGCCATCAGCCTGGATGTGGTGGAGGGAAGGGGATGCATGGCAGAGGGAGTCTGGTGTGTGTTGAGGGGATAGCCCTTGGGCAGGACTTTTGAGCCAAAGTGAGGACTTTGGGTTTTCCTGAGGCTGTGGCACGCGATCTGATGGTCATATCTGTGTGTTAAACTTGTGGCAGTGGCTGCATTTTGGTAGCTAGAAGCAAGGAGGTGGTCAGGGATGGGAAGCGGGTCTGCTGGAGTTGAGTGGATGCTGTGAGGAGGTTGGAGGGGTTTCGAGAGCGCCCAAGGGGTCACTTGCAGCAGGGTACACCTGTGAGGAGAAAATGCCTGTGGGTTTGGGGAAGGTCAGGTGGTCAGGTGCTCAGCTTTGCACCCTGATTACGAGGGGCTCGTGGCACAACTGAGCGGTGGCACTGCCTGTGTGCAGACGATTCTGGGGAGTGGAGTTTCCAACATGTGGACTCAGGGTGAACCGAATGGAAGCACCTGGGCCATGGGGCTGGGGGAGATGAACGTCCTGTTTCTGGTTATTTCAACAGCTTTCCTAAAGTGCAGGTGACACAGGAAACGTGCATCAGGGTTCCTGTGTCCCTGCTCCAGGTCCCCCTGACCTGAGGTTGCACTGCTCTCGCTGGCTGTGGCTTGTACATTAGAGATTTCCCTCTGTTCTTTGGGTGCTGATGTCTGTGCACTCGCCCGCTGAGGGATATCTGGGTGTTCCCAGCCTGGGGCTGTCACAGATGCAGCTGTGGGGACGTCCATGTGCATGTCTGTCTGTGGACAAGCCCTCGCTTTTCTGGGTTAAGTGCCCAGGAGGGGCAGTGCCGGCCGGCTGCAGTGAGCGCTGTTTCCTCCATTCCCGCAAGCCCTTGCTGTGGTCAGTCTCTTTAATTTCAGCTATTTTAGCGGATGTGCAGGAGGAGGGGTCAGCTTGTCTTCCCAATGACTAATGACAGGGAGCATCTTTTCAGGGGTATATTTGACAAATCTGTTGCCTGTCTGTTTATGGGTGAGTTTTCTTGCTGAGGATTTGAGAATTCCTCATGTGTTCTAAGCACGGGTCCCATGGTCTGCAGGCGTTTTCCTGGCCTGACTTGGTCAGTGTCCTCTGCATTCCTAACAAGCCTTTTTTAAAAAAAATTTTTTAATCCTCACCTGAGAATATTTTTTCATTGCTTTTCAGAGAGTTGAAGGCGGCCGGGCGGAGAGGGAGAGAGAGGGAGGAACATTGGTGTGAGAGCAGTACCTCGATTGGTTGCCTCCTGCTCATGCCCCAGCTGGGGCCAGGGATCGAGCCTGCAGCCGAGGCACATGCCCGTGGCTGGAATCGAACCCAGACCCTTCAGTCTGCAGGCTGACGCTCTAACCACTGAGCAAAATGGCCAGGGTTCTAACACAAACCTTTTTTAAAAAAGTCAGCTTTATTTTTGCTCATCTGTTTTATTACATATAATTTACATAGAGTAAAATTCACTCATTTAAAGTGTGGTTTTGGCTGATGTGGAACCAGAGTCAGTGGGGAATGTTCTGTCACTCGAGCAGTCCTCGTACCCAGCCCCGCTGCCTCAGAGCCCTCTGACCCCAAGCTCAGCTTTTCTAGGGTGTCTGTAGATGGGGTCACGAGGTGTGTGTCGGCTCCTTTAGCCTCACAGTCATTCCATCCCATGTCCTGCCCCTTGTCTCCACTGTGGTCCTGGGTGTGTGAGCACAGGCTCTTTTCTGCTGGGCTCGCAGTCATTGGCACGCTCTGTTGGCTTGTCTCTTGCTGTTGTAATTTCCTTAACAGGTTTCTGACATCTGCAGTCCTGTGTGTCCTCCTTAAAATGCATTTTGTCATATTTTGCTTTCTAGCCGTTTGTTCTCCAACAGTTTTGCACATTCCTGTCTGCTGAGCTCTTCAAACCAAGGAAGCAGTTTGTGCTGTTTCCCTCTGTAGATCCCCTCAGTACATAGCACGCCGTGCAGCCAGCTCAGTTTTGCTTCTTTCTCGTTTCTAACATCCGGTTGGTGACCTGGTTCTGTCACTTCTGCATCCTTAATAGCCCTCAAACGCTCCTTGTCCTGCTTCTCCACTCAGCCGTTGCCTTCGTCCAGCTTGTTCTGTCCTGGACACTTGAAGAGCCTGCCACCGATCCCTCCCTCCTGCCATTGTCTAAAGTGCTGGTCAGAGGCATCTCGTGCCTGTCACACACCAGCCTGCTGTCTCCTCAGGCTTTTCTCCCTTGCCCTCCACCCTCTGCTGGATGCCCTCCTTGGCCTCTTCACAGACGCTGAGCACTCAGCAAGTGCTGGGCAGTGCCGGGCTGGTGGCTCAGCAGGCATCTCTGAGGTCAGCTGCTAGTTGGTGCCAGACCTTGGACCAGCACCTGGGCAAAGGCCTCCGTCCACTCTTCCTGTGAGGCCAGAGGTCGTTCCTCTGCCTGTTTCTGGAATCCTGCCAGCTTCTGCACACTGTCCTGAGGCGGGCCTGTCTGTTGGGTGGCGCCAGGGGCCCTTAGGTGATGTGGGACCAGGGGTCAAGGCTTGGCTCTGTTTCCCGCAGCTTGTCAGCTGTCCTGAATTTTCTCTTTCCTTTTAACTCTCTTAAGCTGTTCCATCCCTTTTAGAGGGGCTCTCAGTCCACCCACTTCTGGAGAAGCTTCTGCTTTCCTTTCTCTCACTCCCCAAGCAGACTCCTCCATCTCACGCCCGTAGCACAAGCATGCCCACCTGGCACTCATGTTCACCCCAGGTACACACACACACGTGCCCACACAGCATTCTTGTGAAATCTTATTTCCCCTTCTTGGCTCTCTGTGCCCTCTGCTTTGTCTCTCAGCTGCTGTGTAACATGTAGATGATGGCCACGTCCATGGTGGGGCTGTGTGGGTGACGTGGCAGATTCAATGTGTGTAAGCGATTGGCCATGTTAAAGGTATGAAGTGTAAAAGTGCGTTTTTTGGGTTAGGTGGTACTTGGGCCTGGTATACATGTCAAGGTGCAGGAGAGTTCAGGGAAGACCGAGTCTGTCTCACCTTTCAGCCTCCCGGTTCCATCCCAGATCCCCATTGTCTCCAGTTTCTTTTATCCCCTGTGGACTTGGTCATGTCCCACATTTGAGTGTGTTGACTTCCTTCCATCCACACTGATGGGGCACATGTGCACAAGGTGGGAACTACATACGTGCTCAGCACCCGAGGATGGTCAGATGTTAACGTTCAGCTGTTAGAAACGAGGAGGCAACTCTGTGCAACCGTGTTGGCAGGACATACATCTGGGTGCTGTGTACAGAGCGCTCCGCCCTGCGCCTGGAGAGCATCTGCGCCTGCTCCTGCTCACACAGCGTGGTCTGTGGTCTCTCCGTCTTGGCCAATGGCCCCTGCCCACTCTGTGCTGTTGTGAATGTTATGAAGTGAACATCTTTGTGTACAGTCCTTCTCATCAGTTCCTTGGGCAAATACTTACAAGGGGATTTCTGTATATTTAACTTAGGAAACTGTTTGCGTGTGGCACCATTTTACATTCTCACAAGCAGTGTGTGAGTGGGCGGTTCCTCCACGTCCTCGCTGTCTCTGAATATTGTCTTTTTCAGCATGTTTATTGCCGGCTTTCCTGAGTACACACAACCAATGATAGATCACCTGCTCACCATGAAGGTCAGCCATTGGGATGGGTAAGTGTTGCGTTTCTGTGTTTATTTAAGGGGATCCCTACAGAATTCTTTTGTAAACCGTGTTTTATTATTTTTTATTAGAGTATAGCTGACTTACAATTTTACATTAGATTCAGGTATTTCATAGTGATTCGACTCTTACAGATTTCTTTACTCACACTCTTCAGTAGTATGCCTTGTCCCGTATAGGTGTTCTGTTATACCTTTAGTGGTGTATGTTTTTAAGAGGTATTGGTCCATTTATTCTCTTTACCGTTTTCAGTGTACAGTTCAGTAGTGTTAAGCACATTCACCTTGTTGTGCAAACAGTTCCAGAACTTTTCATCTTGCAAAACCGAAACTCTGTCCCCATGAAACAATGATTCCTCCTTTCCCCTTCCCCCAGCCCCTGGCACCCACCATCCTACTTTCTGTCTCTATGAATCTGACTGCTCTAGGAACCTCGTATGGAATCACAATGTTAGTCCCCTGTGACTGGCTGATTTCACTGAGCCTAATGTCCTCAGGTCCATCCATGTTGTAGCAGGAGTCAGAATGTCCTTCCTTTTTAATGCTGAGTAATGTTCCGTTGTCAGACGTGCCACATTGTCCTGATCCGTTCATCCATCGACGGACCCTTAATTTGCTTCTGTGTCTTGGCTATTGCGGATCACGCTGCTGTGAACAGGGACATCCAAATATTTTGAGTCCCCGCTCCTCAGTTCTTTTGGATGTGTACCCGGAAGTAGGGTGGTTATATCATGAGGTAATTCTATTCTAATTTTTTTAGAAACCTCAAAAACCACACTTTTTCCCTAGTGGCTGCACCATTTTACATCCCCACTAGGAATGCACAAAGATTTCAGTTTCCCCAAATCCTCACCAGGACCTCTGGAGAAATGTCTCTTCAAATCTTTGCCCATTTTTAAATGCAGTTAATCATTTGTTGTAGGAGTTTTTTCTATATTCTAGATACCAGCCCTTATCAGAAACATGATTTGCAGATGCTTTCTCCCATTCCATAGGCTGCCTTTTCACTCTGCTGATGGTTTCTTTTGATACAATCAGAAGTTTTAAATTTTAATGTAGTCCAGTTTATTTTTTATCAATTTACCTATTTTTTTTACTTTTGTTGCCTGTGCTTTTGGTGTCATACCCAAGAAATTGTTGCTAAATCTAATGAAGCTTTCCCCGGTTTTATTCTAAAAGCTCATAGTTTCAGGTCCTCTCATGGTTCTTCCCATCTTCCGAGTCCCATTGGGGGGTGGGGGGTGGGGACGCTTTGCCACCCAGCACCTCGGAGATGGCAGCTGTGCCCCAAGACAGGCTTGTGTTTTAGGTGCCTCATTTGGTAAATTCTCTCTTCCTCATGTGTTACAATCAGGGCCTATTACTTGTTTGGGTGTTTTTCAGTAGTGATTTTGACTCATTGGCCAGTTGACTCATGTAGACTCTCTCTTTTCATGAGTTGAATAAATCTAGAATCATTAAAATGAAGGAACTAACAATTTTCTGTCCCAGGGTCATCAGAGAGCTGTCAGCGAAGGCGCTGCATAACCTGGTCCAGCAGGCGCCCGCATACAGCGCTACTCAGGGTAGGTGTGCTCCAGCTGTCCTGTGGGGCTGTGGGAGCCTCGTACACTCACAGGTGTGTGCAACACAGACACACACAGATGTGTGCACTTGCACACACGTGCACCGTGAACAGGAAGCCTTGGACGGGCCATCCTGCTGGTTTCAAGGCCTTGGGGAGCTGAGTGTAATGTGTTTCTTTCCTGCTGAGAATCGGGGGGGCAGAATACAAACTAGTGCCAAGGTCTCTCCAAGGACAGATGCTGCGGATGCTACGGTGTGTGTCCTACGGGAACTCCTAGGCTGTGCCCTTGGCGTGGGTGCTGGTCACAGCAGGGAATTGATGGAATTGTGTGTGTCACGTGTACTTCAGAAATAGCTCTTTTAAATTATTTTACTAGTTTTATCTTTTTATCATGTAATAAACTAAAAAATGAGCTGCTTCCTGAGTAGCTCATGGCCTTGGGCACACCTGCCGTGCTGTGTGTCTGACCTCTTGAGGGTGCAGAACCCACCTCCGGCTGCACTGCCCTAAGATGGCGCAGCTGCGTCCCAATCGATTACATTTCACGGGAAGAACCCATCTTGTCCCATCTTGTCTTCTGGGAATAAGTAAGCATCTGATACCAGTGTGAGGAAACATATACCCATTTCTTGAAATTATACTTATTCCCACAGACGTTTATTAGAGTGAGGAACTAGTGGGCAAATCGTGGTTCTTCTTTCGCAGTTACTGATTTTACTTATAGGTGTGTTTAACACACTCTGGGATGCGCAGTAGTTCTGAGGGCCCTTTCAGCTTTGTGGTCTGTTAATTAAATCCATGTATCCATGTCAGGAATCTTGCATGGCGCTTACTTACCTGTAATTGATGATCTTTGCTGCTTGAACGGAGGCATTGTCCTTTCTTCCCAGTTCAGGAGCTCTAATGGCCCTGGGGATAAGGGGTTTCCCTGATCCTCAGACACTGATGCTACCAGCCTGCCACATAGCTGCACTTGTGCTTTTAGGGAGTTGAGGCTCAGAGGCTTTTAGGGAGTGATGTCCCCAGGTTGGTGGGGCCAAGCATTGTGTACGTGGCTCCTTGTCACACTCTCCACCAGGCTGTGAGGACCCTGTGACTCTGCTTTCTGTCCCCAGAGCACAAAGGCCTAGAGGCTTCTCTGCCCTGAGCAGGCTGCTGAGCTGAGTTTCACCGAGTATGATGGGGATCCTGCAGCTTGGCCCATCTTGTTCTGCCCCAGGCAGAGCCCCTGCCGGCCACTTAGCCACAGGAAAGACCTCATCCATGCTACCCACCTTGTGTCCGGGAACCCGGGGAGCATGTGCTATTTGGGGAGCGAGAGACATCCTTGGTCACGGTCCTGCTCACTTGCCTGGGTGCCAGGAAGCCTGGCCTCTTGGCGACATCAGATTAAGTCCTAGGTGTTGGAATAACGACCCTGACAGAGAACTCTCAGCAGGTGTCTTTCTCCCTTTGGATCCTGAGTCTGAGTCTGACACGTCACCTGTTGTGCTCATGCGACCTCTTCTCTTGTCTCGTCCTTTGCAGTTTTCCCACGCCTGCTGTCAATGACACGGAGTCCTGACCTGCACACACGGCACGGGGCTGTGCTTGCCTGTGCGGAGGTTGCCCACAGCCTGTACACACTGGCGGTGCAGGAGGACAGGTAGGAGAAGCCCCACTGAACTCAGTGGTTGAGAGCCGTGACCCCACCCACTTCCTTTTTGTTCCTTATGCCCATGGGGCAGAGTCTTAACGTTTTATTTGCTGAAGTTTGTCAGTGGTCCTCTGAGTTGTGGCCTCTGATGGGCCACCCACCTCTCACTCAGGGAGCCAGTGAGCATGTGGCCAGATGGAGGCCGCTGATGGCCACAAGTGTTGCATATAGGCAGACCTCGGAGCTTGGTTCCCGACTGCTGTATAGCAAGGATCGCAATGTAGGGAGTCCCCTGAATGTCTGGGCTTCCCGGTGCACGTAGCAGCTACGTTTACACCATACTGTAGGCCACTGAGGGAGCAGTAGCCTCATATCCAAACAGTGTGTGCACCTGCTGTAAACTCACTTCAGTGCTGAGGACACCAACCTCTGTCTGAGCCCTTGGCAAGTCCTAATCTTATGGGTGGAGGGTCGGCCTTGACTTTGATGGACGCAGTGTCTTCAGTAAGTGAGGTCCGCTGTGGCTGTGTCCTCACGTCGCCTCCCTCTTTCTGAGGTAGTGGGTTATTTTATAAAAGCAATGCGGGTTTTCAGAGACCGTGTTGAGTAGCTCATATATTCAGTATTCTTCATCACTTGTCACTTTTAATAACTTAAATATCAGAGCATAGATTTAAAAGTTTCTACTGGGAGCTTTGTCAGCTGGGGAAGTGGGTGTGCATAGTGAGGATGCAGGCAGTGGGCCCCTTCGTGCAAATCCGCACATGAGTGTTGAGGAAACAACCATTTGATTTTGATTTTTCTTACTTTCTTCCCAACTGACTTGGCTCAGAAGTAAAAGCCCACCACACACTGGACAGCCGTGACCTGGTCCTTAAACTCCAGTATGAGAAAGTTGTGTCACGTCATTAGGTGGTTCCAGGGGCAGAACGATAGTGAAAGGCCGAGCTGACCTGTCTCCTGACCTTCGAGCCCTGGAGGGTGGGTGGTCTTCCACCCCACAGCTGGGACTCACAGGCAGTTTCATGAGGGCCGTCCACATGGGGAGACTTGGTGTCTGTGGGCTGAGGGCTGGTGCAGCCACACAGGAGCCTAATGCCCCAGCACCAACTGCGAGACGGTGCAGGTATCATCCACCAGGGAGGGTCCGAGAGGTGTGCCCAGGTTTCTCTTGGGTTTAGTCTTGTGGGTATCTACCTGCACACAAAAATTTCGGACTCCCAGCAGATAGCCAGGCTTCAGCATAAACCATGTGGCTCGCGCAGTTTGGACACAGTCATCCTTGTCCATTAGGGAATGGTGAGCACCTCCAGAAACTGAAGTTCCAAATGCCAGTCAAGGGCCAGCCTTGTGAGCAGCTTTTCCAGGATGGCAGTGAGGCTGTGTGGGGGCTCCTATCTGCCACAGGGCCCTCACCTCCACCGGTCGAGTCTCTTCCAAGCATCACACCGGCAGTTGTCAGCCTGCTGCTCCCCATCTGCGGCGGGGGGGACGACTGGCTCTGCTGTCAGCAAACTGCACATGGGTCCCAGCTTTACCAATTTGGTCCCTATGGCTACCCCTTTGAGTGGGTGTTACTTTAGGGGAGTACCTTCTGCAGGTGTTGGCGGGAGTGGGTGAAGTGCCTGAATATGATGTAGGTCTCTCTGAGCCTGGGCTGCCATGGTGCTCAGGGTCTCATATGCTGTGTTTGAACTCCTGCAGGCCGGTCGCAGACTACCTGGATGAGACGGCAGTGCAGGGCCTGAAGCAGATTCACCAGCAGGTGGGTGTGTCTGGTGGTGTCCCCCTGACCTCAAACTCTCTCTACCCTCAGCCCTGTTCGAAGGCTGGGGTCTAATGATGAGAAATTTGCTGCAGATGCTCAATCCCGGGGCAGTGGCAGCCCTGGGCTCCATCAGAGGGGAGCGGTTCTCTGCTCTCCCTAGGCCAGCTCCTCAGGGATCATGTG
This sequence comes from Miniopterus natalensis, assembly GCF_054644295.1. Lineage (NCBI taxonomy): Eukaryota > Metazoa > Chordata > Mammalia > Chiroptera > Miniopteridae > Miniopterus > Miniopterus natalensis. The sequence continues at coordinate 45,943,417 of NC_142097.1, forward strand.
GGTGGGAAGAGCATCTCTTCTCATGTGGCCAGTGTCCCAGGGCCAGACGCAGGGCTGTCAGCTGGGCCAGTGCAGTCTGGCAGGTGCAGGTAACTCAGCTTGGGCCTCGCTCCCCATCCCGTCACAGTGGCGGCCTGTTCTCATGGAGACCACAGGCGGGCACGAAGACCTTGGATTCCCAGCTGTGCCTTTGCAGTGGGCATCCTGAGTCTGAAATTACATTGAAATCTGAGGTGCTGCTCCGAGAAGGCGGCTGTGGGTTTTCTGAGTTTTCAACTTCTCCAACGCTCCTATGATTCATAGAGGGAAGGTATGAGCTGCAGGTCTCAGTATTATAGGACATCAGTCATGATGAGGCATTAAATTGCTTCCCTTTTGTCCCAGGTAGACTTCTGTATTCTTTGTATAATAATGCACATTGGATTTCCGACTCCTTATCTGGGCCACGAGCCTGCTTTGTGATTGTGGCTAAGCCACTTGTCTTCTTTCTTGTCACTGTACAGTGGAGTCTTGCCTCTTCACCTCCCGCTGTCAGGACAGCGTGACAGTATGTGAGCCAGTAGTGCTGGGAGGCAGCAGATTCAGAAACGGTGGCCATGTGGCCGCTGCGCCGTGGCTTCCTTTTTCTGTAAAGTCTGGGTGATTCCCACTTCCTGGGGTTTTTGGGAGAATGAAAGGCTGTGTGGAGATGCATGGGCACTCCTGGGCTTTTTGGAAGGAAAAGCAGCATTGGGGGAGAGATTCATTTTCTGCCTAAGAGGCGATCGAGGGGCAGTCACTAGCCACCCTCTCTCCCCTCTCTCCCCTCTCTCCCCCCCCCCCCCTCCTCTCCCCTCTCTGTGCTTCGGTTTCCCTCCCAAGTTAGGCTGTGGTGAGGGTTAAACGAGAGAACCCATATGGGGGCTCAGTGAGGTGCTCACAGAAGGGAAAGTGGGCTCTGTCCCTGAGGCCTGCCCAGCCTGAGAAATGTTCCTGGGGCCCTGCTTTTGCTTTCTCACAGTTAATGTTAAATACCTACTTTTAAAACCCAAATTTATATAACTAAAGAACTTTGTTTTTATTTTTAGCTTTATGATCGCCAGTTATACAGGTAAGCTTTACCAACCTGAAGTTTTTATGTTTTGTGCCTCATTGAGAAAGCTCACTGGCTGGTTTGCTAACCCTCATCACTCAGTGGCCTCTTGTCTGGTTGTCCTATAGGGTCCGTCCTGTGCTTATTTTATTTGAATGTGTTTTCACAGTCACTTCTCAAGAACTGAGAGGTTAACCATGTTGGTCTTTTAAGCTTATGGAGAATCCCTTGATGCTTGCTGGTTGAAGTGTGGAGTCTGATGGCCTTGGGGGTCGCAGAGGCTCCTGTGGCTACAGCCCCAACAAGGCAGCTATGTTTCCTGATACTTCCCTCCGCCCTCCTGCCCCGCACCCTGTGTCTGCACCTGCTCCCCAGCACCAGAGCCGTCTTTTCTGTTTCATGTAGATGGACTTACTCTGCAAAGTCTTTGGGACTCATTTCTTCTTGGAGCGTGATGGCTCTGAGGCGTATGGTCGCATGCATGTGGGTATTCCTATGTGTTGCTGTGTGGGACTTGGTGCTGTGGGTGTGCTTGTGTGCTTACTTGCTCTCCAGGTGATGGACACTGGGTTGGTCCTCTCTGCTTTTAAGACACTGAGACCTCCTGGGCAGGCGTGGCTCAGCGGTTGAATATCGACCTAGGATCCAGGAGATCGCGGTTCGATTCCCGGTCAGGGCACATGCCCGGGTTGCAGGCTCGATCCCCAGCAGGGGGCATGCAGGAGGCAGCCTATCAATGAATGACTCTCTCATCATTGATGTTTCTATCTCTCTCCCTCTTCCTTTCTCTCTCTGAAATTAATAAAGATATATTAAAAACACACACAACTGAGACCTTTCTGATGCGGCTGTGACATTTTCCTCCCACCAGCAGCGGTGGAGAGCTACTGCTTGTCCTCATTGGAGCCAGCCCTGTGGGCGTGCATTTCCCGGGTGACTAGTGGTCTTTATGTCTCCTCTGTCTTCCGAGAAGTGACTGTTTAGATCTTTTGCTCATTGAATAGTCTCATGATCTGTGTTGTTGTTGAGCTATCAGCGTCTTCACATATTCTGGGTATGAGTCTTTGGAGACATAGTATTTGCCAGAATTTCCTTCCCCATCTGTGGTTTGCCTTTTCACTTTTCTTAATTGCTTTATTTATGTATTCATCTTTGGGAGTGGGGGGGCGGAGAGAGAAGTAATGATGTGAGAGAGACACATCGATTGCCTCCCGCATGCGCCCCGACGGGCTGGGGATCGAACCTGCAATCTAGGTACGTGCCCTTGGCCGGGAATTGAACCCATGACCCTTTGGTGTGCAGGCTGACACTCTAACCACTGAGCCACATTTGCCAGGGCTCTTAATGGCTTTTTAACATGACCATAGGTTGTGCACATCAGCCTCTTCACATTTGCTCTTGTCTGTCTTGGCCTCTCCTGTCCTCCAGCTTTCCTGAGTTCCTGGGCCTGTGCAGGGCTCAGAGCGGGGCCCTCCCCATGCTAGTGTTGAAATGAGAAACGTCCAAACCTATAGAGAATTTTTGAGTTTATTGGAGCCAAACTGATGACAATTCCTGGGAAGCAAAACCTCCACATATTTAGAAAATGCTCTGGAGAATGGCAGTTTTGCACCTGATTTTATACATTAGAATCAAAGGGGCAGACGTAAGGGGGTCCCATGAAATCTGTTGGTGGTAAATGAAGGGGGCAGGAGAAAGCAAAGCAGGGAAATCTCTGGAATTGGATACAAGTAGAACAGCGAGACGCATTCCTTCCTTGACATTGGCAGGTACAGGGTGGGTGATGACGTTCACAGCACTTGGAGATGCTGTGCTGGCAACGAGATAACGTGAGGGGCTCTTTGGTCTCGTGCCCTGAGGGCTCTGGACAGGAGATTGCTCTGACATTTCAAAGGTTTGTTATCTTAGATGCACAAAGGCCATAGACAGGTTCACTTGAGGTAAAGGCTGACCTTTGTCAAGGAAGCTGCAGGCCAGGACGTGACCACCTCCATACTTGCTCTTAGTTAGGAACTTTTATGTTCAGACCATTCTGTGTAGTTACGCTCGGTGCCTGAGTTTGTGAGGCCTCCCCTGAGCTTGCTGGGTTTAGCGTGTGCACCTTTTCTGGCCCTTCCTTGGAGCTGGCACTGCACTCTGCTCATCTGGGCATTCTCAGTTGTGCTTGTACTTCACATTCATTTCCTTTAAAAAAAAAAAAAGTTTTTATTGATTTTAGAGGGAAAGGGAAAGGGAGGGAGGCAGGGAGGGAGGGAGGGAAAAACATTGATTGGCTGCCTCCTGCATGCCCCATACTGGGGATCAAGCCTGAAACTGGGGCATGTACCCTGACCAGGAATCTGACCCATGACCTTTCAGTTTATGGGACGACACTCAACCAACTGAGCCACTCTGGCTGGGCTGGGCTTGATGTTCGTTTTCTTAAAGTCTATGCCCCTCCTAGAATCCCCTTTTCTGGACAGGTCTGTCCATGGTGAGATTTAGATGCAGCCTTCATCCCTCATTCCCACTAACATTCAGACCTGCCCCCCTCAGACTGCCCTGTGTGGCCTCGAGCGGTACTTGTCCCAGACCCACTAGCACCTCCAGGACGCAGTTGGGTCTGGGTCCCTCATGGTCTCTGGTTTCCATGGTTGTTGGCCAGATGTCTCTAAGGTCACGGGGTTCTTTCGTAGTTGTCCCTGTCACTGTCCTGTACTGTGTGTCCTATGGAGCGTCATGCCTCCCGAGTGACGCGGTGGTGGTTTTCTTCTAAGTGTGTGGGGTTTTTGTTTTTTGTTGTGTTTTTATCCTCACCGAGCATATTTCTTCCATTGCTTTTCAGAGAGAGTGGGGGGGGGACATCTGTGTGAGAGAGAGACATCGATTGGTTGCCTCCTGCACGCGCCCTGACTGGGGACCGAGCTTGCAACCAAGGTATGTGCCCTTGGCCAGAATCAAACCCAGGACCTTTCAGTCTGGGCCAACACTCTAACCACTGAGCAAAACCAGCTAAGGCCTAGGTGTGTGTTGATGGACTTCTCACCAGAGTAGCTGGTGAAGCCTTCCTGGCCCCAGGCAGAACTGTGGCTGGAAGGGGGAGTGGTTCTGCCTTCTGGTGCGAAGGTGACTATTCTGGGTTCAGGCTTTCCTTGGTGGCTTGTGAGGAGAGTGCACCTCGGCAGGCCTGGTGTGGGCTCTGTTGCCATAGTTCCCATGGTGGGGACCTTGTGGGTGGGCTCCTTGGTAGGCTGCTCCAGGCCCTTCCATGGACACTGTCAGCTTTTCATTTTATACGAGTTGCCCTCGTATAAAAGCCATGTTCACTTCTTTCCGGTGAAAGGCTTGAACTCACTGGACTAAAAGTGAGTTCTGCTGCAGACGCCCGGTGGAGTGCTGTGTGCAGCTTTACTGGGAAGTGAAGGCGGCTGAGGACACCCATTTGCATCTTACAAATTCTAAGTGCACATCGGCTCTTTGTTTCTAAATTTTCTTTCAAGTGATGAGTCTCAAGAATAAATAGAAAATAACACCCTTCTAGCAGGGTCAGTGTAGAAGGGTAAGTGTGTGGAGAACCTCTGGGGGTCCCGGCCTGGGTGCCTCTGCAGCGTTTATTCCCATTGTGTGACTCGCCACACACTCAGCCAGCAGCCTGGCCACCGACCACTGCAGCAGTCACACCGCTCCTGCAGGACTAGGCCCGGGGGTTCTGCCCATCAGTGTTACTTTTCTTGTTCAAACTGTCCCCTATTTGGCCTGCAGGAGACAGTTTGGACCAACTCCTCTCATTTTTACATGATTCCCTTAGTCTTTGAGAATTTCTGTGAAGCAGGATTTTTTTAAACTTCTTTTATTATTTTGCCTCTGCCACCTCTGGCTTTCAGTGTGGTTCTTCTTTTCAGGTTTGTGTTATTTATTTATTTACTTTTTATTGATCTCAGAGAGAGGAAGGGAGAGGGAGAGAAACATCAATGATGAGAGTCATTGATCGGCTGCCTCCTGCACGCCCCCTGCTGGGGATCGAGCCCGCAACCCCGGGCATGTGCCCTGACCGGGAGCTGAACCAGGATCTCCTGGATCCTAGGTCAACACTCAACTGCTGAGCCACGCCAGTGGGCTGTTTTTTTGAAGTTGCATTTGTCTCAGACCTCCAGAGTCTCTCCTCCCCATGCTGTTTCCTTCACCTAGGGCATGTAGAGACTCTGAGGCCACTTTAATAGCCTCATGTGCTAGCTCTGTGGGTTTGGGTGTTTCTGGGTCTGGTTGTATCTTGCAGTTTCCTGGTAGTTCTCAGTGGGGTGCCAAGCTTTGAGATTTTCATCACTGGGGACTGGGCTTTATGCTACTTCTTTCTTTCTTTCTTTTTTTTTTTTTTAAGCATATCTTTATTGATTTCAGAGAGAGGAAAGGAGAGGGAGAGAGAGAGAGAGAAACATCAATGATGAGAGTCATTGATCCGCTGCCTCCTGCACGCCCCCGACTGGGGATCGAGCCCCAACCCTGCATGTGCCCTGACCAGGAATCGAACCCCGATTGCCTGGATCCTAGGTCGACGCTCAGCTGCTGAGCCGCGCCTGGCCGGGCTGTGCCACTTCTTGTAACAGTGCTGGCTGCCGCTTTCTGGTGTGTTTTAGGTTGCTCCAGGTCAGCCTGCCTCCTTTTTTTTTTTAACCCTCACCTGAGAATACTTTTTCCGTTGCTTTTCAGAGAGTGGAAGGGGAGGGGTTGAGAGATAGAGAGAAACATCGATGTGAGAGAGACACATCGATTGGTTGCCTCTTGCTCTCACCCACCAACCAGGGCTGGGAATTGAGCCTGCAACCGAGGTATGTGCCCTTGGCCGGAATCGAACCCAGGACCCTTCAGTCTGCAGGCCAATGCTCTAACCACTGAGCCAGACCGGCTAGGGCAGCCTGACCCTTTTGAGGCCTGTGGCGGGTCCAGGACGAGCTTGCCAACTGCCAGCCGAACCTGGATGAGTTCTTCTGATGCCTCGTGGTGACCAGGCCCTGCCACTGTGGCCCAGGGGTGCTCTTCTAACCTGTGTGGGTTCCTGGAAGTGTCCCGCCTTCTCCCAGGTTCAGGTAGTTTTTTTTCTGCATGTTGCAGCTCAGGATCAGCCCCACCCTGCGGGCTCTGGAGCGGTCTCTGTGTTGCTCCCAGACCCTCAGGTTCCAGCTGCCTGGCCTCCGCCTTGGCCTGACCTCACACCAACTCTGCGCCTGAATCTACCTCGGGCTGTGCCCTGCTCGCTTCCCTGTTCCTAGTACCTGTTTTCCAGCGTCTAAAACTTTGCTTCATCTGTTACATCCACTTTTCTTATTGTTTAAGGCGGGTGGCAAATGTGGGTCCTGTTACTCTGTTGACCAGAAGCCAAAGATGGTGAATTAATTTTCTGTCTTCTCACGGAGTGCTGCTTACACTCACTTTCCCCAGTGTCCTGTTGTCAGTGTCAAGCATGACTTGGGTATAGTCCTGAGAGCAGGCAGGATATGGAATGTAAGTGGATGCTTCCTTGGACTAGATACGGTATCTTCCTGGTGTCTTAAGTTCCTTTAGTTTTTACAAAGTAAGGGTTGAACAGTGTTTGGAATTTGTTCTGTGTGATTGTTTGAGGTAATTAACACCAGTAAGGACTACAGTGTCTAGTGAAAACTGAAACTCGGAGTAACTCCAGTTAGGACTTGGGATATCTGGGAGATGGTTCCAGGACATTTTTTCATGTCTTCCTATAAAAAGATAGTTTCTTACAAGTAAAAGTAATATAAAATAATATTGAATGTCAACTGTAATTTAAAAAAAAATTAAGTTAGAATGAAAGGAAATCACTCTCTCCAGAGTAGGTCTTGCTAAACAATATGAGGACAAGATTTACAGGAAAACCTATTCAATGAAGAAGGTTTTATATAAAAAAGTAAATGAAATAAAGTATATGAACATTGAGCATTTGCTAGCATATATTGAAAACTTTATAAGTGCTCCCGCCCCAAAGTAGTTCCTACTTGTAGCAACAAATTCTACTAGTTAACATCTTAATTTTTGGAGCCTGAAAATATATCTGTTACCTGGTGAGGATATTTTACGTTTACATAATAAGAGGTTTTAACTCTGAATGTTTGTATTAATTTTCAGGGGTCTAGGAGGAGAGCTCATGAGACAAGCAGGTAGGTCTGAGCAGTGGAAGGCTGCAAATTGTGGGCTGTGATTTCATTCCCAGCTGGAGGAAAAAAAAAGTCCTAAGGACGTTTACCTCGTTTCAATATTGAGGAGTGAGCATGTGGCTGGTGCTTCTCTGTCAGCATGACACCGGGCCTGGCCTGCACACGTGAACTCCCAGGCCTGCCGCCCCTGTCTACTTGAAGCCCTGATTTTCAGCTTCTGTGGGCTTTGCTGTGGTTTAGTAGCTATAGGGGTTATAGCGGCTGGGATGGGTGGGTGCAGAGGTAGTTAGGGATTGAACATTGCTATCTTGGCCTGTTCAACAACGTTTAAATCAACTGTAGAGCAAAGAATAATTTTTCAGATTATATTGAAGTCTTTGCAAGGAACTCAAATGATGCCAACATGTAAATACCTAGATTTCCTGATGCATTTTTAGCTAAACCTAGAAAACCCAGGACTCACTCGCTTGTCTGGTGGACTTTAGGGTGCTTGGTTGGTCCTGGCCACACCCTGGGCTTGGGTCCAGAAGAGTCCCTCACCCAGGGAGGAGAGTCAGCGGGACGGGGCTCATAGTCTTGATGCTGCAGACATGTCTCGATGCATTTACCCTTTTTCTTCCTAGTGTGCGTTTTAATAGAAAGCCTGTCCCTCTCCAAGATGCCCTTCAGAGGTGATGCTGTAATCGGTAAGTGCTTTTCTTTAGTGACTCTTTGTAGCATTTCTTTCAGAACTACTTCTTATTAAAAAGTAAAAGCCTTTTAGGAAGGATGATAGAGTTGCATGATGTTGGAATACCTGGTTTTGAAACTGCTATAAGAACAAGTTGTAAATGACTAGCATTAGCCACACTCCTCTCAAAAACACACCCTTCCCTCTCTAAGAGCACAGGCTCCTTCCTCAGAGCACTGGCTGTGGCCCAGCACTGGTCATTTGTGGCACAGGCCCTCCCCTCGCAGGCCCAGTGGAGGAATCAGCAGGTGCCAAGGCCATGCAGGCAGGACATTCAAGAACCTGCTCTCGTGGTGGTGGCGGCCAGGCCTCTGTGCAGGCCCAGTGCCCTGGGCATCCTGTCCTGTTCGTAGGAAGCACAGATGCAGCTCTCAGCAAGTGGGGACTTTCCTTGTGTGTGAATAGTTGGAGGCAGTGAGGAGGACTGCACCACAGCCGTCTTTCTCTGCAGCCTCAGAACTGCGTGGATTCAGCATTCACTGCCAAATGTTGGATCTGATTGAGTGGAGTGTTTGGGTTTTTATTGGTGGAGGTTTGGAGGTGGTTTGAGGGAGAGGTACAAGAAAAGGACACCTGAAGCTTGCAGGAGTAATAAAAGAACAAAAGTGTTCCCGTCATAAGTGTTGATGTTTCAGCAGCCAAAAGGCGACTTTCCCCCTTAAACTGAGGGCCTTTGGAATTTGTACCACCTGGAGAAAATGCACTTTAGATTTTCTCCAGACTCATCTCAGTGTTCACCATCTACTTTGATTTAAGAGGTGGTAAGATCTGTTTATTTTCATATAAAGATTCCTAATCGGATCAATGGTTTTCTTTGTTTCTGTGACAGATGGTTGGCAGTGGCTGATCAGCGACACTCTGAGAAATCTCCATCATATTTCAAGTCATTCCAGACAGCAGATCAAGGTGTGGGGAGCAAGGTTTTTCCAGTGGCCGTGTTGTATCGAGAGGGACATTATTTTTTTAGTGTTTGTTTCAAAAGACTGTCCATTATGGGTCCTTTTTATACACTAATGTGGTAACTGATAAGTGCCATAATTTTATTTGGACTTCTAGATGGTATTGTCTATGTAATTTATACTCAGGAAAACTAACTCAGCTGTTGGTGACCAGAATATGGACCTTTAAAAGTTCCTGTTTCTGGTTTTATCCTATTCACCTAAGCATTTTTCCTGCACATCAGTAGTAACTGTTTCTTCAGCTGAATTCTGTCAAGTTGTAGAACTTTAAGGTTGGAAGCTGCGTGTGTGATGTTTGGGTGCAGATGACAAAGCCCAGAGTCACCACCACGCATGTTACTCACGTTGGTCAATTCGGTAAAGGGTATGTTGTGTCCCAGTGGCAAAGGGCCACAGCTGTCCTGTCCAGGGCAGGTGAAGGTGGGGTAGCAGAGCTGTACCTTCCTCTGCATGGAGATCATCGCTGGGGTATTGATAGGGACTCAGCTTTGATATTGAGGGTGAAGAAATGAGTGTGTATCCAGCCTCCTGTGTATCTTAGCATTTCTACTGGATTAGTAGAGGTTTCTTCAATATCCTTTCTAAGTAACTGTCATTCTGCAGAATTTAAGTACAGCTTTACTAGCTGAATTTGAGTGCCTCAGGGTCAGTGCTTCAAACTTTCCTTTTTAAAACATATCCATGATTGATTCACACCAGTGGTGACCATGGTGCAGTCTGCCACCCTGGTTGGTACAGGTGACATCTTAGTGTGACGCTCGTTCTGAGCTCCCTCCCTGTGCTCATCGCCCCTCCTGCCCGGCCCCAGCAGCTCTTTCCTAGGCTGCTCTGGTGGCCTTGCTTCTGATGGGGGGAGGGAGAGGACCTGGTAAATCCAGTGTTTTGCTATTTGATCACAAAAGTCATCATTGAGCTCGGGCTCCTCCTCTGTAACAGCGAGTGAGCAAGGGAGGGCCTGGGGCCCTGGCCACCTCTGTGCTCTGTTTTCCTTCCATCCTGCTCTGATTCTGCCTGGGGATTGGTGCTGAGGAGCCCTCTCCTGTTCCCAGGGCCCCTGGACCCCCAGCTCCTCTGTAACGAAGCCCTCTGCCGCCTGCTCAGAGTCCTTGCCCATTTCATGTCTGGGTGTATTACACACATGTCCTTCATTACCTGTGCTGGGAAAGAAGAGTACCCATTTTGTTATTAACTGTTCACATTATAAGACATGGAGCTTGCAGGGCACTCACGTCCCGCTCGTTTTAGGAAGCAGCTGTCTCGGCCCTGGCTGCTCTCTGCAATGAGTACTACACGGAGGAGCCCGGGGAGGCAGACTCTGCTGGGCAGGGTGAGTGGGCCACCGTGCTGACCCTCAGATCCTTGGGGGCATGGGGGGAGGCTTGGGCTTTTGGGTTTTGGTTTCGGCTCCCTCCTGCTGCAGTATGGGCACAGCCTGAGCCGGGTGGTTGGCAGGGATGCGATGGGCGTCGGGGACTGAGGGACACGGGGCTCCGGTGCAGGGACAGAATTCCTCCTGGGCCTGCCCCACTCTCCCACCCACCGTGCACCCGTTTGGCACAGCTGCCAGGAGAGTTTCTCTTTCGCTCCTTGAAACAAGCAGCTTGTCCAGGACTCTCGATGGTGGCTTTACCTGCGAACCTTCCTGGACCGTGATGCCCCTGTTAATGTATGGAGTCAGCTTTCTATTCAGCAGGGTTTGCCAGAGTGACGTTTTTAAATGACTCTTCACACTTTGGGCTCTGGAGATTCCAGTTGTGGAGGGAGCCCCTCCCCTTCCCTGCGGAGGCCCCTTTTCCCCCTCGTTTGGTCCTTGTCAGGTTTCTGCCCATTTTCTTCGTTTCCCTGGTTGTCAGCACCTTCACTTTCATTGCTGCGGTGGCTTCTTCCCGATGCTCGTTTCCTGGGTTCTGTCAGCTCTGAGCTGTCGCTTCCGTGTCTCCCACGTCCTCCTGGTTCCATGCTCTCTCCTGGGCCCTTATTCAGATCCGCGATTACTTATTGGCCTTTATATTTTATGGTGAAATGTGTGTTTAGGATTTTCATGTGCTCGGTGGCAGCACTTTCCTCATGCGCGTCCTTCCTCCTCGTGGGACTGCGAGTGGCTGCCTCGCTGCACAGCCTGGGTCAGGCGTGTTCCCAGGATCCTCCACGCTGCCGTGTGCCTGACACCTCACCGATGCTGCTCGCAGGACCTTTTCCACCAGATTATTTTTGTTTCCGAAAGCTTCAGGCTCACACGCCATGTTGCCTGTGGCGTCCCTTGTCGTTCTGTAGAGCACACATTACGGTGTCTTCAAGTGTATGTGAAACCCTGTTTTAGGTGGTTGTATGTGTGTAAAATCATGTTGGTGATAGTCTGCTTTCTGTGATTTAAATTAAAAAGCGACAGTGTTTTATGAGCTGATATCTGACAGACTTTCCAAATCCCTCTGCCATGGGCAGTTTTCCTTAAAGAGACAGTAATGTTATTTTGTATTTAGTCTGTTTTTATTTTTATTTATTATTAGTTTTTAAACATATCTTTATTGATTTCAGAGAGAGGAAAGGAGAGGGAGAGAGAGAGATAGAAACATCAAGAATGAGAAAGTCATTGATCGAGCCCGCAACCCGGGCATGTGCCCTGACTGGGAATCGAACCCCGATCGCCTGGATCCTAGGTCGACGCTCAACCGCTGAGCCATGCCCGGCCGGGCTTTAGTCTGTTTTTAAAAACTGACATGATAAAGTCATGTTCTGCTTTTTGCCTGAGCAGAGGGTACTATATATGCCACCCTGAATATAGGAAATGGTATCTGGAAGTTAACCTCGGAGCTCACGAGAACTGTAAAGAGGCAGGGAGGGGCTTTCTCGTGCTGCTACCGATGTATGTCTAAGTCCCACCAGCGTTGCCAGTTTAGTGTATGTACAAATGGGATTCCAGTTTTTCCTACCCTAGCATGTGAGGCTGTAAGGAGCACATTTTTGAGGTTTCCGTGTGCACGTTATAAGTCACACGTTGCTGGAATGTGAGCAGCAGCCAGAATCTCTGCTCACTGCAGACAGGGCAAGGTCAGGGCTGAAGGCTCCCCCACCCCGAGCTGCGCCTTTAAAGAACAGGTCTTGTCATTCACGCCCCTTCTTAGAACCTTTACTCTTGCTCTGAGCTTCTGGTGCCCTTGCCTGCTTCTTCCTCTCAGACCTCTGTCCAGTGTGTCGTCCAGGCCTAATGACGAATTTTCTGTCTCGGGAGGCGTAGGTGTCACCGCTGCTTGCACTCAGCCTGCCCACCTGCAGCCCGGGCACCTTGTGTGGAGTAGTGTCCCCCAGCCTCTCACACTGTGCCCTGTCCACCCGGACACTGTTTGCTCTCATTTAAAAAAGAATTTTTAAAAATTAATTTTTGAGAGAGAGGAAGGGAGAGAGAGAGATAGATCAAGAGAAACATCGATCAGTTGCCTCCCACATGCACCCTGACCAGGATCGAAACTGCAACCCAGGCATGTGCCCTGACCAGGCATCAGCCCTGCTGCCTTCTGGTGCACAGGACAGAGTTTTCCCCACAATAAGCATTTGTGCTCTTTGTGAGTAAACGGAGAACTGTGACCATTCTCAAAACCCTCTTGGATTTAATTTCCTGATGAAGTAATTTGATGAAATTGCCTAAGAAAACCTTAAAACCACCTAATAAAAATTCTTTAAACCTGTTTTGATTTATACCGCTTTGAAAACACACCTGCTTCCAATGCCTGAAGTTGCTTCTCCCTCCTTTCTTTCGATGCTGTTTGGCTACTGTTTCTGAGATGTTTGTGACGAGTGTGCAAGGGGACCACCAACAGCAATGGGTCACCTTGTTACTTCCTTTTAGAGGGCCTGGTCGAGAAGTATCTCTCGGAGCTTCAGAACCCGGAGGAGATGACGCGCTGCGGCTTCTCCATGGCCTTGGGTGCCCTTCCTGGCTTCCTCCTGAGAGGCAGGCTCCAGCAGGTGAGGCAGAGCTAAGCGTGGAGGGTGTCCGTGCTAGACAGTGCGGGGTAGGTTTGGGCGGCATGTGAGACCATACATGTGGGGGTGGGAGGTGTTTGTGGTTCAGAAAGAATCCCTGAACACCAGCCCCTGGGCCGTGGGAAGAGGGGACAGGGAACAACAGTGATGGTGTTTCAGAGGCTGCGAGCACTGTCCTGTGGGAAGGAGGGTGGGGGAAGCTGAACTACCATTCTTAAGAGGGGACGCTCTTGTTAGGTGTAGAAACTGTCCTGCCTTGTCAGGAGGTGCCTCCCACCCCTGCAGCCGGGATGGAAGGGCAGTGGCACTGGCTCTGGTGCAGGGTCCTTTCACCAAATGTCATTTCATTCTGGGGGCAGCACAGCACCAGGGCTGAGCCTCCAGTTGTGTGAAAAGTACATTTATCTCATGGTTGATGACTGGTTGCTCCTTTTCAGGTTCTAGCAGGGTTAAGAGCCGTTACCCTTTTTTCCGAGGATGTGAGCTTCGCAGAGTCCAGGCGGGATGCCTTGAAGGCAATTGCCAGGTGAGTCCTGGCTCTCCTCCCCAAGTCACTGCTCTCTCAGAAGCCAGCCACCCAATCTGAGGGGATATTCCCGGCTGCTTTGTTAGAAGCCGGGTCTCAGATGATGAATCTGCTTAGAGGCAAATGTTATTTTTTATTTTCTAGTTTATCTTTCAGAGGATTGGCAAAAAATGTTTCCAACTCAGAGGCTCATGAACAGTTCTGTTCCAATTACAGGAACATTAAACATGTAGTGAGCACTTCTTCATGTTAGGAAATTTGACCACTTCGAAGAGTGGCAACCCCTGAGGAGAAGAGGGTGCGTGCGGAGTGGTCTCTAGTCCTTGGTTACAAATGCGCACCCGACCGACGCGCTGTCCTCCTGCCGCCATGAGCACATTAGAGGACCAGCTGTGTGGAGCCCACATACTGCACTGATGTCATACTGTCCCCTTTCTGCCTGGATGGAAGGGTATAGGAGGGCCCAGGCACAATTTGTCTCCATGTGTACTTTGTAAGCTGTAGACACTAGAAAGCATGGTTCTAGAGAAGAGCGTTGTCAGCGGAAGGAACTCGGGGAATTCTGAACTGGCCTAAGGTTACTGGTCTGTTCTGTGTGTGTCCTCTCAGGCTGGAAGGGTGTGAGGAACAGGAGGGCTGATGGGACACGCAGGCATTAGCTGTTTTACGCCTCTTATTCCAGGATCTGCCAAACTGTTGGTGTGAGAGCAGATGGGACCCCGGACATGGTTGTGTGCAAAGGGAACGTTTCCCAGATTTACTGTACCCTGCTGGACTGTCTGAGTGACTACACCACCGACAGCCGTGGGGATGTGGGCGCATGGTAAGGCATCCTGCGTTCAGGTGGCTCTGGTTGTCCCAGACTCCTCAGTTCAGAATGACGGTGGGTTTTCATTGGTGTTTCAGCTGCCGATGTGGTTGCCCTCAGAGCAAAACATGAAATAGGGAGGAAGCCACTCAGGGTCGCCACCCCCAGGGCCCCCCCTCCAGGTCCCCTCCAGGGTCCCGTCAGTCCCCAGAAATCCAGGCTTGCTGAGCATGTTGGTGCGGGAGAGACGACTCGGGCCAGTGCAGTCTCCTGTGAATTCGTCATTCCAGAGAGTAGGTCTGAGCTCTATGGTGTTTGGTCTTTCCTCAGAGATTTTAATTCTCCATAGAAAGTCTCATCTTTTTCATTATTTTTTTCCACCTTTTTCTCTTTAACGTGTTCCTCGTGGTTAAAGACTCTACCCATTTACTCCAACATCTGTCACCCGTGGGTCTATTTCAGTTGTCTCTCATTACTTTACCACTGGGCCTTTTTTTAAACATTTCTTATAATTTTTAACTAAATCCAGAAATTGGGAGTTCAAAGTTGCAGAGGCTTTGGCTTGGGTAATTTCCTTCAAGCAAGTGGTGGGTTTCTCTGCTTCCGGCCCGTGCGGTCTGGTCAGCTCACTGAGTGCCCTCAGGGCTGGCCCTTACTTTGTCCACACCCCAGGGCGTGGCCTCTGCCCTGAGCCCTGACTTAGGAGTCTCAGACCCCAGGGTCTTCCTCCTGCACGAGTCCTCCCAGCTGCTGGCTTTCGGGACTTTGGACCCTCACCCTGTGCTTGGCCAGTTAGGAGCAGTGAGGGCCCAGGGGCGTGTGCAGGTTTAGGCCCCCCATGTCCCTCCCCCGGCCTTTCCCTGTGACTGCTGTGCTCACAGAGATGGGGGTCCTCCCTCCTCCCACACTCTGCCTGCTCCCTGGTGTCACAGAGGTCCTGTCCTGAGCAGCAATTTGTTGGTGGCTACACCCTGCTGTCTGAGCCCATCCCGCTCCTGTCATCCCCTGGCCTGTGTCCACCTCACACCTCCAAGCACCCTCTGCTGCACTCAGCACCTCACTTGCCAGGCCTCCTTGGGCTGAGGCCTACGTCTGCGCCCCTTCTCTTTGATCTGAGCAGCACAGGCTGTCTCCCCGATGTGTGGTATTCACTCCTTGGTGGGAGGGTGGGTGCCCTGGGCCTGTGGGGCCATTGTATCTGTGATCTCCGTTGCCCAGCTGTGTCTTACGTGGGTTGAGTGCGTGTTGTCCCAAGTTTAAGATGCGCTTTCACTCTGGAGTTAGGCCAGTCATAGTGGACTCAGCTTTTCAAGTTGTATAAGCTTGTGTCCTTTCCTGAGAGCCCCTGTGTACAAATTTGTTCAGAGTGGACAGAGCTATCCTGGTCTGGAGAAATGGGAGCCGCTCTGCATATCTACCCCAGGAAAAGCCAGAATGCCCTCAGCATTTTTCAGAGTCTCCTCCCACCCCTGGCTGACGGTCACCTCAAGTTGGGAGGCGGGCTGCTCATCCTAGACTTCTTGTCCCTGCAGGGTCCGCGAGGCTGCCATGACCAGTCTGATGGATCTGACGCTTCTGCTGGGGAGGGACCAGCCAGAGCTGATTGAGGCTCCCACGTGAGTGTCGTCCCTGCACTGGGTGCTTGAAGAGGGTCTGTCCTGTCTGTCTCCCGACCCCATGGCTCATGACCAGGCCTCCCGCTCCATTGGGGCTCACGCCTGCTGGAGGACAGCTACTCCTGGGCTAGGCCAGGGCAGGGCTCATGTCTCAGGGTTCAGGCCCTTGCACCTGAGTGCCTGTTCCAACTGGCTCAGTTGCCGGGACATGGGGCTGCCCCTGGGTACCTCACTTGCAGAGTGTTTGTGACCCTCTCTGCTGGGCTGATTTCCTCAGCCCCTCTCTCCCCTTACCCCCTGCTTCCCTTCTTCTTCCTCCCCCTTCTCGGCCCTGTCCCCGCCTTTCTCTGCCTCGGCCCCTGTGCCCATCACCGCCTGCTGCCCATCTGGAGCCCTGTGTCCTCACTCTTCTACCCAAGACCTTGCATTTAGGCTTTGGGATCAGAGCAGCTATAGTGGGGGCCCTGCCATGTGGGCAAGGAGCAAGGTCCCGTGCTGAGCTGTAGCCCACGGTGTCTGTGCTCCGTGGGCACCCTCGTGTTGGAGCTCTGCTACCACTGGGCTTTTGGTTTGCAGCTGCCAGCGGGTCATGTGCTGCCTGGCCCAGCAGGCCAGTGAGAAGATAGACCACTTCCGTGCGCACGCCGCCCACGTGTTCATGACGCTCCTGCACTCTGCCGGCCCCGCTGGTCCCACCGTCCCCCACGTGCCCCACCGGCGAGAACTGGAAAAGTTCTTTCCCAGGTACTGAGGGTCTGGGTGTCCAATTCTCGGTGGGGTGGCAGGCCCCTCTAGCGTGTGGCTCTCTTACAGGTCTGAAGTAGCCTCTGTCAACTGGACCGCGCCATCCCAGGCCTTCCCTCGCATCACCCGACTGCTGGGGCTGCCCACTTACCGCTACCACGTGCTGCTGGGGCTGGCCGTGTCTGTGGGCGGCCTCACGGAGTCCACGGTGAGGACATGTCTGGCCTGACCTCTTCACAGAAAAGGGGCTTTGTAGGGGTTGTCTGTCGTGGAGCTAGGGGTCGGGAAGTGCACTCCTGGGGCTGCCTCTCCCTCCTGCTACTGGGTTTGTGCCTGGGGAAGCTGGGTCACAGGTGTAGCTCTTTTTCCTGGCCTGGTGCTCTCAGAGCAGGGTCCCCAGGGCGGCTCGGGGAACCATCACCTCTGATGAGAGGAACTCCGGAGCTGCAGTGTTGGGGTGACTTCCTGTTCCCAGCATGCAGTTCAGCTGACATCAGCGCTCTTTGGTCCTGTATCACCACCATGCCATGCGTGGCACACGGCCCAGGCACGCCCGCCCGCTCTGTTCTGGCCACATTGGACGACATATGTCCAATATGACCTTAGTTTTCTAGATTCCTTTTCTTTTGTGCGCTGTGTTTTGGGGCAAGCCTGTTTCCATTTTCTTTTGTTGTGTCTCTGCTGGCTCGGTGCTCACATGCTCCCTGACCCTCAAAAATTGTCTGACTGCAGAGCCCCTGCTGGTCCTTGTGGTCCGTGTATCTGTCCCCTCACTCTCTCTGGTTCTGCTGCGGTGGTGGCGGCTGCTGCTGTCCCCTCTGGGTGGCTTGTGAAGCCTGCAGTCCTACTGCGCTAGGTCCAGTGGGAATTCACTGTTTTCTGAATCGGTGGTTTCAGGGCTCTTGGCACTTTGGCGCCAGTCTAGGCCCTTCCCCCTCCGCGTGCTCCTGCTCTTGCTTCCATCCCCTTTGTCTCTGTTGTTCCCTCTTCTCTCCAGGTTCTGCATGTCTCGCAGCTTCTGTAGTCTGTCTCCCACCCTGAGGTTTTGCTTTCAGTCATTATATTTTTTAATACCATTCACTTTGTTCTGAAATCTGTTTTGTTGCTCATGTTTTTTCATTGCAGGCTTATTTTTATAATTGCATTTTTTTCTTTAAAAGTCAATACATAGTATTCTCCTGTATTCTGTGTCTCATGGGTGCAGTGCCTGGGGTCTGGGGCAGGTCTGGATCTGCTCTCTACTTCTGCTGACTCATTCCCCATAACTCACCCTCTCGGTTTGGTAATCTGAGGGAAGCTGCCTGCAGACACCAGCTGTGGTCAGCCCCAGTCCGCTGGGCACGCTGCAGGCTGGTCAGAGCCGCAGTCTCTGACGTCAGTCACTTATCTTCCTTGTCAGCTGGTAGCTGCTGGCGTCCAGCCTCAGGGACACCCTGACTGCCTGCTGCTCTTAGTCTCGCTTCCTCTGCGTGTGTTCCTCTGCATGGGGTCACGTCTACCCCCCTCCTCCAGTCTGCCAGATCTGGCTCCCGAGCTGGTGTGGTGCCTGTGGGGAGGGTTTCCAGGCCCAGCAGTGCCTCAGGGTCTGCAGTTGAGTTTGGAAAGGGAAGGTTTCAGAGCATCTGGCCACTCATGATGCCAGGCTCTGGTATCCTGCCCTCTTTCCCGTGGAGCCCCTTGACCATCTCCACTGTGGACGGCTTAGAGGTTGTCTTGGACACTGAGTGATAGCACACGAGGGCCAGGCTGTGTGCTGCCCGGAGGGAAGCATTTCTGTTTGACATTTGCACTGTGGCTCTGTGCTCATGCCGGTCTGGCTGGGCACCGCAAGAGCCTTCCCCTCTATAGCCCAGTCTCCTCTGTTATCAAACACTCTGTTTGTTGCTGTGGCTGACCCAGGGGTCAGTGGTGGGCAAGGGACAGGCGGTCTCATCACGGTGCAAGAGTGTCCCTGTGTTGCAGGTCAGGTACTCCACACAGAGTCTGTTCGCACACATGAAGGGGATACAGAATGACCCGCAGGCCCTGGAGAGCTTCAGTGGGACCCTTCTGCAGGTCTTTGAGGACAACCTTCTGAATGACAGGTAAGGGGTGCTGCCATTCCTCAGACCCCCGGGTTTTAAGGGCAGGTGGGGCAGGCACAGCCAGCCAGGGCTTCTGCAGCGTGATGCGGGGCAGTCCCTGTCCACACGTTGTCTGTGGGTGGGTGTGAGGTGTTCCTGGGCCAGGTGTTGGAGGTGGTGCGGTCACTGTGTGGCAGTTGTGCCTTTGTCAGAAACTGGACTTGTGGGGTCGTTTAGACCCTCTTGTCCCTCATCTGTTTGCACATATTTATACTGTGAGCCTTAGTGTAACCGAAGTTGAGCTGTTAACCCCCTGCCCTTTCTTTCCACGTGGTGGGGTTTTCTTTCTCCTTTGCGTTTCCTATAAAGTTCACGAGCTTCCCGTTTCGACAGAACACCTGCAGGGTTTTGACTGGGTGGTCCCATGGGGGGGTTGGTGGTGTCTGTCGTGTTTCCCGCTCTCCGCACGCCCTCCCCCTCTCCCATGGTTGGCACCTGGGGCCTCACAGCATGTCCTCTCCCCTCAGGGTGTCCGTGCCGCTGCTCAAGATGCTGGACCAAATGCTGGCCCACGGGTGCTTCGACATCTTCACCACGGAGGAGAAGTGAGTGCTCGTTTTCTTCCCTGTCGGCTCCGCTTTACTGCTCACGCCTCGTTGTAGTTCACCTTAAATTTAAAGAAACAGCGCCCAGGCTCAGAGATCAGAATTCTAGGAGTGACTTTCAGGTGTGTTCAGGGTCAGGTTTTGTGTGCCTTGTAAATGCCCCCACGTGAGGCTGGCGCTGAGCAGCTGGGGAGGCAGCAGGTGACGGGGGCCGTGGCCGTCACAGGACAGAGCAGGCGGCCAGCTAGCTGAGCTCAGGCACCGGCCCGCGCCGTCTCCGCCTCTGCTGGTTTTTTCTCAGGTTTGTTTGGGACTTTTCAGTCTTTTCTGTTCTCTTCATAGTCATCCTGTCAAAGTCTAATTTTCAGTATTTTTCTTCTTCCTGGACAATTCCAAGGATGCAGAACAAGGCAAGTCCGTTTTGTTTTGTTTTGTGTGTATTACCCAGTTTCACTACTTGCTTTGTCCCTCTTTGCGCCGAGAATCCCAGTCTGGGGTCGTATTCCTTCTGCCTGAAGAACGTTCTTCAGAATTTCCTCTAGTGAGGTACGGTGGTAAATGCCTTCTGATTTTTTAAGTTTATTATTATTTTTTTTTAATCCTCACCTGAGGATATTTTTCCCATTGCTTTTCAGAGAGAGTGGAAGGGAGGGAGGGAGAGAGAAACATCAATGTGAGAGAGAGATGTCGATGGGCTGCCTCCAGCATGCACCCCAACCAGGCCTAGGGATCGAGCCTGTAACCCAGATACATGCCCTTGGTCGGAATCGAACCCAGGGCCCTTCAGTCCGCAGGCCGATGCTCTAACCACTGAGCAAAACTGACTAGGGCAATGCTTTCTGATTTTTATTTGCAAGTGTTTTTCCCAGGGTACAGAACTCTAGGCAGCTGTTTTATTTCAGGACTTAACAAATATCTCCTCCATTCTGACGCCTCCTGTCACTCTTGGAGTCGTCTGTCTAGGTGACTGCACCCCTGGAGGCAGTCTGGGTGTTTTCCTGCCTCCTCATAAGATTTCCTTCGTGGTTTTCCTGTAGTCATTATCATAACGTGTCTAGTTGTCAGTTTTTATATCTGTGTATCTTGTTAGGGATTTGTTAAGCTCGCATCTGTGGTTCTGTTTGTTTCGTGTGTTCTAGGAAGTCCTTAGTTGTCCCGTCTCTCTGGGTTTTGTCCCAGGGACACTTGGCTCCAGGTCCTCTGGGGCCCCCACTGTGCCTGTTGAGCCTTCTGCATTGGCCCCTTGCTCCTCGCCTTCACTGCTCCGTCTCCCCCTGCTGGGTGTCGGGCGTTTCTATGCTGCCTCGTCTGTTTGTGCAGTTCTTAGGTTTGGTTTATGTAGTTTTTCAGACGCCGTCTTTTTTTTTTTTGGTTTGTTTCCAAATCTGCAAGGTCCCTTGTTCTTCCCTCCAGTTCCTGTCAGGCTTGCACTCTCTCCTGTCCCCCTTTCTTCAGTGTGGCTCTGGGCTGCAGTCCTTGTGGGGGATTTCCATCTGCAGTGTCTACAGTTTTCCCATTTGTCTGAGGATTTATTGTCTGGATGCTGCGTTTGAAATGTCGTGTGAAAGTACCAGGCAGAACTCTGCCCCTTTTCTGGGTGAGAGGGAGGGCAGTAGCCACTGGGAGGGGTATCTGGGCTGCGCACGTACCCAGAGGTGGCCATAGCCCACAAGAGGCTGATGCATGCCTCATCCCCTCTCTCTTGGGGGCAGCCTTCCTGGTTTGTTGAATCTGTACCTTTGTCAGGCCAAGCTTGGGGTCTTGTCGCTGCTGGAGGCTCCACTTCCTCTGAAGGGGGCATGTCCTCCCGAATCTGAAGTCCCTCCAAGTGCCAGGCTCACTGCTTGGATCTGAAGCAGGTGGGCAGCGGCAGGGGGACCATGGACATTCCACTGTTCTGTCTGGAGAATTCTTGGGGCCCAGGGGGGAGATGGTAGCAGAGGACGTGGTTTACACGTTGATGTGACCCTGTGGGTCTGCTGGCCAGTCAGATACCGGTGAGGAAATGAGGTGGCTAAGGTGATGGGAGGCTCCTGGACAAGTAGCCTGGTGGAGGGTAGACGCAGAGATTCCTGGATGGGGGTGGGGAGGGCTGTCGGGTGGACAGTGGTGACTGGGGGGAGGGGGCTGAGGTCCACTTTATCCCCCAGGGCGAGAGGGTTTCCTTGGGGCATTTTTCAGTCGGGGGAGCTGTTGTCACAGCCCCTGAAATGGCCACAGCCAGCATGGCACATGCTTTCTGCCCACCGGGCTGGTCTGTCCTGTGCCTTTGCCCAGAGGTCCAGCAAGATGAGGCTCTGCCCCCTGACCATATCCAAGGTCGCCTGGGCCGGGCTCCAGCCTGAGGTTAGGGAAGAGGAAGCACAGGGTCACTGGGGCCAACATGCCTTAGCCCACGTTGTGTCCAAAACTGGCCTGGAGTGGGGGCCGTGGCACCCCAGAAGAGGAGCATGTCCATCGCACAGGGACCCTGGCCCTATGTCCTCAGCTGACTGACTGCTCGGCTTGGTGTGCAGAGCTGGGGGATGAGTGTGTGTCTCCCTCTGGTCACTCCTTGATCCTCCTGCCCCGAGTGGGGCCTGGCTACAGTGCTGCCCTCTTCTTTGATCCTAGGGGAGTCTGGCTGGGTTATAGCACACGCTTGATGGGACTGTCTCGGCGCTGCATCAGGGGTCTACCTGCCGAGCTTCCATGAAGATTAGGGGTGGGGGCATGTAGGGCACATGAGACAGGAGTGTCTGTCCCTTGCTGCACCTGCACAGGAACCAGTTAAGGTGACCTGGTGGGGCATCCCCCAGGGATGTGGCCCTCTGGTCATCAGCTGCCGCACCGCACGGCAGGAGCAGCTTGCTTTCAGCTCATGTCTTCTGCCCTCTGCTTTCCTTGCAGCCATCCCTTCTGTGTGAAGCTGCTCGCGCTTTGTAAGGCAGAAATCAACAAGTCTAAGGACGTCCAGAAATTGCGGTCCAGCATCGCGGTGTGAGTCCCAAGTCACTGCACCCATAGATGGGCTTGGGGAGAGGAGGTGGGGAGCAGTCATTGTGGCTCTGAGGCCATGTGAAGCTTTGAGAACAAGAGTGAAGCCATCGCAGTGTCCCCAGCTCAGACCATGCCTGGCCTTGGCCTGAGGGGAGGTGCAGTGTCCCAACACTCTGGAGATATGGGCAGAGCTGGATGAGTGGTCTGGACACCTTGATTTGCAGTGATCATGGATATTGAACTGGGGGTGCCCGAGGCCTGGGGCCATGTGGCTCCAGGCATTGTCCTGTGCACAGGTCCGCTCACCTGTGGGCTTCCCTGCAGGTTCTGTGGGATGGCACAGTTCCCTGGTGGTGTGAGGAGAAAGGTCCTTCTTCAGCTGCTGCTCCTGCTCTGCCACCCATTCCCTGTGGTGAGTGGCTGCTGCTCCTCAGCTGCCGTGACCAGCTGCCCACCCTTGGGTTTTCCCACAGTGGCATGTTGGTGCGTGCTCTGGATGCTGGTGCAGGTGTCTATGGTGCTTGGGCGAGTGACTGCAGAGTGGACTCTGGATCCGGGTGGAGGCACCGCCTTCCTCTGCCTCTTGAGACACAGCAGGGGGCCAGTGTGGGTGGGGCGTCTCTGCTTTGTGCATCTTGGTCCCCCTCCCACTAACACACTGTCCCGTCCAGATCCGCAAGACCACTGCTAGTCAGGTGTACGAGATGCTGCTCACCTACAGTGACGTCGTGGGCACAGACGTTCTGGACGAGGTCATGGCTGTGCTCAGTGACACTGCCTGGTGAGTGCGTGGCCCCCTCCCGTTCTCCAGGGCTCGTGTTGTGCACATTGCAGTGAATGGGGGTGGGGCGTAACCACCTTTCCTGTCCCTGCATTGTCTCCCCAAAACCTTCCAAAGGGAATAGGAAAAGCAAGGCTCCCAGCCCTTGAGGGCCTTGACTCTGGGTTTTACGAGGCGGCGGTGGTGGGTATAACAGTCTCCCCTGCTTGTCCACATTTCTGAAGCTCAGGCTCTCTCCAGGGGGCTGTGCAAGCCACACACGGGTGCAGAGGAGGTGCCTCCTGGGGTGTTCGGGGGTATGTTTTCAAGGTGAAATTATTTTTCTTCCAAGTGCAATTTTTTGGAACAGTGAGCTAAATGTTTATTTCTCTTTGGGCTTTTTAAATCCTCACAATTTTTTTTTTTTTTTTTTGAGAGATGGGGGGGCCCATAGATGTGAGAGAGACACATTGAATGGTTGCCTCCTGCATGTACCCCAACCAGGGCCGGGGATCAAGCCTGCAACAGAGGTACGTGCTTTTGACCAGGAATGGAACCTGGGCCAGGGCCTCTGCGCTTTTTCATGAACTAAGCATGTAGCAGGCTCTGGGTGCCGATAGGAGCTGGTGCAGCCATGCCCGCTGTACTGGGTTCAGGTCACTCTGGGGTTCCGTGCTTCTGTCCGAGCTGCAGCGTCACAGGCATGGATTGTGCAGTGCGGGAGGCTCGTCCTTACGCAAGGATGTGCCGTGTGTGTCCGAGTTGTGTGGCTGCGGCAGGGGCTGCTGTGCAGACTCGCTTAGTGTTGGACAGAGGGAAGAAGGTTCTTTTCCTGTAATGGAATACCTTTCTATTAAGAAAAAAATTCCAGAGGGTTTTTAAAAGAACTTTTTCCTTGTTACACAAGAAAAATATCCAGTATTTCTCTACGGTTGCTAAATTTAATTTTTATTTTTAATGAAAGTAATAGAACAGCTTTTAAAATAAAAACTTTTAAAAAGCCCATGTGATAAACATCTGCCCCATCTGCCCCTCCCCAGGCCCCACCTGTTTCCTGTAGCATCCTGTGTCAGGGGCAGAGTCTTGCAGTTCCTTGAGAAAGGGGATCAGGAGTGGAGCCTGTGCAGATTCACACCCGAGTGAGGGGCCAGGGTACGGGCTCGGGTGGGTGTCATTCCCTGGTCTCACCTGAGATGCCTTGGGGTTTCTGCACACCGACAGGAAGTTTACTGAGAGTGTAAAGTTCGTGGCAGGTTTGACTGCACGTGAGTAGGCCTTTCTTGGGGCTGAAGCCAACCTGCCCTCTCCTCCCCAGGGACTCGGAGCTCCTGCTCGTGAGAGGCCAGCGGAACCACCTGTGTGACCTCCTTGGCGTGCCCAGACCTCAGCTGGTCCCCAAGGTAACTGCATGTCCCCCCTCAGGCTGCGCCAGGGACACCTGGGGCCCTTTCCATGCCAGGCCTCCAAACAGCTACTGTCGAGCTACTGTCCTGAGCTCCAGTCTAGAACATCTGGGTCCTCATGGCTTTCAGGTACCCACATGGCCAGCCTCCCAGTCAGCTGGTTATCTAAAGCAGAGCTGAGGAGCTGTGGTGCATGGGCAGACACTAAGCACCGGGAGGGCTTGGGTGTTCTGCTCCAGCTGCCCTGACTCCCCGAGTCCCCCTCCCCCACAGGGCACATCTGGGGGTGTCCTGTGGAGCATCTGCACCCAGAACAGGCCCTCTGCTGGGTGGGTGGCTGTCCAGCCTCTCTGGCCCTCGGAGGAGCTGGCGTTGACCAAGCTCTTCTCAGATGCAGCCTTCCTTGTGCTGGGGAAGACGCCTCCTCAGAGCCTGGTCTGGTTGTTGTGTGTTCCCACCATCACCACTGCCACGAACACTCGTCCCACCTGGTGGCTGTCACCCTGCAGGGTCTCCAGGGCCTGCTGGTCTGTGTCCACCGAGGCCACCATTGTCCACGGCCTTGGACAATGTGTGTGTGCAGTGGCACTGTAGTCTTCTGAGATTTCAGGGCCTCAAGCTGTTCTTGCAGGCTCTGCGTGGTCATTGGGAGATTTCTGACTATTCTGTGTGTACCTGGCAGGCAGAGAATCAGGACTTACTGTTGGTTTATCTTCAGCCTGTTGGTTCTGCAGGAGCTGAATTGCGGTCATTGGGATTGAGCTGTTCCTCTGCCACCCCCACGTTCCTCATCCGTGTCTGTGCCCGTGCCCATGCCTGCTGCTCCTCTGGGCTTGGGTTTGACCCCTCCCTCTGGAGAGGCTGTGTTTGAGTTTTTTGTTGAACACCCATGCAGAAATGTGCTGGTTATGCCCCATGTGGTTCCAGGTCTCCGCACACCTGTGTAACCAACACATAGGAAGTGGCATAAATGCAGTTTCCTATAGGAAGCAGGGTCCAGAGAGGGTGGGGAGACGGTGCAGGCTGTCCTAACCCTGTCGTGTGTGCTCTGCAGCCTGCTGCCCGCTGAGGCCAGTCATGGGAGCTGAGCCCTTGCACCCACCTGTTGGGAGGAGCAGCCAGATGCTGGTCAGGACAGAAAACCTGGATACAGAGCCTCGGCCATCGGCTGGTACGCTTGCTGAGGGACTTGGAGCTTGTCACCATGGAGGCGGCTTTTTATTACACGTGCACTGCACTCTAGTGACCCGGGGTGTCGGTCCTTTTATCTTTATTTAAACGCGAGCCCACATCTTATAAAACATGTGCTGAGCAGTCTACGTTTGTGTCTGACACTGTTGCGAGCGAAGGTGAATGGGAGGGTCCAGCTGCCCTGGGGCCGGAACGGGACATCCTAATGGGGACAGTAAACTGGAGGCTAGAGAGGGTTCTTGGGCTCCCTCCTGCTCTTCCTGCCCACACGCAGGGGGGTGGCCCCAGGTGGGGACCAGGCTGGCTGCAGCCCCCCGTGTTGTGCTGTTGCTGAGGCATGCCTAGTACAGGCCTTGCTCAGCTCGGCTTAGCCGGTGACGTGCTCCATGAGACTCACGTTGTTGAATATCAGATGCTACAGGGGCCGGAGACACCACTAAGCCTTGGGGTGGCACCTTTTCCTGTTTCACCTGGGAGCGGCCGTTTCCTCCCCAAACTCACCCTGTTTAAGCATCCAGCCCATGTGGGTGTCCCACACACATCACTTATCCTCATGCAGTTTTTTACAGGCAGAAAAAGCCCTCACTGCGTTTTTAGAATCCTACCTAGGACCAGCTCCAGCCATGCAAGGGGGACCTGTGGTGGTGGCTCCAGAACCCGGCTGAGAGGCAGGTGTGTGGCTGGCAGCCTTGCACATCTCTATTGCGAGGGGATGTCCTAGGATATTGGGTTCTCTGGTGAAATGCAGGAAGTGCCACGGTCCACATGTGTGTTTTTGGAAAACTCATACCTCTTTATTGTCCATTGTGAGCTCACACTGAGCATCCAAAAAGCCAGTGAGGCTGACGTGTGTAAAGGGTTTGCATTTTAGCGCCAGGAGCTCGGAGGGGTTGGGCCTGCTGGCTGGGAGCTTCTCGTAGCTCAGGTTCCACTGTCCCCGCTGTCCCCTCTGCCTTCACAGGTTGAGGTCTGGATGCAGGAGGGATGGAGCAGGCAAGTGCAGAATGCAGACGCTCTGTCCGTGGGGCAACAAGCCCAGGACTGTGACTGTACCTGGGCCAGGAGTATCCTGCCCTCATGGAATGCGTATGATGGCAGGACTGTGGGGCGGAGGCCATGGTGGGCACTGGTGTGACCACCCCATGTTTTGCTGCTACTGCCTCCATTAGTTGGTCTCTTCCTGCCTGGAATAAGCCACTGGACTTGATGGAATTGTTTACTGTCCCTGTGCTTGACCTGGTGGCAAATAACCTTTTACCCCTGAAAGAGAAAGCCTTTATTACATTTGTGTGAGATTTTTAAGTTTGTAGATTAATTTGTATTTCATTCAAGCCTTCAAATGTGCCTCCTTCTTGAAAATAAGTAGGGAGTTTTCCATTTTAGAAGAAAGACTAGCTGGAGACCCTTGGCTGTCAGAGGCCACTGCTGAGGAGTCCTAGATGACCAGCCTTGGGCCACGCTGGTGGGAAGGCTCTTCTCCTACAAGGTCCCACCCTGCTGTCCACCGTTATGGGACACACAGCAGGTGGTGGGAGGGGAGATAGTGGCTGCAGAAAACCAAGCAGCTCAGAGAAGGAAAGAAGGAACTGTTTTTAGTGTAACAACCCCCCCCCCCCCACACACACATATTCCAGAGAAATGGGGACATGGAGACGAGTTCACCACTCAGACCCATTAACGACCCCATGTGAAGCAATTCCTCTTTCAATGCTGGTGTAACGTTGCGGCCCAAGAAAAACTGAATTGATGTGCTGGCCAGCAGTGTCCAGTGGCCTCTGCTCACCCTCGGCCACATCAGACCCCGTTGGTCCCATGCACTCAACCAGGTGCCTGCTGGCTGTGAACGTCTCCTTTGTGCCCCTGTAGCCTCCAGAGCTCCCCTGAGTCTAGGTGAGGGGTTTGGTGGGAAGCCCCAGACTCTCATGAGTTTCACTGCAGCCAGAAGCAGACAAGGGCAGATGATCCAACGTGGACCGTCATGGTAACCGTGAGTGCTGGGCGGTCATCTTGTAGAGGAGGTGGTCAGGAACCACTTGGGGGGGGGGGCAGCATGGGCCCCAGAGAGAAGGGCAAACTTGTGGCCCCAGAAAGGAGTGTGTTGTGAGTTTGAAGAGCAGCAAGAATTGGAATGTGGAAGAGTTGGTGGCTGGTGGGGGCTGCATGCACACAGCCATCTCCCAGACACAAAGCAGAGGCCCTCCAAGTGAGCGGGGACCTGGAGGCCCGAGGATCCGTGTCTGATGAGCCCCAGAGTCTAATTGTGAAGTTTTGTTTTGATGGCAGCTTGGGGACAGGACCTAAGGTGACAGCCAGGCCAAACCTAACAGGCGCCCCCCACGTGGAGCTGGGACCCTAAGTAGCTGCACTCTCAGCAGTAGGTAGAATAAGAGCCAGGCCACCTCCCCGAACACACTTGTCTCAGGCTCCACCTGGTGCTGGGGTGGAAGATCCGCAAAACTCTGAACAAGGGAATTTGACCAGATGGAGCAGAAGAGGCCGAGGAAACCCCCTCTGGAAGGGGGAATCCCCACAGGGAGTTAAGAGAACGTGAGTTCCTATTTCAGAAACTTTTAGAATCAAGACACAAAGTGTGAAATGAATTTATCAAGGAGATTAAAGACAAAATGCTCAATGGGCACAGCTCAGAGAACTAGTGCGAGAAGACCTGCAGAAATTATCCAGGACAGCTAGGAACACGCAGGCAAAGGAGACACCAGAGCGAACGGACCCGTGGTAACGCGTCTAAGGGGACTGCGGGCGCTCATACTTGTTGCGAGGCAGCCGTCCCCGATGCAGAAGCCCTCTGGGGGACAGATGACAGCAGAGGACCTGCTCCTTGTCTTGATCTGCAGTGTGTAGCGTGTCAGGTGCATGGTGAGGGTGTGGGCCCTACACCAATCAGAATACGCTCACACCCCCCCCAGGTGAAGGGCCACCTCTCATGCAGGCTGGCCCTGCATCAGCCACCGCCACCACCTACGGGTTCCCACACGGGCTACATGGCCGCTCTTCCCAACCTGCTCTCGATCCCTTGTCACCTGCAGGACACCCTGGCTGCTGCGGGTCTGTTAGCTGAAGTGAAGGAAGTCCCGGCCCTCCTGCAGGTGCAGCGACCTCAGGTTGTCCTCAAATGCGCCCCCTGTAAGGTCCTATTGGAGGAAGAACAGGTCTGGCATGATCCAGGCCTCCCCTGGCCCGCACTGGAGTCCCCACAGAGCCTCCCTCCCGGGTTTGGAGTCCCCTGTGGCCACCTGTCAGGAGGTCCACTCTGAACTTGTGCTGCACTGCTCAGAGGGGAGGGGCCACAGTGTCCTATTGGTCACCATGGGAGGTGGGGGCCTAGTGAGACGCCTCCACTAAGCCTGGTTCAGCCCCTCCCTGAAGGCGGCAACTGGCCCCACCATAGGGACCTGGGGAAGGAAGTGGGACTCATAGTCCCTTCTGCTCACCCCTTTGTTCAGGGAAGACCCCCATCTACCTCCTCTGCAGGGGCCAAAGTGGGAGGCGGCCCCAGGAGACAGAAACTGCCACTCAACACCCAGCTGCTGATGGATCCCTCCTGCCTCCCGCTTCACCCCGTCGAGAGGGCCATGACCTTGCGAGGAGGGTCAGGACCCAGGAGGCAGGCTCCATCCAGGTGTTACACGTGATCCTGCAAGGTCCCTGAGGTGACCCCAGGGTGCTGCAGGACTTGGGGACAGGTCTCTAAATGCTTCAACTTGGCCTGTGCACCAATGCTGGCTTTCACCAGGCCACCCAACCCTAACCCTGGCCCTGATTCTTACCACCAAGCCCTCCTGCACCCAAGGGCTCCTATCCCATTCCTCACGCAACGACCCTGCTGCCTCAACAGTTCGACTCCCCAAAGACACAACCAGCCCACCAGCAAGTCCCTGGTTTCCAGCAGCACATGGGAGAGGCCAGTGCTCTGCTTGGCTACCACGTTCGTTCCCCTTGGGTATCATTCATAGGTCAGGCCCACTGCCCAATGCAGGAGCCAGCCTGGCTGGGCACACCCTGGGCCATCACTGCTCCTCCTGCAGTTAAATACGTGTAGCAGGGCCCAGTAGTAAGTGAAAACCACTCTCCTTGAAAACATCTGAAGTTTCCAGGTTCTGGCCTCTGCCTTGCTGTCCATGTTTGAACCCCCTTCTCCCCATTCTCACTCCGCTCCTGAGACTTCAAGGGAAACACTCCTGGGCTCAGGCTCAGCCTGGAGTTTGGCCCAGAGGTTGTGGACAAAGGCTGACAGCCCTGGGCTTGCAGGGGGCCTACGGGAAGGAGGGCCTGTTCCTGACTGCGGAAGGTTCTCCTTAAGACTTCACTGCAGTTGGATGTGTCTATAAATTGACATGGCCCATTAAGGAAAGAAAAGTCCAGACAAAACCAATGAAGGGTCACAACCCAGGAGGTGCAGGTGACTTGTTCAGCTGTCAGGAGGCACAATCCCACAGATAAAGGGAGACGCCTGCTCAGAAACGGCACAGAACTGCACGTGCCCAGGAGCTACAGGAAGGTGCTCAGCCTCACGGGTAATCAGACATGCATCTTAAAACGAGTGAGTGCCACAGCCCTAGCTGGGGAACTGGCTCTCACTGTCCAGTCGGTGAGCCTGTGGCCTGGGACCCCATCCTGCCTCTGGGTATCCTCTGGCCTGCCCACTTTGTGGGACATCGTCTAGTGAAGTGGACAGAAGACACAGCCACCCCACGACCCGCACTTCCACTCCCGGTACCAAACCTGGAGAGGCGTCAGGTGAGTGTCAGGACGTCCTCACAGCAAAGCCCTGGAAACAGCTCCCAAAGGCCCTGCTGCTGTCTGCCACCTCGTGATCCAGGGCTTGTCACAGCCCCACAGCCACAGCCCAACACTCACCAGCTTCACGCAGATGACAAAGGGCGGCCGGGCAGCTCGGAAGTGCAGGATGGGCACCTGGGGCTTGGGCCTCTCCTAAGAGACAAGACGGGCTGTGGGCACTGCTTCATGTTCCTCCAGCTCCTGCAGGAAGCACCACCACTGCGGGGGGGCGCTACCTGAGCCCCTGCTCCGCCCGCAACTGGACACCGAGGGCTGGACCCAGGACCCACCCCCCTCATCCGGCCACCTTGCAGCCGCTGCAGAACCAGCCCGAGGTGGGTGACTGGGAGCCCCAGACCTGTGAGCAGGGTTCTCCAACAGGAAGATGGGAGTGGGTACAGGAGCCTGCGGATTGCAGCTGTCTGGGCCCAGGTGGCCTTTCCCAGGAGGGAGCCTGGAGGCGGGTCAGCGTGGTGTGGGGGCCCTCTGTGTGGCCAAGCCCCAGCCCCCAGGACTCCCGCACACCTGAGAGTCCTCGTAGCAGTAAAAGCCCTTCCTGATCTTGTTTTCATCAACGTCACAGAAGGCGGCCACCTTGGGGGAGACACAGGACACCAGACTCCTGCGGCACTGTGGGGGGAGGGGTGGGGGTGGAGCGGGGGAGGATGGGCCCACCTTGCACCGCGCCCCTGCTGTGAGGCTGCGGTAGAGCCTGCGGCCCTGCTTGCCCGCATTCCAGATGGTGAAGGTCGACCAGTGTGGCAAAGCCCGTTCTTCCAGGAAGCGGACACGGTGGGTCCAGATGGTGCTCCTGTGGAGGGAAGGCTGTGGCCCGTCCAGTCCCCACCCACCCCCAGACCCACCTTCCCCCACCAGCCTAGCAGGTCCCCTCGGCACATGTCCCCTGGTCTTCCATCACCTTGGGGCGGTATGTGCCTCCCACTCCTCCCCGCTACACGCTCAGCATCTCCACTGTTGGCCCAGGATAACGTGCCAGGCTCCACAACTGTGCCCACCCTCACCGCCACTTGGACCCTGGGACATGCCCCTGTCATGTCCACGCACTCAGGACGCATGGCAGACACCAGGCATAGGCCCTGGGGAGCCCAAAGGAGATGCAGCCACCCCAAAATTGGGCACCTGCAAGGGCAGTAAACTCAAGCAGAGGGACCTGGACAGGCCCTTCAAGTCACTATGTGGTTGTGTCCCACGAAAGCAGCCCAGGTGGCTGGGTGGTCTTCTCCAGGCATGGACCCCCCATTGGCCCCGTTACATGCAGACCCGGAGGTCCAGGCCTGGCCACAAGGTCTGCCGCTGCCTGAGCGCAAGCGTGAGGAGGCCAGCACGGTCAGCTGTTCCGGTTTAATATGTTCTAACAAGGGCAGTGCTGGGTGGGTGACTAACATGGGGCCAGCCCTTCCATGGGGCAGGCTCCGACTGCTGGGCATTGCCCCGTCTGCCCACTTCCCACTTCAAACTGGAATATTTCACACTTGTGTTGGGCGGCGTGGTTTGGGTGGGGGGTTACTGGAGCTCGCAAAGATTGCTGACTCCTTAATCCTGGCCACTTAGCACCTCATTTCAAAAAGAAACACACAGGCTACACACACTCCAAGCCAATTACACACCACACAGGCCTGGCCACGCAACATGCAGCTTTGCCAACATCCAAGAAAATGAAAAATTTCTAAGGACAAAAGAACTTCATGCAACTGAGTCCAGCAACTTGAAAAAACCCTGAGCGAGGAAGAGCTGGGGGGCTTTAGATAGTCACGTAGGACATGCTCCTCTTTCAAGTAGGGAGCGCGGGGGACAGCCCAGTGTCAGGAGGCCCTGGGGGGGGGGGGGTCCACTGGTTCAGGGCATCTGGGTTGGGCAGAAATGGGAGGTGCTCTGGGGTCCCTGCCGGGGGTGGGGGGCACCCTGGAACTTGTCTTCCCCCACAAGGGCGAGCAGGTGGGAAGGGGCTGTAGACACAAGGCCTGTGCAGTCTCCCCATCTGCTCAGCACAGGGTCTGGCCCCCTTCTGTGACTTAAATTGCTTCTCTTTTTAACCAGTTTTCTTCAATTTGAGGTACACACAGAGTGAAACTCCCATCAGAGTGCCCCACAGTTCCTGTGGTCGGTCACAAGGATCTGAAATGGCCCAGACCAGACCTCTGAGCATGTCAGAGCTGCCAACCAGACGCGCCTAAAGCCTCAGGCATGAGGGTAGCTTGGGGCCCCACACAGGGCCGGCACCAGACCCAGAATGTCCTATAGGTGGTCCTGTGGGGAGGGACGGCCCCAACCTCCATGTCACACTGCCCCCGGCACGGATTCTGACCGTGGGCCTGTGTGAAAGGAGCACAGCATTAAACGACCTCCCTGTGCCTCCCGAATCTTTTTAGGGGTCTCCTGTCTGAAAATACCATGTGGTAGCTGGTGGAAGTGAGGAACTGCTATGCGTACATCTGTGGGCACTTCCTGCACTAGTTGCTTCCTCCTCACACTTAGTGTCTTCACACCCCTCTCTACCTGCTGGCGCATGATGTCCTCACCCAAGGGCTGGGCAGTGCAAGGGGCCAGTGCACTGGTTTCCCCAAACCCGCAGGTGGGCATTTCCAGAACTTTCTGGGGAGGAGCAGCAGTGTTGTGGGCACAGCCTGCACTGGGCCTCAGCAGACCTGGAGTCTGAGCAGGAGGCATGAGCCCCTCAGCCAGGGGGAGGCAGAGACACTGGTGGGGGGACCACACAGTCCCCAGTAACTCCAGTGGGGATAAGAGCTCGACTACAATAAAGCAAAAATGCAATTTTGAGAAAGAATAGGCAGAATGCCACCACTTACGTAACATTTAGAGGTAAAGGGTACTGTTCAGAAATTACACACTGTGAAGTAGAGAAGTGACCAGTGCCAGGCTCAGGGCAGCGGGACCCTGGCTGCTGGGCAGGAGATGGAGCCTGGGGAGAGCATGTCGACCGGGTGAGTCGGGTTTTATTTTAAACACTTCATGACTTTTGGTGTCCGAAGTATTTCAGTGAAAATTGTTAAATGATATAAATGCTGACCATTCTGAATTTAAAATAAAAGGGACCAGAGCTGGAGCACGCCCAAATGGAGGGCTTTTGGGGAGAGAGTTTGAAGGAATTCAGTTCTTGACAAGCCTCAGGGTATAATTAAGCTCATTACTGTGAGGTTTTCCACTCACAGCTCAAAGACTTTAATCCCATACAGAAACTGACATGAGATCACTTCTTTTGTGTTGTGGGTGGTAAAGCCTCATGCTGCAAAATAAGGGGGGAAAGGTCCCAACTTAAGACGCGCATCACCTGCAGGTAAGATGAGGAAGAGGCCTCGTGTGGCGTGAAACTGCTGCCTGGTGCCTCCCGGATACGCCGGCAGCAGCCAGGCCGCAGGCTGGAGAGTGCTGTGGTCACCAGATTTTAAATTTTTGAAGAAATTTAAAATCTATCAGTAATCAGATTTTAAATTTTTGAATCTATCAGTAAACTTATCTGGCTTGGCTTTTCCTTATGGAAAGTTTCAAATTACAAATCTAATTTTTAATTATTATTCATATTTTAAATATGTTGGATCGGGAGTGATGCCCCCCCTTCATTCCAAACATACTGGTAATCTATACTTTCTTTTTTAAAAATCAACCTTGCTAGAGATTTGTCAACTTTATTGACTATTTCAAATCAGTTCTTGGTTTTGCTGATTTTTTGGACTGGACTCTCGTTCTGGTGCACAGGACAACCCTCAAGCGAGCACCCAGCCAGGGCTGTCCATCTCCAAGCTCGCCGCCTTCCACTGTTCATTTCTTTTCTCCTGTTGACTTTGAGTTTACTTTGCTGTTACTTTAGTAACTTTTAAAGGTGGAGACTTAGATAATTGCTTAGTTTCTTGTTCTGTAAATATAAGCTTTAAAAGCCGTAACATTTTGCTGTAAACTCTGCTTTACCTAAATTCTACAAATTTTGACATATTGTTTTAATTTTCATCAAATTGAAAGTTTTCTAATTTCCTTTGTGACCCCCCCCCCCCCCCGCCTTGGTGGTTTAATTTCAAAATACTTTGGATTTTCAAGATGGCTTAATGATGTCTAATTTAATTCTGTATGGATATGAAACATATCCTATATGATTTCAATCATTAGAAGTTTATTCAAATTTGTTTATTAGTCCAAAATATCCTGTCTTGCACTTTAGAAGAATGTGTATTCTGCAGCTGGGTACAGTACTCCCTCTGTAACTGTTAGCTCACAATGGCTGACACAGCTGTTCAAGTCTTCTGCATCCTTACAGATCCCCCTATTTCTTCTATCAGTTACTGAGATAAGAGTGTTAAAAATTCCAGCTTTAACTGTGGATTTGCCTACTTCTCCCTGTTTCTGTTAGGTTTTGCTTCCTGGGTCTTGAAGCTCTGTGATTAGGGAAATACACATGTAGGGTGGTTGTGTCCTGTGAGAGGACCTCTTCCCCAGTGTGTAAGTCACACTTGTTCATGACACAAACCCCAACAGTGACGCTTCACTAAAGCCATGGCATCCAAGTTCAGATTCCACAAGGACGGGAATCGAGTCCCTTCCCAGCTCTGTGTTCTCACATTGAACAGCACACGTGGAAGCTCAAGCACCTCACAAGTCGACATGGAGGCTGCCATCTGGGACCCCACACATGACACGCACAAGTTGGCATCGCACCCGCCGTGACCCTGATGCTGCAGCCCTCAGCGTATGTGGACAGGACACCTCCCAGGACAGGGTCCCAGTCGAGAAGCCATAGCCTTCTGACAGGTCTCACACCCTCCAGGGAAGGACAGTGTCAGCTCAACCTCCAGAAACACGAGTGCACGTCCCTGCCTCAAGCTCTTTACGTTCAGAGGATCTCCTGACGACAGCCCTGTCTGAAGAGCCCATTCCTTCCTGTCCCCAAAAATGAGCAGCATTACGATGGTGAGGATCCAAGGGGGACACACGTGTAATTGTGAGAAAGTGTAACTTGCACACAAACATGTGCACACAAACGCAACACACAGTTTGAACTCGAGAGACACCCCTTCTTTCAACCTACCTGCCTCTTCTGCACCTCTCCTGCCCCATCCCCAGCAGTCAGCCTCCAGTTCGTACCTGGCACAGTGGCTCAGGCCGGCGGCTGTGGAGCCTGGGGGACATGTGGGCTGTGCTCGACGGAAGAGAAGGGAAAGAGGGAGTGGGCTGGCTCCCTGTGATGCCCCAGGTGAGGGGTGGCTCAACCCGTTCATCAAAGCCTTCCCCTCAGTTGGGGCAAAAGAAAAGGGCACCCCTAGCCCACCTGCAATCATGTTAGAGGTGTGCAGGGCTCACTTCATAGACGTGAATTCTCTCTCAGGTTAACCTCACACTGGACACTGGACCCTGGACCTCAGCTGGCCCCTCAAAGTCCACAGCACCCCCGCCCCGCCCCAGGTCTGGGGGCCTACGTACTCGAGGATGGAGTGTGTGGCTGCGCTGGGATGGTAGCGGTAGAGGAGGAGGCTCTGGTCCACCCGGACAACACCACCACCCTTCCTGAGGTGGTTGTAGAAGAACAGCAGGTCCTCAGGCACGCCCTGCAGGGGAAGGAGAGTCTTTATGCACACGTATGTG
Source organism: Miniopterus natalensis (assembly GCF_054644295.1). Lineage (NCBI taxonomy): Eukaryota > Metazoa > Chordata > Mammalia > Chiroptera > Miniopteridae > Miniopterus > Miniopterus natalensis. The sequence continues at coordinate 45,979,401 of NC_142097.1, forward strand.
CACAACACGCCTGTGCTGAGTGCTTTCCACACGAGTGTTTTTCCATTCAGGCAATGAAATGGGGATGCTGCCCAGGGTTGCTGGCCACTCGGCCGCCTTGATCCTTGAGGTTGTGGCCTGCTGACAACATGCCCATCAGCCCCAGCACGCAGTTATCTCTGGGCAAGAGTTACTCCACGAAGCTCTTTAATACAAGAAGGTGCTAGAGGAGAGTAGCAGTGGCAGCCTGACCGGGGGGGGGGGGGGGCGGGGGGGCGGCGCAGAGAGAAGTCCCCCGTGTCGCCATCGCAGCCTCCAGCTGGAACCTGGAACCTTGTTGCTGGTCTACTGAGACCCGCCCTACCCATGGATGGCACTTGGCTCCTACAGGTTCTGTGGGGTTTTCCATGGGGTTCTCCTGTCTCCTGAGAACTCAGGTCCACCCTCCCCCAGGCTGGACAAGAGGAAGGGGTAGCCCCTTCCCGCTCACCAGGGCTCAGACCAAGGCTGGGGCATCGGGGCCTGTGGCCACCTGCTGGTCAACCTCACTGACAGAGATGCTGAGCTGGCTCCTTTTAAGTTCAAAAGTGAAATCGGGTGAGTGGAGGGCCGAGTGGTTCTCAATAGCAGGTCAGCAAAGGTGGACTCACTGAGTGGAGCCCAGTGACCGCTCAGGGACGCCACGGGACACATGGCTCCAGGAAGAGGCTGGTTTCCTGACAGTCCAGCCTGTCCTGCCTCCTTGGCTGGCTCTCAAAACCTGAGTCTGGTTCAGCCAGCCCACTGCCCCACTGCTTCCAATAAAGCCTGTGGCTACTTAACCTCAGCCTCTTCAGGCCTCCCGTTTGTACCTCCACTGGCCCTGCTGCTCCCGTCACTGGCCCTCCTCTCCGGGGCCCAGTATGGACCCTCCTCTTCACTAAGGCCCAGGGAGAAATCGTCCAGTGCTTAGGGTGCCTGTGTCTCCGCAGAGGGCATTCCAGAAAAACATGTCAACTCCAAAGGAACTATGGTCCAAAGGAACCATGGTCCAAAGGAACCACAAAAACATTTCATGTCCTTGCCGTCCTATGGTGGCATCACTACCATCTGTCACCTGCCTGCTCACCTCCCAGATTCCTCATTGGCTCCAGCTGCAGCACAGCCCTGGTCCCAGTCCCTCCCTGGTCCCCGGTACAAAGGGAGGGACAGGCTTCTCTCTCCTCTGGGAGCTTTCTCTCCAGGTGGAATTAACTCGAGCTGAGGCGTGACCCACGCCCAGATCCTGAGACTGCTGGTGGCCACCATCTAAGGATGTATCAGACCCTAAAGTCGGTGTTTTCTGGCAAGCGTCTCCTGGGGAGCATTTCTGTGCTTTCTGCAGGTTCTGAGCAGCAGGGGCTTGGACTCAGTTCCTGGGAGAGCAGCTGCTGTTTGCAGCAGGGAGACTCATGGGGCGTCCCCTTGCCCACCTGTTGTCTTAATTTTAGGGAGAACCTATTGGCTGAGAGATCATCCACCTGGAACACAGCTTGGCAGCCTCTCCTGCTTGGTGCCTGCTGGGCACGGTGGCAGTGCACGAGCGCCTTACACTAGCGTGGATTTGGGGGAGAAACAGGAACAGTGCCCAGCAACCTAGAATTGTGACTGGCATGTCTCCACGACAAAGGAACCTGGAGCCAGGCAACCTGCATGTCCACCAGGTATGGTCTGGGCCAGGAGGAACACAGCTGGTCTTGGGGACATGAGCCTGGTGTGGCAGGGGAACAGGTTGGGCCCAGCCCCTGGTTCACATCTCAGTGCAGCACCTCTGGGCAGCCCCTTAGCTCTGATTAGAGCTTGTCTGGTGGCCATGAGGGACTGTCCAGCCAGGGATGCAGTGGTGGTGGTGGTGGGGAACAGCAGAGGAGTCTAAGCCTTTCTCCAAAATGAGGCTGTGTGAGCCTCATGGGGGTGTGGCAGGGGGGTCAGGAGAGGGTCGGTCTGCATGACGCCCATGCGGTCAGTGACCTGTTGACTCAAACCCAGAAAAACTGTGGCTAAGGTCCCAGGGCAGATGGTGGGGTCTGGCCTGAGTCACTATGCCCACTTTAGGTCTGGGACTTCTAGACCCCTCCGGCCTCTCTATCCAGGTTCCCTCTCGCCCTGCCCCCTACCCAGCAGAGCAACTGGGAAGGCCTGCTGGGCCTTGACACACCTAGTCCACCACCCGCAACATGGAGAGCAGACCTCACGCTCTCAAAGCCCATTGACTGGGAGGGTTAAGGGAAAACACACTGATGAACCCTGAGGTTTACTTTTTACTTGGGTGTAGGAGTGTCCACTCTAAGACTATCTAGGGAGGGAACAGTGAGCAGGTAAGCAGCCAGGTCTCCAGGTGGGCCGCGCTCCTGCCCAGCTTGGGCACAAATGTGCAGGGGCTGCTCCCACAGGGGCTGGGGTGGGAACAGGCTGCTCTTCTCCCACCATCACCCCACTGTCCACATTCTGAGCTTTCCCACAACAGCTTTCAAACCAGGATGAGGTAACCTGGGGCCTGGGCCAGGGCAGGTGTGAGTCAGGCAGGGGCCCCAGGCGCCCTCAGCCTTCACACACAAATCCCCTGCTTTTGGCAAAACAAATGTGGTGCCTGGGCCCCAGCTGCTCTCTGGGACGCTCAGCAGAGCACGGAAGTGATTTCCTAATCCCTGGATCCCAGGACTAGGTCACGGTGCCTACAAGTGAGCAAGGCGGGGCGAGGCGACCCAGTCTCGGGGGTGACAGCACCAACCCCAACCCCAGAGGAGGACTCCACAGGGGGACCCACACTTACCTGCCCGCCCTCGTCGAACTGGCCCACGTGAGAAAACCATGCTCGAGAGCAGAACCAGGTGGGCATGATCACAGTTGGGCCATTGGAGGTAAAAACCTAGAGCAATTAACATGCTGTTTTTAAAAGTGAGAAAACAAAGCTGAAACGCATGAAAGGGTACAGATGATGACAATTTAGGTGAAACGGACAAATTCCTAGAAAGGCAACCATCAAAGTCACTCAAGAAGAAATAGAGAATCTATATAGATCTGTACAACAAAGAGACGGAGAGTTGTAAATAAGCTGGGGGTCCTGCCCAGGGCTGTCCACAACCCGAGTCCATCCCACCAGGAGGCATGTTTGCCAGAGAGAAGGAAGAGAAATCCAGAGGCTGAGCCCAGTGGCTCTTAGGTTTCTTTTGCTCAGTGTGGGAGGAGAGGGAGGAGTTTTTTCTGAAGACGCAACACAGCCGATCAAAGCAAGATCAAAGCAAACTTAGCCCCATGTGGCTTGAGCCCTCCAGAGTCTCCCAGCTCCCGATTCACAGGGAGTCGCCCAGATCTTCCTTAATCGCCCAGAGCAACACCTATAATTTTTCAGGGCTGCTGCTTCCCAGACATTTCTTAAAGCATCATACTTTCTCAGTCTTATTGACCTCCACCCCCCAATACTACTCAAGCAAGATAGAACAGTTTCCAAAGCATTTCGAAATGTTTTCCTCAAGAACAGAGAGAACTTCTGTCCCAGGGCATTTCTCAACCTTCCTGCCTTTCACCAAGCTTCCAGGTGGGGGTGCCGGGACCCCGAGGGGCTGTCTCTCCACTCCTTGCACTCACCCCTTTCCCATGGACTGGTGTCTCCTCCAATAAACACTCATTCTGAATTACCTCTGAGCCACATTTGCGGAAATTCTGGAGGATCCACCTATAGCTCCAACAGAGCAAGCCTCAGATCCGTTCTCGGGGGTTCAGGGCTACGTTGCTCACAGCCTCCCTCCAGCCCAGCACACGGGATGTGGGACCTGGGGCCGTTCTTGCTCCAGTCAGGGAGGCAGGGAGGTTGCCTCCAGCTGCTGGTTTCCTCTCCCCTGTCCTATCAAGTGACACCTAACGCAGTTCGTAAGAACTTTTTATGATGAACTCCTAGGATCGAAGATTTTAAAATTCAGGCAGTCTCATAAAAATCAAGGAATGGAAAACCAGAAAAACCTGGTTAAAAAATGTTCCCTAGCCCTAGGCCGGGTAGCTCAGGTGGTTAGAGCATCGTCCCAATACCAAGGTTGCGGATTCAATCCCTGGTCAGGGCACATACAAGCAGCAACCAATGATGTATAAATAAGCGGAACAACAAATCTCAATCTCTCAATGAGTTTAAATGAAAACTGCTGCTTTGACTGCTGAGCTTGGACAGGCCAGCATCCTCCCTCCTGTCTCCCCCACTCCTGGGGTCTGAGAGTAAACACGGTGCAGAAGTTGCAGAAAACTCAAGAATTCTTGGAACCCAAATGAAATAGGCCCAAGAGGCATAAATGCTTTCATTTTGATATTTTTCATTCTTACACATTCAGGTAAATTATGGGCAACTGGACCTGTTAATCAGGTGACGACACTGAGGGGGACGGGAGGTCCGCACAGGCCCAGCAGAGGGCGCTCTGGGCCACGAGGAGGCCTGGGAAGAGCACCAGCAGGAGCAGTTGTGGGTCAAAACCAGGCCTCAGGCCACAAGGCCCAGCAGTGGCTCCCAGTCAGCCCCCTGCGGCTTCGTCCTGTGATGGACACAGAGCTGGCTTCACTGCGGGGCTGCCCCCCACTCATCACCAAGGCCACCCCCTTCCCTCCCATGAAACTGATGCTGGGACTTTCTAATCCTTTTCATTGATATTTGTCTCCACTTTCAAGCTATCACTCCCTGCCTGTGTCACCAACTAAAAAAAAAAAAAAATCAGATAATCCAGTTTCTTAGAATTTTGTCAAGATGGGCCCAGGCTGCTGTTCTGGGAAGCTGGGTGAGTTTGGGGCTCTCCCCTTGTTTTGCACCAACAGAAAGTACACTTTGCAAAAATGAATTGTATGTAGCTCTCAAACCTTAAAAATCTATCCCAAGGTGCCTCGCATACAGAACAAAGGGAAACAGACTCCGTAAGCCACTGGCAAACTTGTCCTTGGTTCTCAAGAAGGACACGTGGATACGGAAACTTCAAATGCTTTCAGTGCTTAAAAGGAAGAGCGTGTGGATGAGACTCAACACGGGCTCAGTGTTTACGTAAAGAGAAGCCCCAGAGTCAGAAGCATTCAGAGAAACTCACAGGCTGAGCTCATTATCGAGTCTCAGCAGGAAGTGATATGGTTCTTACAGAGAAAGAGCAAAGTTTACATGACTCATTACCAGATTTCTGTGGCTGCTTATCCTTATTTCTAAATTCTAATTTGTTGGAAGACTATCTTTAGACAGATAACAAGTTTTCCAGGATTCTGACATTTTAACACCCACATAGCAACAAGAATAAACTTTGATGTGAAACCCAAAGCCTATGGCTTCTGGATTTAATAAAGGCACGACGTTAAATGCTTCCTTTCCCAGCCACGTTTCAGAGAAAGCTGGTGAGCACCCGCTAGTCCACCACGCTGAACTTCACTTGTTTACAGGGACCTAGACCACAGATACCGCTTTAAGATACTCCCTTTAAAGAAGAAAATGAAACATGGTACAACTGAATCCACGTCAGAATACTTCGGATTTTTAAACTTCACGAGCGCTGACTGGATTGAGTTAGGTGTGAAGATGTGAAACTTCATGGTTTTACCCAAACCAGGCAGGTTCCAACCATCTTGCTGTGGATGCTGCTGACAAAGGAGCAGCCCTGTCAGAACGCTGCCCTCCCGTCCAGGCCCCCTCTCGCCTGCGTCTGCCCCACTCCCGTCTCCAGCCCTCTGGCTCCTGCTCCTTCCCAGGCAGGCTCCTCTGAAACGCTGTCCCCTTCCCCAGTGAGCGCCTGGCACCCTGGAGGTAGGAAAACCAGGTGCTAAAAGGATGAACCAAGCCCCAGCTCAGCATAAGAGACTGGCCAATTCCCAGACTGGGCAGCAAGTACCTGGGTAAGAAGCTGATCGGATGTTAGCTGGTTGATCCAACGCATGTATCGTTCTGTGGAGTTGGGGGGCTCTCTCCTCACTTGGCAACCTATGATCTGTGAAACAGAAGTCACTGAGTTCACGCATGCACACACCTGCATGTCTACCTCTCACCTGGCACAAACTGGCATCTCTGGGCTGGATTAGGGGAAACCTCCAGAGTAAAGGGAGGAGAGGCAGGCGGGTTCTCATGATGGATCCTACACTGGACGGCCCTGGGTAATGTGTCTGTCTTGTCACAGATAACGCTCCCCCTGTAATGCACACAAACTCACGACAACTCCAAACACCCTATTTCTTCTAGAAACGCTCTTCATGAACCTCAGCTCAGAGGAGACGTGAGCAGGTCGCTGCTATGCCTCTGGAAGCGAATCTGAGCAGCCCATGTCTCGCCTCCTGAAAGCAGTAACCTCTGTCCCACAGCTGATCTCTGCTCAGAAAGGTTCAGGACAAATGCCACAGTGGGAGCTGCCTAGTGACGCCAGAAGTTCTGCAGAGAACTTGCGGCTGCACCACGTATGGAAGCTGCCCAGGGCCTTGCCTTCACAATTAGGTGGTTTTCTTGTAACCTGCTTTCAGAAAACAGTGACCAAGGGCAAGCATACACTTAGCGTTCATTTCATTCTTTCCGACTAAACATACGATATAAATGACAAAACTACCAACCAGCAACTGCAAATTAAGATTTTGTAGGTCATGATTAAAAAAAAAAATCCAACCCCACAGTAACAAGCTCTCTAAAGCTGCTTTGCTCTGATGCAACCAGACTGTGAGGACATCTGTGGTCTCCGCTGAAAACCTGCAATACAGGAGCTGGCTCCACAGTAACGGCGTCGACCTACCCGGCCGGCCAGAGAACATGCAGGAGAAAACAGTTTCTCCTGAACGTAAATTCAGTAGGTTAGCAAGAAAACCTTTAACCTAGAACTTGATAAAAATGCAGACTAAGGTGGTTTTAATTAAGATGGCAAGAAACTAACACCATCTGCCTTTTTCCCAAATTCCTTGCGTGTCGGTAGATATCATGGTCCAGCTGAGCCTGTGCGTGCAGCACCTCCCAAAATGTGGAATACACGTCAGTGCTGGGAAACTGCAGTGCCATGGTCACTCTGAATGAAGACGCATCTTCCGTGAGGACGGTTCACCCAACTGCTCAAACACGCCATCCTCCTTGCTGGGGGGGGGGGGGGGCACATGACGGACCACGTGTGTGCGACTGTGTCACAGGACCCCATGGTCAGCAGGGACAGGCAAAAGCAAAGACACTGGTTCAAGCAGTTAGCTCGGCTGTCAAGTGCTACTTAAGCTCCAGAAAACCTGGGCTGCTGCTCCGGGATCGTGCCATCTGTAACACGCCACACCTGTCAGGCAGGGCGAGAAATGTCTGCACACCGGGATCTGCTCTGCCCTTGCAGACGACGTGTGAGCAGAAGTCCGTCCAGGGTTCCTTCCCACTCCTCCTCTTCCCAGGAAAGGAGCAAGACTACAATACCTTCCGTTATTTTTTTTTTAATCCTGAACCCAGGATATTTTATCCATTGCTTTCCAGAGAGAGTGGAGGTGGAGAGAGAGAGAGAGAGAAACATCCATGTGAGACACATCGATTGGTTGCCTCCAGCATGCACCCCGACCGGGGCAGGGGATCAAGCCTGCAACCCAGGTAGGCGCCCTTGGCCTGAATCAAACCCGGGACCCTTCAGTCCGCGGGCCGATGCTCTAACCACTGAGCAAAACCTGTGAGGGCTAAGACCACAAAATCTTGTTTGTGCATCTAATCTCTCCTTTCACGTCACTGAGAAATCTCACCAACATTGCTGGCGGCTGGCTTATTGACCCCCACAGAGGAATCCAATGTCTGGTGACCGGGAGCCTGGAGGTTCCAGATCTGGCCCACTGCCCAGAGCTGGATGACATTCCCACGTGGCTTCCCGGGAGAAACAGCTCCCTGTCTTAACGCTGTGTCCAAGTGTGTTTTCTGACCTCTTTCCCAACCAGGAAGGGAGAGAGATTAAATCAGTGACCGTAGACATCCATGAAGCCTGACAGTGGAGTCTGAATGTCCAGCTCTGCACTCTCTGGATCTGGTGGGAGTCCCAGAGCCACATCCGGCGCTTATAGCTCCGGCTAAGGGTCCTCTCCTGTCCCTCGGCTTCCACACCCCTGGTGATATGCCTCCCAGCACTGTGTCCCACCTTCCTCTTGCTCTGGGCTCTAGCTCTGACCTGGGCTCATTGGCCACATGCAGCCTCTGTCACTGAGGTTTGTGTCCACTTGGGAGGCTGCTGTTGACAGTTACGCCCTCATCAGTGTGCTTACTGCTTGGAAGGGTTTGGCAGATTAGACTGGAGTCTGTAACCACTGACTTTGGATGAGGGAGGTTATCTTGGGCAACGTGCCAACCGACTCCATCAGGTGGATGTCCCACAAGGACCCTATGGCCACACAGATTCCACAGCTGCTTGCTCACCACCCCAGGGTTGACCCCTGCAACGACGACCCCATACTTGGCACAGGATGGGCTGGATGGGCTGCCATGGGGAAACCGCAGCCCCTAGCCCAGGCTCTTGGGACAGTACCCCCATGCAACGGCCTGGCTCTGGCGCCGAATGGGAAGCTGTTCTAAAGATGAGAACACGACTGAGGTTACTTAGGTGGTGAGAGTCATCTTTTAAACCCTGTAGCTGACACTACAGCTCTCGGCCTGTGCTTTCAGGTCCAAGGGGCACAGCTTCCAAGATGCTGGTTAAAATAAAATCAAGAAGCCCTATGTGCCCATTGGAAGGTGACAAGCGCTCCCAAGTAAGAGGCATGTCCTCTCTTGAAGGAAAACCCTGGATGTTTTTGCCATAGATGGCCCTCTGCGTGGGTGGTCTCCCCATAAACCAGCCTCCCACCCCAGTGAAGACTCTGCGTTTAAAAGCTGTAATGATCCAGGTGCATCACACTGATCTGACTGGTGTAATTTTGTCTGTGTTGTGACTCAGCACATATCTCAGGAGAGCCACTCAAGCAGGAGTCTGATCTGTACATGGCGAGGCCTCGCTATTGCATTGCTGGATGTGCAATAAAACGTGCGCAGTGAAGAAGGAATTACTTCTCTGACTGTGCCCTTGTTCTAACAGTTCCGTCAATGTCGCCCCATTTCCCCCAAGGAAACACCAGAGTGTATCATGAACACTGCCTGTGAGAATTTGCACTTAGGTATTTGTGTGTGGACTTCTTGTGGTTTTAGCCAAATGAAGTGATATTAGTAATAAACAGGTCTCTTCGTAACAAGAAAAAATATAAAAAGTAAACAAGGCTGTAATGACAGTCTTATCAGGCGCAGCAAAAACACAGAACCAGACATCAGCACTTACGCTCGTTGGGTGCCGAGCAGCGGCTTCGAGTTGCAGCCTCACCCTCTGCGGCATCATCACGTCGTCCTACAGGGAGGAGCCCACGTTAACTCACGGGAAGCCACAGACAGACAGGAAAGGAAAAGGCAGGCAGCCGACAGCAAAATGGGCAACAGACCCGACAGGCAGTTCAGACACCCCCCAGTGGACCAGACCCCATGGGTCGGCAGTGACCCAGCGACTTCCTGCACCTCCTGCACGAGGAGAGCCTGGCAAGGGAGGACTGCGGCAGGACGTCCTGCAGAGGGACAAGGCTCCTGGGGGTGGGAGCAGTTAAAACAGAGGGTCAGCGTGTCCCCCCCAGCCTAGTATCCCTCTTCCGTCTCAAGGCGTCCGCATTCCATCCGCTTTGGGAAGGGAACTTACAGTTTTACTAAGGGTGTGTGTGAGAAAACCTACAGTAACAGCACTCAAAGTGAAAGGCTTCAGCTTTCCATTTTGAGACTGGGAAGGAGACAAGAAGAGCCAGGCTCATGGTAATTGAATGGCAAAAACCTATCAACCTTAACTTTTAAGTCTGATCATAATACATTAGCAGGACTTTCAAGAACCACACTAAAAGGTGAGATCATTTAATTCCCCAACCAATATGCATATATATATATATATATATATATATATATATATACACACACACATATTTTAAATAAAAGTTACTCACCGAATCCAAAAAGCAAAGGTAAGTCCCTGAGCTCTGCGCTATTGCTTGATTTTTAGAATATCCGACTGTTTGAAGAGAAAAAGAAAAGCTCTCTTACAATTCAGTCTTCAGCAGTATTCTCTCATAAAACGCAGTGTGACATAGACCACAGCAGTGCCAGAGCACTTGCACTCCAAGTAGGAGGCCAGGCCAGCCTTAGGAATGGAAGGGAAGAAAACCACAGTCCAGGTTTAGTGGCTGAGACAATAAGCACAATGCTAAACCACAAACGGTCCACAAGCACTGGTATATTACAGTGGGATACGCTCACTGGAGGAGAACACATTCGGCGAACCTTTGTTGAGCAGCACTAAGCTAAGCCCTGGGGAATACTTTTTTTTTAATTAAAATGTCTCTGAATGAAAGTGCTGAGTGGACACTGGCAGGAACGCTTTCTATGATGTCTCTGCTGACAGAAGTCACGATATGACTGCCTGGTGGGAAGGATAACATACACGTGTGGCCGGTTGGTAAAAGTCTGCTTTCAGCAATAAGGTACAGTCACTGCGATGTCTACATCTGAATGTGTGCATGTCTGGTGACCAGCAGCTCCACTGCTAGGCATGGACCCAGCAGAACCGGTCTACACATTCGCCAAGACGTGACTTCGAAAGAACACCAGTGAGAAGGGAGAAGCTGTAAATAGGCCAGGGAGGATGACTGTCCTGGCCGGCACAGTGAGGGTGATACCCAGACTGCTGTTGAGCCAAGGGAGTCCAGCACAGCGGCAGACACTGGTGACATTTACTCAGAGTACAAAGGCAGCAACTCTATCTGTGCTATTACAAATCAGGAGTGGGCACCCCTAGGGGGAGGGGGATGACCAAAAGGGGCTCAGGGGGCTCCTGGGGGCTGGTTATGTGATAGGAAGACACGAGCAGAGCAAGGACGGGCCAGATACAGGAGGTCACCAGGGCGGAAAAGCGCCAGATGCCTAGCAAAGGACAATAGTAGGGTGGGACCTTGCCCGAGGGTGACCTTTCCTCCCCTGACCTAGAGATAACAGTTGTATTTCAGGAGAGCACCTGTCCAAGGTGGGGAGAGAGGGCAGGTACCTGTTGTTACTCAGCCCCTCTGGAGCACCCAAGTCATCCAGTCTGCAACAGAGAAGTGAGAACCATTAACTGCAATCCAGCCTCACTCCGGGCATCAAAGACTGATCCAGAGCAGTGCTGTTTTCATGTTAATCCTAGAGCTTAGCCAGCCCAAGCCAGAAGGGTCCCAGATTTCAACAAACTACAGGTATAACAAGGCAGAGAAGAAAACGCAAAGGCCTGGTTCCTGACCCCTGGGGACGGATTAGCAGCCATCACCAAAACAGCTGTAGCTAAATCTCCATCATCACTGCAAAGCAAGGCAAGCCCAGAGAAAGACCTCATGGGAATCAAAACCGAAGAGCAGCACGTGGAAAACGAAAAATAGGAAAAGACTTTCTACGATCACATTTAAATTAGCAGGAGTTCTGTTTAAAAAGTTGCTTATTAGAACTGGTTTTAGAAGGGGGAAAATCAAACCCAAGAATTTGGGTAATGAAGGAAAACGTTGCTCACTAAGGAAGCTGGAAGTTTCCCACAATGAATCTTCTGTTTGGCAAAGACAAGGAATTTGCTTTAATATTATTGCCTTGAAGAAAGTCAAATGTTTGTGCCAGGGCCTGATGTTTGGGGAGGCCCCGTCCTTTGTGAGGGGAGCCGGTTGTCATGGTCACAGCAGAAAAAACTCAGGCCACAGTGTGGCATCAACATTCCTTGCTCCTGGAGAGAAGAGGGTGGGATTGTGTTTTATTTTGATTTTAGCAAGTGACCACATTATTAAGAAATGTTCTGCTCTATTATGATAGAAAATAATAATAAATGAATCTTAATCCAATTAAAATAATCCAGCACTCCTGAAAATAGACACTTTGGATCTATGTTACCTAATATTTCCTATTTAAGAAAATATTGTTATAGGAAAATATGTCCTTTCAGACATAATCAAATTAACTGCATTTTATTAGTGCGTCATACGGGATCCACCTTACCTGACTTCAAAATGACAGCAGGATGACCATTATTTCACAATATTACAACACATTTTTTGTTATTGATAGAATACATACAAATGTCATATGGCTCAAGTTATATCTAATCCATAAAAAGTATTTTATAAAAGACAAAACATGTTTTTAATTATTTTTTTTTTTTAGAGAGAGAAAGGGAGATTGGGAAGAGAGGGAATGTGTTGCTCCACTTAATTACACATTCACTGGTTGATTCTTGTATGTGTCCTGACTGAAGATCAAACTCAAAACCTTGGCCTATCAGGACAACACTCTAACCAACTTTTTAAGTGCTTAACTCAAGTGTTACTCAGGATGCTTTTCAACAGGATTTGAACAGGAAACTACTTAAGTACGTAGGTTGATAAGATGCTGGTCATCACAGCTGAATACCGAGCTAAGCAGGGCAACTGACCTCCCCGGGGAGAAGGGGAACTGTGCCCTCCAGTGACCACGAGGATACCGGCACCTTCCAGCTTCACTTTCCATTCTTCCAAGATAGCCATAGATTTGTCCTGAAAGCAAGACGGCATTGGCAGGTCAGGAAACTCCCATCAGAGCGGTCAAATGTGACTTACATGGGGCAAAATCACCAGTGGGAAGTTCGTAAGTACCTTACTGGCATCATTAAAAACCGAGAGCTCCATGGAACCTTCGAAGTCCTGCTGCAAAACAGAGCCCAAGCACTCGTCCAACCAGGGCTCAGCATTGTGGACCGGGAGGATCACAGACTGGAATTCAAAGAAGTGGGTTAACAAAGAGAGTGAAAACTGAGTCTGCCCTCCACCGCTCCCTTCCCGCAGGGCCTGGCCCGAGTTAAGAACAGCCGCGAGGGGCCTCCCGGGAGGGACGTGGGGACGAGCCCCGCGCCCGTGCCTCCTCTTCAAGCATGTCGGTCTCCGGTTCCAGACTTATTACTGGATTTGGGATGCTTTTGAAAAGGCAACAAAAATCTGAAAGGCTTCAAAACCGTTCCCGATTCAAGGGCAAATTCGTGTTTCCCACTCCCTGGGAGAAACACCATCATCTTGGTTGAAACAAGCGTCCGCGCGCCTTTCAGCCCGTCCAGAGTGAGCCGGACCCCGGGCGGGCGGCCTTGCGTCCACCGCGGGGCTGGGGAAGCGCAACAAAGGGACCCCGCTGAGACCCCCTCGGCTCTGCCGCGCTCGGCGGCCGGTCGGGCCCCTCGCTGAGCCGGGAGGAAACCAGGTTCCCGGAGACCACGGGGCCGACTCCCGCGCCTCGAGCACCGCGGGTCCGGCGCGCACGTGCGGAAGCGAGCACGCATGCGCGCCCGCCTCGGTGTCGCATGGAAAACCCTCCGTGCGGAATAGGTTCCGCGAAGCTCAGACACACTATGAAAACACGGTTCCGCCACGTCCTCGGAGGCTCTGGCCGCCGCGTCAACCACAAGGCAGTGCCGCCCACTTACTTCACTTGGAATTACTTGTTCAAGAAACAGAAGAGCGAGTGTGCCTACGCCGGGGCTGCCACACACGGCACGGCCCGAGTCTGCGTGGCAGGTGGGCCTGGGCTCGCTCCCGTCCGCGCTCGGGCCGGCGCGGTGGCTCTGGACGGAGACCCTCCCAGGCAAGCCCAGTGGTGGGAACGCACCCCGGGGAGCGGAGGCAGGGGGGACGGGGACGGGACGGGGAGCAGCCACCTACCACTTGCGCCCGCATGGCCGCCCTCCTCCGCCCGCCCCGCCCCGCTGGCCCACCGCGCCTGCGCGGGAGGCGGGGCCGAGGTCAGACCGCCTCCGATTGGCGCAGAGAGACGTCGATCCGGCGTGGCGTGGCGAGGCGTGGAGAGGCGTGGCCTGGGCGTGGCGGGCGTGGCCTGGGCGGTGGAAGACCGGACCCGGAGGCGCCCGCGGCTGGGGCCGTCGTCTCGGGGACCCGCGTCCCGGCGGAGCCCTCCCGCCCTCGCTCGCGGGGTCCGCGGGCTGACGTCCTCCGACTGTCGGTGTCGCGGAGCCCGGGCGGGGGACGGCGCGGCGCTCGGCGGGTGGGCGCGGCTGGAATCCAGGCCTCGGGGGCGGGGCGGCCTGACCCGAGTGCGGACCCCGGTGTCCCTGGAAGGGTGTTGGGAGGTGGGACCAAGGAGGGCGCCCCGAGGTGCCTCGCGGCCGGGAGGCTTCCCGCGGTGGACGGGCTCTGGGGCCGAGCCCGGGGGTCCGGTGCCAGCGCGCGGGAGGGAGACGACCCGCTGCCAGGAGCCCTGCGGTGCCGGCACCCACTCGGGGTTCGTCCCGACGCCCCTGAACTGACGGGCGCGCTTGTAGCCCTCGCTGCCGGGACAAACCCTTTGCCGCTCGGGGCTGAGGCGACGCCGCCGCCCCGCTTCTGCCGCGGGCCGCGCCCAGCGCGGTCCCCGGAGCCGCCGCGTCGGTGTTTGCGAAGCCCGCTGCACGGTTGAAACTGCGGGCGCGCGAGTGGAAAGGCAGCCGCGCCTGCGGTGGAGCCGAGCTTTCTGAGCACGTGTTTCCAAGGACCTAACCTTCCGCGGGTTGGTATATTAGGGACGGTTTCATTTAAACCACTTGGTGAAAAGTCACATTGTAGCCACCAGAATATGGGGTCTGATTCAGAGCTGGGGCCCCAGTAACCAGTGGAGGAGACACGGGGTGGTGTCTGGCACCCCCCTCCCCGCATCTCGTGCCTCAGACTTGGGCTTGGCTCCTCGTGCCTGGCTTTCTGTACATCTATCTGCTGCCAGAAATTCCCTTTTCACTGTGTCTCCTTAATAAAAATTTGGTTAGAGTCTGCTTTTTGCAAACATTCAGCCTGCCAAGAGGCACTTCAGAAATGCAGTGTTGTGGCTGGGCGGGGGCCTGAGGTTATTCCCTTCAGGGGAGGAAGATTCTCAAGGGAGAGGCCACAGGGACTGACACTCCCTGGAGAGGGGCACTGGGAGGACGTGGTTGGATGGAAAGGTGAACAAAGTCTAGGACACCTGAAGGGAAAGCCATGCAAAGCTCCCACCGCTCACTTCTGGTTCACATAATAACCTTTTTTCTTTATTTTTTAAAGTTATTATTTTTAATGCAGGACATTTAGTGAATACTGGCTGTATTCAGAAGACTTGGTACCACCAGCCAGGGCCTCTGAATTTTAAAACTGCTCAACAGCTCTCTTAGGATGCTGGTGTAGGAGGCCAAGATGTGGCTGGGGACACTGGTCCCGGAGTCAGAATGGGTCTGCCCTGAGTGGGTCTGCCCAGACCTCTAAGCAAGCATCCTTTCCAAGTTTCCTGATGGGATGAACCCCATCAGAGTTCTGGTGGGACCTTCCTGGGCAGTGGATACTGCTGGGAGGTCCAGAGCTACCCATTGTGGTGGAGGACAGCACCCTCGGACAGTAGGAGACTGGCTGCCAGAGCACCCTGATAATAGATCTGTTCACGGGGGAGCAGCCAGATGTCTGCTTGCATGGACGTCTCACTCAGGGTTTTGTGTGTGTGTGTTTTCCTCTTGTTTTTTTTAAAGGCTAGTAGAGAGTCATGAGGTTGATTTAAGAAGCCAGAGTTGGACTTCTTACCAGGTGAATGAAGTAATGGGGTTCCCATCACAGGAAGCATTTAACAGCTGAGAAAACTTTTGGTCTGTATAGGTGGGTTCATTTGAGTATCACATAGGATGTTTCTCTTGGCCTGGGCGCCACTCCCTTAGCCCAGAAAACAGAGCCCGAGTCTGGGCTTGTGCAGTGAGGATTTTTGTTCCCTGGAAGCTTGTGGCAGGAGAGTGAGGGAGGGAAGGAGAGAAGACCTGGGCCAGGGTGCTCTGTTGAGGGGGGTCCTCATCGTGGTCAACTGGAGCTGGGGCCCTGACCTTCCCAGAGCCCTGGAGAATTGTGTCTTTGCTCCAAGAGAAGACTTCACCCCTTGGGCCCATCTTTTGGGGTGGCACCTCGGCGTACTTTCTTCCCTGCACTTCTGGATGGCAACTGCAGGATCCCACAGGTGTCCCTAACCCCTGTATGTGCAGCCAACTGTAGGCCAGGTAAGGCCTGCCCAGAACTGTGTTCAGTCGCCCCGCTGGCCTCAGGGTCAGGTCCCAGAGGATGGGGAGGGCTGAGCGTAAGATCAGAAAGGCAGGAGACAGAATAGAGTTGAAGCGTCCCCTCCGATGGCCACATTGCACAATTAGCTTGTGGGGATGAAGTTAGGTAAGCCAACTGCTCTTCAAATTCTGGATGACTTACAGGTAGGTGACAGGTGCCTGCAGGAGCTGCGTGCATAGGCCAGCTAGACACCTTCCTCCCAAATTTAATAGGAATTGTCATCGTGGGAGAAGGGGCTCGGTGAGTCCATGCCTGATAGAACTTGGAGCAGTGGGGGAGCCAGCAGTTTTAGGGGTGACCTCAGTACTTTGTGTGAGGCCTCACGGAGGCCCTCAATGCTGCTGTTGTCAGTCAAAACCGGAGGCCTGCCCAGGGCTTAGCCAGGTGTCAGTGAGGCACCCATCTTAGGCTGCCATGAAGCAGGGTGCACTGTGGGGCTGGGGCAAGCAGAGGGGCCTTGCCCCATGGTCCCCTTCTTATGGGGCAGAGTAAGCATTTGGGGGACACAGGAAGGGAAATGCCAGCTGTCCCTCCATGCCAGGCCTCCCTCCTCCGGGGCCAGCCCCACTCAGTGATGTTACTCACAGGGCACCAGGGCCCAGAAGGCAAGCAGGGCCCCGGCCTGCTGACAAGGGAATGGCTTCCTGCTGCCTCCTGATCCAGCTGAGGCTGGATCTCAAAGCTTTCTTAACTGGCTTTTGTTGGGAGACAGCCCTACATGAATCTCTCACCCCTCTCCCCAGCAACCAAGAATGCAAAGGCCTGCCTCTGGTTACCTGGGTGGTGAGGTGAGCAGCATTGAGGAGGTGATGTTGCCCTCAGAAGTTGCTGCTTTGCTTTTTGGCTGCTGTGATACTCGGGTCCTCTCCTGCTACGCAGCCCCGCAGGTGCAGCGTCCTTCTGGAATGGGGGCCCGGGGAACTGCCCCCCCCCATACACACATGTGCACTGACCCTCGAGTCGGTTGCTGTGAGGAGTAAACTCCTCTATCTCCGACCCAGGGGCCTTGTGTCTTCTGTCAGCACAGTGAGAATGTGCCTGGCACCTTGTCAGCTTGAAGTAGAGTGAAACCTTCACTCTGCGCGGTTCTGGAAGGCATCCTGGGACCCCATCACACCTGCCGGCCCCCTGCCACCGTTTGTTCAGGGTCTTGGCTCTTGGACCCATCTAGCTATGAAAAGCAGTGGGGAAGATCAGTGTATAAAACCGCAGCGTGTGGACAAACACAGATGCACCTTTATCTTCTCACATTTTAGGGCCTCCCCACTTCACGTCCCCCACACCCTGGCGGCCCATGTGCTCACTGTCCCCCAGTGAAGTGCTCTCAGCACTATGTCTCCCGACGTGGGGGCAGGGACGGGTTTTTTGTCCGCTGCCAACTCCCTGCTGCTGGCAGAGTCCAGCTACCACGTGAGCTGGCTGCTGATGCGGGGCCAGGACACAGTGGCTGGGAAAAGAGGGCGACAGCTCCTTAGACAGGGCCATTGGATGGCCAGGGATGGCCCTGCCCACCTGCCAGGTGGACACAGACGTCAACCAGGGCAGGTCTGGCTGTTAGCACATCCACAGTCAGGAAGCAGAGTTTCCACTCTCGGCCAGCTCGTGGGCCCTGTTCCCCTCACCCTGGCACCTCGAATCTCCAGTGTCTATTTGCTCAACTGGGGAAGGTAGCTCCTTGAAGGCACCGTTGCCTTGCTCACCCTGAGCTGTGGCAGCACTGGGTAGGTGCTTGGGGACAAATGAAAGAGAGCAAGGAATGAAGGAGGGAAAGAAAGAAGAGAACTGGGATGATTTGCCCTGTAACCAAATCTAGAAAATAAGAGTCTACACATAGATCTTGTTGGAGACGTAATAATATCGAACTATCTCAAAATGTTCAAAGTGTCTCCTAACTCAGTTTCACATGGTAAGTGTGGAAACTGACATATACCCGGTGTAGACTTTCTGAAATAAACTGCTGGTTTGGATTATCTGGTTATTTTCATCAGTTTGGACAGTAAAGTTAGGCTCTCCCAGAATTTACGTCGCCTGGCTCTATGGCCCTTTGGCTCTCTCTGTCAGAGGTTGGCATCACTTCTGCGCTTGTTTCAAAGTTTTAATATTCTATTAAAATGGACGGGACCCTAAGCAAATAGGAACATGTTTAATTTTTAAAAAACAAACAAAGGCAAGAGTATTTTGGAACCTGTCTTCTGAGGACAAGCCTGGCCTTTTCACCACCGCCCAGCATGCCTGTCGAATGGCTGCTGAGCTTCATGAGTGAAGGGCACAGAAGAGTAGAAGCCAATAACCCACAACACTGGGCGTTACCAGACTTTGGAAGAACGGTGGGGGGGGGGTGTGCCCCTAAACCACGGCTCTGGCAGGCCCAGTGCCTTCTGGATTTGTGCTCCAAGCAGCCATTCCACAAGGCACAGGGTCGAAGCAGCTGCCCAGAGATCTCGTCTGCCCCACGCCTGCCCCACGCCTGCCCACAGCAGGTTGGCTGAGGAGATGGACCATTTTGCAGAGATCTGTAAATCATGGGTCTGTTTGTTGGAGGCACTGGTGATGAGCCTCAGGCAGTGCTCCGGGAGCTCCAGGCTCCTGCCTCGGGTCTGCGCCTGGCTGCTGAGTCTCCTGATTAGCAGGATAGAGGAAGCAGCTGGGCGGGGCCCGAGCCCTGGAGCCACGAGCAGGTGAAGAGTTTGCACGTGTGGCCCCTGGCCGGTGGGCACTCTGTTCGCCTGCCCAGAGTGACGGAAACTCGCAGAGCCTGCTTCCTGACTGTGGAGGGAGGTGACAGCGGGGACACAAACCCGTGAGATGCCAGGAAGGGGCCACCGAGTTCCCGCAGGATCACCTGTTGCCCCTCTCGGGAAGATGCCTTGGCTTCTTGTCAGCCACTAAAATGAAGAAACTCAGCAAAAAAGGTCAGAGTAAGGGTTGGCACGTGGTGCCCATTACCCCCCACCCAGGGCCTAGCCGGGAGGACCCAGGCCAGGGCTCTCTCAGCATCTGCCTGCTGTCCCTTCCCACCCCGTGGACCCTGCGGGTCCCGGGGCGCTGAGTATCCTATCGGTGGCTCCCGATTCCAGGTTTGTGGGGAGCGAGGGGCCCTGCTCCCAGCCCCCACCTCACTGCACACTGACCAGGGCTCCACTTGTTTCAAGCTGCGTTTGGTCTTGTTTCCCAGAAGGTCTTCAGGTCGACCATTCCAACCCCTTCTCTGTGAGACAGGTCACGGGTGAAGGCCTCTTAGCCAAGAAAAGCATCACTTTAGTCATTCTGGGAACGAGGTGGGGTTGGTTAGGGCAGCTCAGCGGTAACCCAGGGCCCAGGGTGTGGGTGTCACAGACCCGCTCTGGCTGGGGGAGACGGCCGTCTGGGGAGAGACTTATTATTTTTGCTCTTTGAGGTTTAGTACTTCCTGATCAGACGCTTTTGGAAGCACAGGAAATGCGTGGGTTTAGCTGAGGGAAAGTGCCTCTGAAAGCTCCCCTTCGCCCGGGATGAGGGCACTTTCCACGTGGGTGATGGAGCTGAGGCCCGGACCTGGGCCTGGCTGCTCTGCGGAGAGCTGGCGGCTCTCCCCGAGGCCACTTCTCTCAGAAGGAAGAGGTGCCCACAGTTCCCAAATGTGCAGGTTTTTCAGGAAATGGTCTAAGGTGCTTAAGATTCATGGAAAGTTGAGACAAAACAGCGTAAGAGATCTCCAATCCTGGGGGCTCCTGAGGTCGCCCTTGGGTTGCCCTGAGGGACCTCCATTCTCAGCCCTGTGACAAGGGCGGGGCTGGGAACCTGGACGGGAGTGGCCCTGCCCATCCTCGGCTGCAGCTTAGAGAGCCGGAGGGAGCAGGCCCTTCCCCAGAAGGTGCTGGACACGGTGTGGCCTGTGGTGCCTTTCCTCCCGAAATGCTGGTGGGCCTGGGACGAGGCCGGTCCTCCTCCCACCACCTGGCCCTTGCTCACAGGCCACACTTTTCACCTTTGCTCCAAGTCAGGGTGTCAGGCCACATGGTGGGTCTGGTGGCTGGGTTCAGGGTCCAGAGAGACTGCACAGAATGAGGGGGATGGATGGTCTGCAGAACGTGGCCCACATGGCCCGAGTGTGGCCGTGAGGAGCAGACACCCACGGCCAAGGGGACGCTATGCACATGGCCTCCCTAAAAACATCTGTGATCACCTGGGGGCCGTCAGGTAAACAGCTACTGGAGCTGAAACCCTTTGAGGATTCAAAGTCCTGTTGAGCACCTACTGTGTGCAGTTGTGGGAGGAGGGGCGGTGAGACGTATCTGCCTTGGGAGCTGCAGCTGGGCACTGCCAACCAGCCCAGCTGTCAGCACTGCCCTGAGCACCACCCTGAGGATGGCAGCTTGATTCCCTCTTAGGGAGAGTGGAGATGGTGGTGCGGGCCAGGAGGGTACAGCAGGGACTGGGCACAGGCTCCATGGGTCCCGTACCCCAGGGCCACCTTGCATCCCTGCCTCGGGTCCCCGCCTGCACCCTGCTTGTGGCTTCAGGGTTCAGGGTCTCTGACACCTTATAAAGGGTCAGGAGGGACCGTGGGGTGGGCAGGCTGGGCGGTCGCCAGGAAAGGAGACTGGACATTCAGAGGCTGGTCACCCAGGGAGATGGCAGCCGCTCCGCCTGCCCTCGGCTGGACTTGAAAGAAGTGAGAACAGACAGAATTCAAAGACACCAACAAAAGGGCTTCCTGTTGACACCACCAGACTTTAACTCCTTTCTCCTCTGCACCCGTGCTGGCGCCTCAGTGGGCGCTGTGTCCCCCAGGGTGACAAGCCAAGCACGGAAAGGAAAGTGATGATGCTGGCTCCCGACTCTACGATCTGCTTTTTAAAAATCAGGCTCAAAATGCAGATCCTGCCTCAGGCACCCACGCCAGCCTCGTGGTCCCTGCAGTCACCCTGAGATCTTCTGGGATTAAAGGTGAAACAGCTGCTGTGGATGCTCCTGACTCAGTTTACTAAACCCCAGGCAGACTCTTCACATGCCCACACATGCCCACGTGCACACAAGCCTGTGCACACTCGTTCACACAAATGCACCTGCTGTGGAACAGGCAAGGGGAACCACGCGGAAATCCCTCCTTTCTCTCAGTACATCAGGAACCACTGACTTGTCTTTGGTGGGATATGGCCCCTCCGCACTCGAGGGTAAAGCAGAGGCCAGCAGTTTCTAGCGGCTGCCACCGCTGCTCCAGCAACAGCATCAGGAATAGACAGGGGAGACGACAGAGTGAGGGAAGGAGAATGGGCACCTGGCCCACCCCTGCGCCTGTGTGTGAGCCGCCTGGGCTACCCCACGGCCCCTGGGGGTCCACATCAGGAGTTCATCAAGTCCATTTACAGATGGGGAATGGGCGAGGCGAAGCAAAGCTGGGCTTCCCCGGATAACACACCGGATGTGCCAGCGGGTCTGGTGGACGCAGTGTCTTCTCTGCCACGACCCTTCGAGCAGCACTGAATCTGAGGGTCCTACCTCCACCAGACAGAGCAGCCTGCGTGCAGCCCGACCTGCCGCCCAGCCTCCCCTGTGCAGGGCTCCACTCCACACCAGCAGCTCTTCAGGTTACTGAGTGAAAGGGCTTCTTCATGCAAGTGGAACCTTCAGGGCGAGTGGACCACGACTCTGGCCTTCTCCGAGGTTTCCCGGTGTCTCCCCTCCCCACACTCCAGGGCCCCCAGGCCTGTTCTCAGCCTGTCCAGCAGGGGGCAGCCCTACCCCCATCCTGATGTGGCCTCTCCCTAGGGCTGGGCCAGTGGGACTGGAGGTTAATTGCATGGGAGGGGCTGAGGCCCACTGGCAGGCTCTGGACCAGGGTGTTTTACAGCCGCCCCTGCCTGCTCACCTGGGCTGAGTCACTGAGGTGTGGCCACAACTGACCCAAGGAGGGCCTGTCCCTGGGGCTCCCAGCTGGGGCCATGGAGGGACAAGCTTGCCATCTGGGTGGTTCCCAGGCAGTGACCCAACTATCCACTCCATCCCCACCTCCGTCCTGGCCTGTGCAGCTCTCCCTGGGGTGACCCTGCTTCTCCTCGGAGGGTTGGTGGGAGGGTTGGGGTACATCCTGCCTCCTCAGTCCCAGCCTGTGCTTGGCTGCTCCCTCTCCGTACCTTCTTCTGGCCCAGCTCCCTGGGTCTGTCAGCCCCTGGAGGACAGTGGCAGGAACACCCAGACCTGACTGGGCCAGACTCTGTTCCCCAGCCAGGTGCTCCCTCAAGGTGGGGGTGCTGCTTCCCTATGGGCTGCTGCTTCCAGGGAACCGAGTGCACAGACATTACAGCTCACCTCCTTGGGGGCCATGGCCTGTTCAGAGTGAGATGCTACTGAGACCAAGGTGGCTCCCAGCCCAGCTGGCTGCCCATTTTTCTCTGATGCACAGCCAGCCAAACTCACCAGCAGTTTAGGGTCAGGAGGTATTTAGGTGGAGGGTGTTGGGCTGAGGCTGCCAGCACTCTCTGGGCTGTTTCATGATGTAATTACATGCTATTCCCTGCAGTTGTTAAATGTTCAATTACAAGCGTTTGCTTGTGATACATCATCGGACCACAATTACAATAATTACGTCCCTAAGAGAAGGTCGGTGAAAATGACCTCAGAGGGGATGTGTGAGGCAGAAATGACCCGGCAGGTGGAGGGTTGGGGGAAACCTCCCTGGGCTGTGGGCGTGTTTCCCCATCAGTGACAGAAGGGCAAAGCAGAAATGATTGGCAAACGTCCCAAAGTGTTTTACAAATGCCCAAGGAAAAATTTCCTGGACATATTTAGGAAAAACGTTGGATGCTTTTCTGGAAGTGTCCAGGTTCTAGGGGAGGAAACTGATTCTTCAACCAGCAGGTTCAGGTGACTGGCCATTTGAACAACTGAATGACCATCAATATACATTTGAAAACCTCAAGACTGGGCAGAAAATACCAGTGTTTACAGTGGTTGGGCATGTTAATGGCTGTGGGGAGCATGCCAAGGGCTAGCTAGGGTGGCACCTGGATGCCCGAATCAGCACCTGTGCAAATCCAAGGCCTACCTGCTGTGATAAGCAGGACCACACCCACTTTGCAGGAAACAGACTCAGAATCAGACCCCAACCCCCAGACTGTGTGAACCAGGCCGGGGAGGGGCAGGCTGGAGTCCTGGCCCATCCATCACCCACGGGGCCTGCATGCACCCTGACACCCAGAGGCTGGGAAAGGGCATCCAGCCCCACAGACCCCGCTTCCCGTGAGCCTCCTTCCTCAGGTGATGGGGTCACTGCTGCACTTACAAAGAAATGACTAGAGAAGATGGAACACTGGTGCCTGCAATAAGTTGTAAAAACTCACAGGGCAGGTGCACACTTGGGAGCCCGCAGGTGCTGTTGGGGTTAATCACGGTTGTGGTCACACCAGAGGCTGCCACTGCTGCTCCTGGACTGGCTGGGGTGGGGGCTCTCCCCGCCTGGCCATGTTCTGCCTTCTCAGGCTGGCCAGGTCAGGGGCCGCAGCCCTGTTAAAGAGGTGTCTGGTAAACATTTCTTGAGTGAAAGGCAGACGAGCGAAGGTTGATGGTGACCCGAATTTGGGCCATTTTGGTGTGGACCTACAGGGAAGGCGATCGCCGTCTCCTCTGTGCCGCTCACCCGGCAGGGCATGCTGAGCTGTGCTGTGGGGCCTGCTGTCATCCCCGAGTCCTGTCACTCAGGCTGGTAAGGCCATTGAAAGTCTTCAGGTGGGATGGCAGGCCCCAGCACCCTCAGCTGTTGTCCCGCTGCACGAGCAGGCATGGAGGGGTAGCCTTGTATTTGTGACTCTAGTGGATTCAGGTCTTGTACTTCACCTCCCAACAGTCTCCCTGGCGTTTGGGAGACAGTGAGCGCTGGGAGGCACTCACATTTTGCTCAGATGTCCAGCTCCTTTCCCCCTGCAGGAGGGGGTGAGGGTGGCCTGCTGGCCCCTTCCTGGTTTGACCAGGAGAAAGTCTCACTGCCAAGTGCCCCCAGCTGTCCATGGACGAGCACTCCCAAACTTTTCACACTGCCTAGGAGGACCCCCAGCTCTAACTGACAAATTATAAACCTTTGGGCTTATCATTGGTCCCGCAGGGGTCTCTTTGTTCCTGGCCAGACCCTAGGGGGTGAGATGGGGCAGGTGGTTATGCAGCAGCCTCAGAGAGCCATGACCCACCTCATCCTGCAGGTGGCTTTGCAGGGCTAGGAGGGGGGTGGGCAGCTCCCCACCTTGCAAGTGCCTCCCCAGGAGCTGAGTGATGCCGGGGAACCAGTTCTGCTGCTGTGGCCACACCCTGCAGCTGGCTGGCAGCTTGTCAGGAGGAGGGAAATCTGGAAATTCCTGCTTCAGGGACCCTCCTGGAGTCTAGAGTAGCTGTGTCCCCAGGTGGGGGGTCCATGGCAGACTTAGGCCTGATAGGAGCAAGGCCAGGCCCTTTTCCAAGAACCTATCGGTTCTGCCAAGAACACTGCCAGGCAAGCAGGTTACCTTAGGTTTTATTTTCTAATTTAGAGACTTAATTTTGGGGTTTATAGAAACACCAGGCAGCATACAAGAGTTCCCATGTGTTCTCCCTCTTCCCCCCGCCCAGAGTCCCCGTGATTAAGATCTGTGTTACAGTCAATGAGCCAATATTGATATATGATTAACCAAAGGCTGTAGGCTCACTCTGGTGTGCTGTGTCCCGTGGGCTGTGACAAATGCACTTCCTGTCCTAGCTTTAGGGACCTGGGCACAGGTGGTCTGGCCACACAGCCCTGAGCCTGGGATGGGAACCAATTTCGTTTGCCCCAGAGACAGTCTCTCCCCTTGAGTCCGGTGGTCTCTGGGTGCTTTTTAAAATTAAATTTATTGAGGTAATTTTGGTTAATAACACCCGTTGTATACGTTTCAGGTGCACAGTATTATAATTTGCTATCTGTGAATCTATTGTGTGCTCACCACCCCACAGTCTAATTTCCTTCTGTCACCATGTATTTAACCCTTCACCCAACTCACCCCCCCATTCTGTCGTCTGTGTCTGAGTGTGTTCTGTTAGTTCATTTGTTACTTTCTTGTTTTATATCCCACATATGAGTGAAATCATATGGTTTTTATACTTATTTTACTTAGCATAACACCTTCAAGAGCCATCTGGGTTCCTGGAACCCTGAGCAGGTCACTCTGGCCAGGTCAATCTCTGCATGTGTAACATGGGGGGGGGGGTTGTCCTAAAGCTGCCCCCCTACTCAGTGTGAAGCCACAAGCCCTCAGGGAGAGCCGGGCCTGGGGCCACTTGTAAGGGAGACGGTGTGCAGGGTCAGAGGCGCTGCTGTGCTGAACTGACACCCTTACTGGGTACACAGGTTCCAGGGTTTCAGCTAGCAGCCCCGGCGGTGGGCTCCCTTTGTTCATTCCTCTAAGCACTTCTGCACCCTGGCACCTGCAGCAATGGGGGCAGGGGACACGCATCCCAAATTGGGTTTGGGGAAGGATGCAGCAGGCTCCTGAGCCCAGCTTCAAAGCTGACCTTGAGTCTCAGGGTGACATTACTGTTGGTTACCAGGCAATGTCAACCAGAGCTTTGGCTGGGTGGGTTGACCTGCTCAGCTCCAAGGCTGATGCAAACAAATCCTTTGCCTGCAACCACCTTCAAGGGCAGCCCCTCCCCTTGCCACAGCACTCCTGAGGGCGCTGTCCCTCTGTCCCAGCTGATTTGGGCCCTGCAGACCCCCCAAGGTGTGATCACTGCAACCCAATCAGGCTCCAAGCTCTAACCTCAGGACAACGGTGCGCTTTGCAAATCAGCCGGAGCAGGAACTCTCACACACACAGGCACACGCCACACACATGCACCCCCCCGCCCCCCCCAGTCACTTGAAATTCCTCCTGAAATGTATCTTGGCTAAAACAAGGTCCGGTTTCTCCCCCAGTTGATGCTCTTGATGCTGCTGGAGGCTCTGGAGCCCAGATCAAACCCAGAGAGTCTGAGGACGCAGAAAAGTCAGCTTTTGTGATCCCAGGGGTGGCTGCCTGGAGGGCCAGGGTCCCTCCTTCTGCATGGTAGACCCTCATCACCCTTCCAGAGGCCCAGACTCGCCCAGCTTTCTGACATCAGCTCTTCCTGTGGGGCGGGCTCGCTTGTGTCCCGCTGTCACCCCCACTCTACCAGGCACAGGGGGCTCCAGGGACTGCCTGGTGAAGAAGCCTGTGCTCACCATGCTGGGTCCTTCTCACCACACTGTGCTCGCCATGCTGGGTCCTTCTAGAGCAGGGTCTCAAGGTGGAAGATTTTGCACCTGGGGGGTGGCTTTTGGCAGTATCTGGAGACAGTCTGAGTTGTCAAACCTGGGGGGCAGGCTGGGGAATCTACTGACATCTAAAGCAGTGATTTTCAACAGGTGTGCGGCAAGAAGTTTTAAAACAATACTTAGATTGTCAAATTTAAAAATGGCAACAGCCAACACAATAGCCGCCTGGTGTGAATGAATCCAAATTATCTATATGTATTTTTGACAGATTGGCCAAAAATGTATTTTTTGGTGTGCTGCAGAATTTTAGTAATTAGTTTATGTGTGCCCTGAGATGAAAAACACTGAAAATCAGAGACCTAGAGTACAGAGGCCAGGACGCTGCCAAGCCCTAAAATGAAGAGGCCCCCCCATCGCGGGAGTAGTCAGTGGGGGTCCAGCGCGCAGGGGTGACAGGCCAGGCGGCCGGGCCCCAACCCGCGGGCTTTCCGTGGGGCCGGTGCCCCGAGGCCACGCATGCTCAGCAGCGCGCCCACGCATCTCCGCCACAGCTGGCCTCCCCTCCCCCACGGCCAGGACGGGGTGGAATCTGAACCTCCAGAAAGTACACTCAGCACTGCGGAGGCCGGGTGCCAGGAACACCCCTGACGGGCTCAGGCCGGTCCCCTGAAACTGCCTCGGCCCGCGCCCCTCCAGCCCAGCGGCCACTCGGGCTCCGTCCGCGCCGCGTGACACCGCGGCCCAGGCGCCGGGCGGGGTCCGCACACACGGGGCCTCGGGTTTCCACCCCCGCACCGCGCGGGCAGGGACGCGCCGCCGCCCGCTCCCCTCGGCTCGGACTCCGCTTCCCCGCCGGCGCTTCCTCTCCGGACCTTCTTCCAGCCGCCCCGCCCCGCCCCGCCCCGCCCGGGACCACGCACCCCGGCGCCGGGCGCCCCCGACGAGCCGCGCGCCCTGGCCTCCGCCGCCCGGCTCCCGGGCACCCCGAGCGGCGCGCGGGGCGGGGTTCCGGCGGGGCCGCGGGCGGGCGCGCGGGGCGGGGCGGGGCGGCCGGGCGGGCACCGCCCCCCAGCTGAGCCGGGACCCGGGCTGCTGACTCGCCGACTTCAGAGCTCGGCGGCGGCGGGCGCGTAGCTCTGCGCTGCTCCGGAGGCTCCCGCGGCTCCAGCGGTCGCAATGGGCGGGCGGCCGCGCCGGGCGCGCGGGGGGCGCGCGACGTGACCCGCCTGGACTCGGAGCCCGGCCGAGCGACCCGAGGGTCTGCTCAGTGGGCGCGCACGCGGGATCGGCGCGGAGCGGGACCCGGAGCATGCGGGGCGCAGCGCGGGAGGCCGGGGGGCGCGCGGGTCGGCTGTGGCCACGGGCCCCCTCCCCGGGCCCCGGCCCGCCGCTGCCGCTCCTCCTGCCGCTGGCCGCGCTGCTGGCCCTGCTGCTGGGCGGCGCGGGCGCGCAGTACTCCAGCGACCTGTGCAGCTGGAAGGGGAGGTGAGTCCGCGCGGAGCGGCCCGGGCGCGGGGCCGTGCCCTCCCCTCCCTCCCCTCCCGGCGGGCTGGCGCGCGGGGACTCGGGGGTCCCCTCCGGGCCGAGGGCCGCCCCCCGCCTCCGCCCCCCGTGCCAGAACAAAAGAGCCCGCGGCTCCCGGGTCCCCAGTCCGAGGACGCCCGGGGGAGGCGCGCCTGCTGCGCCGCGGGTGCGCCCGGACCCGGCAGCTAGCTCGCCGCGCACCCGGTCGCGCCGGTCTCCACTCCGGGCCCCAAGAGCCTTGGCCCCTGGCCCCGCGGGCGGGGATCGGTCCTCCGGCCCTTCCTGGCCCCCGTCCGCCGCGAGGAGGTGCGCGCCCCGGGCCGAGGCGCCGGGCCTGCGCCCAGGGCCGAGCGGGAAGGGACGGCAGGTCCGCGGGAGGGGCGGCGGCTCGGACCGCCGTGCAGACCGGGCCCGGGTGGGCGGAGACCTGTGCGCGGGTCCGAGTGCGGACCTGGCCGAGCACCCGCCCTGCCCGTGAAGGTCAGGCCGCCCTTGCTGGCGCGCGCCGGGCTGGGCGACCCCCCTTCGTCCCTCCGCGCGGCCGAGGACTTTTCTACAAACTGAAGTGTGACCGGAGCGGAGCGCGAGCCGCGGGGAGCGCCGCGGGGCCCGGGCGCGGCCGCTCGGGGCAGAAGCCGCCGGCCCGGGGCGCGGCTGGAAGTTGCCGACTCGGGAGTTTGTGCGCGCGACGCGCAGCTCCGAGCGCGGGGCCGGCGTCCGGGAGCGGGCCCCAGCAACGCCGGCCTGTCGGAGTGGAGGAGCCCGCTGCAGGCACCTCGTGGTTTCTAAGCTTCAGCGGGTTCATCCGAGCGGGGACGGCTTTCTGCGGAGGCCGGGCTGGGCCGGTGCGCGGCTCCGCGCCGGCGGGGCGGCCGCTGGTGACGGTGGTGCTTAGGGACCGGCTCTCTGCGGACACCAGCAATTACCTGGCCCCTTCTCCCTCCCTTTCCCCCTCCTAGAGCGAAGGTCCTGGGGTCCCGAGGCTGCAGCCCAGCCCGGCCCCTACGTCACAGCGGAGCAGGGAAGGGCGCAGGGGCCGGCTGGCCCCCGGGGGAGGCTTGGCCTGTAGATTGCTGGCGCCAGCACGGAGCTGGCTGGGAGCCTCTGACTCTGACACCCTCTGCTGGGGCAGCGCTATCCCTCGTGCTAGTAATTAAACTCCCTCTTTGCAGCCTCTGCTGAATGAATCAGTGCACCCCCAAGCTGAGGCCTCGGGGTGTCCTGCTTCAGATCAAACGCAGTAATTCAGTCCCACCTCCTGAGCCTGAGTTTCCAGAGGGGGAGCTAACACTCTCGCCTGGAGGGGGCTGAGCCCAGAGGCAGTTGTGAGTGAGGGCTGGTCAGGGGCCAACCAGCTCCCGGACCCAGCAGGTGTTTGCAGTGGGAAGAGGAGCCTCCTTCACCTTTGCATTCCCGTGCATCCTTCATCTACCTGGAGAAGCCGAGGCACTTACCTGCAGCCCCTCTCCCTCCTTCATTGCTAAAGTACCGGGTTACTGACTCCCCCCAGCTCTTCCACTGAGCCCAAAGGTAGAGGCCCCTGCAGAGCCATCAGGTGGGATCTGGAGAGAAGCTGGCCGGCCACATTCCTGGAGTATGAGCCCCTGTGGAGCTGTGATTGCTGCCCCCGGTGATCAGTGTGCTACTTGCTGGGGAGCTGGGTGTGCTGGTTTGCCTGCTGACTGTAACCTTTACGACTTTTATGAGTTGTTGTAAAGACAGCACAGGGTGGTGCTCGCCTGAAGTGCGGTGGATTCTGATCCCCTGATAGGGAGGGAGTTGCTCTTTATGACATTGGGCACTCACAGTTCACAGGCTGAAATGTGTTTCCAAGCACTGAAGTAGGCGTTGTTTTGTTCTGTTTTGTTTTTATTGATTTTTAGAGAGAGAGAGAGAGAGAGAGAGAGAGAGGGGAACATCAATTGGTTGCTCCACTCATTCCTGCATCACTGGTTGACTTTTGTATGTGACCTGACGAGGGGTTGAGCCTGAACCTTGGTGTATCCGGACGGTGCTCTGACCAGCTGAACTAAGTAGGTGGTTTTGAAGTTAGTGGCCCCTTTTCATGGGCAGGACAGTGCCCCATGTTTATTAGGCAGTGGTCATAAAGGTGAGCGACTGCTCGGGCCGGGCCCTGCAGGTACGTCACACCTGGGCTGTCTCTCCTGCCTGGGGCTTGGCCTGAAACTCTTCCTTTCTTAGTAAACAAGAGCCCGTAATTTCCTTCTGGTGACTCAGGGTTTGAGCCAGGCTGTGGGGGTGAGTGGTGTGGGCCCTGCTGCCACCACTCCAACCGACTCCTTCGGAAAGTCCCCATGTCAACGCGGGATCTGCTGTCTTTTCCATAAAGGTGCTCCACAGGTGTGTCCATCTGGGCAGTGACGCTTGCCAACTCTTTTTTAAAAAAAGGAAAGTGCATTAACTCGGTTCAAAAACCCCAAGGTCAAACCAGCCTTCCGTTTTCTCACTCCCTAAGGTTGAAGAGAGCCACAGTTTCTCTGCAGCCTGCTGCTGACCCATCACGTCAGAAAACAGTTGCTTTTTTTTTTTTCCTGGTTAGCATGTCACTTGCATATCATGTGAATATTGTGATATGCCATCATCAGTGACCATTCGGACATGGTGCATTTTTGCACCTCCAGGCACTTTGCATAAATAGAAGTTTTTTTCAGGTTTGCTGTGATGCTGAAAGTGTGGAAGTGAGCAGTGTGGCTGTATTTTCTGGAAGGAACCAGACAGGCCAGGATTCCTCAACCTTGTTGAAAGAGCCAGTGGGTCCCAGGCTGAGAGACTGGAGGACTGAGTAGGCGTTTGTCCAAATGGGGGTCTCACATGCCACATGCGACTGACACTAGTGTGAACACTCTGTGTTGAGTGCCTCATGGATTCCTGGTGATCTCGGTGCGTTAGCAGGCTGGGCAGAGCCCTGTATGCCAGGAGATGGGTGCAGACCCTCCTCTGTGGGCCAGTGAGGATGCTAATTAAAGGGTGAAGTAAAGGGGAGCCGTACTTCTTGCCTGTCCACCTTAATTTTTTTCCTAGTTCTCTTAGTTGAGAATGACTTATGACTAACCAGAGCCAGGTTGCATCCCATGAAATGTACATGGTCATATATACAGGCTGGGAGTCAGCAGCCCCCAGACCCAGGTCTGCCTCCCCTGGGCAGCCCCGAGAGGGTTTCCTCTGCCCCTGCCTGAGATGTGGGTGGAGGGTGGCCCTCCCTATTTCCCCCTCCACTGTTGAGTTAAGGTGACTTAGTGAGGGATCCAAAGCCTCTGGTGTGAGTTCCTCACTCCCCGGACCCCCAGGGCCCAGCTTGCCCCACTGAGAGAGATGTGAAGCTTTGGACAGAACAGTTTTTGTTGTAGAGAGAATTGAGAATTGGTGCCTGGGCATGGGGCAAGTGTCCAACTGCCCCTTGAGGCTGAAGATTGGAGAGAAGGGACACTATGATAAAGTTTGTTTTGGCTGCATAAGAGCAGAGCTGATTAAAATGATCTGTGGCAGCCACTCACCATTTAGTCTAATTTTTCATACAGCATTATAATTATGCCCATCCCCACATGTGTGTCAGATGAGCTTGTATGAGTTTTATTTGACTGTAATTTCTAAGTCTGTTCCGTGTGCACGCAGCCCTGGTAGGCATCTGAGGCTGGGCTAGCTGCTCATGACCCAGGGCGTGAGGGGCAGGGAGCAGAGTTAGGAGGGGTTCACCTCCTTGACACCTCCCCCTGATGTGGTCTGCAGGATGACTGTGCAGCCCCAGACTGCAGCTGGCCGTCGTATGAAAAGTGAGGTTTTTTTGGAGCCCGGAGCATGAGTCACCAACAGTAAATGCAAACCATATGTTCTGTGTTTTCTCCTCTGCAGACAGGGTTTCTGGTAACACACTGTGGCTTTGTTTATTCCATGTAAAAATCCCAAGAATGTGGGTGAACCTGCAGAACCAAATTTCTGTAAGAAAACACTTAGTTGAAGTCACAGGTTGAGTTCCAGGGCTGCTTGGCAGTTATGATGTAACCATTTGCACAAGCTGACATAGACATTAAAATTTGAAGTAGGGGAAAGAAACTTTAACATTTTTGATGGTTTCAATTTCTTGAAAACATAGTGTAATGACTTTACTCAAGACCTGTCGCACCAAGAGTGTAGCATACTCCATTCTTTCCTGTTCGGCATCTATTAGGAGTGGAATTAACTTGCTTCTCTAGAAATTCCCGTTGGGAAGATGAGGTGTAGCTAACCTTTGGCTTCTCCCAGCTTCCCTCTGTCCATCCCCTGGGGAGGACTTTCACCTTACTTTCATCTTTGCTGACATTTGATCATCAATGGAGGGCCTTCGGGTTTGCAAATGAGTGAAAAAGCAGTGAGGAAAAGACAGAACGTATGCCTGACTGTGAGGCGCTAAAAGAAAACCCAGCTATGGCCTCCAGCCTCCAAATGGCTAACATTCCTCATTGGTTCTTGAGCTACTCTCTGGAGCGAGGGACTTTTATGCTTGTGCGCCCCTGGTGGCACCTGCCGTTGTCCGAGCTGGCTCTGTCCTTCACGCTCGGTGGGAACCACCATCATTTCCCAGCCCTGGCTTGGTCGTCTGGAACTTGCGCTGGTGCCAAAGTCCTCCTGGTGTTTCCTTGATTATATTTTGGAAGATCTATCCTTTCCTTGGTTTTCACCTGCACTGCACCCATCAGCCTCTCCAACTCAGGGAAACCCTGAGAACTGGGGCACCTGCTGGTGCAGCCTAGCAGGCCAGCAGACACTGAGCATCCAGGTGTGGGGAGGGTCTGGGGGCGAAATTCCAGCTGCACGTATCAGAGCTCAGGCTGCCCCTCCCTGGGAGCGGCCAGTGCTTCGGGGTGGAGGTGGTGCTGGCCTGCCGGGGTAGGACCCTGGCTCACGCTGTCTCCCTCCGCAGCGGGCTGACGCACGAGGCCCACCGGAAGGAGGTGGAGCAGGTGTACCTGCGCTGCTCCACAGGCGCCGTGGAGTGGATGTACCCGACTGGGGCTCTCAGCGTCAACCTTCGGCCCAACATCTTCTCGCCCTCCCGACACCTGACTCTGTGCATCAAGCCCCTCAGAGACTCCTCCGGGGCCAATATTTATTTGGAAAAAACTGGAGCGCTGAAACTGCTGTTCCGGGATGGGGACCGTGGGCCCGGCCAGGTGCGCTGCTTCAGCTTCGAGCAGGGTGGCCTGTTCGTGGAGGCAACGCCCCAGCAGGACATCAGCAGGAGGACTACCGGCTTCCAGTATGAGCTGAGCAGCCGGCGTGCTGGGTCGGACCTGCATGCTCTGTCAGGTGAGTGATGCCTGGGTTTGGTGGTGTGGGCTCCCGGGCCACTCCCCTCCTGCAGCCCTGGTCCTTCTCATTTGCCAGATTTCTCTGATTTTCTTCCGCCCCTCCTCAGCCCAGCCTCTGTTGAAGCTCCTCAGGTGTGTGCTTCAGACCTGGTGGGTCTGCCTAGGTAGCCCCATAGGCGTCTGAGGGCGGCCACGGTGCCAGCAGATGGGCCCCCCTGCGGGGCACCTGTGCGGTGTCGTGGGTGTTGGACGTAAGGTGTGTTGTCAGCATTCTGCAAAGTTCTTGTTTGGACCTTGCAAAACATGCGTCTCCCAGGATTGTGTTTCCGGAGGGTAACAGCGTCCCCGAGAATGGCTGTAGGCCGGAGCTGTGACAGGCCCTCGCTCCCTGATATGCTCCTCTTCCACGGACTAATTATGAGCTGAAGTGGGTGCTGCTACCAATCAGACTGCCCCGACATTTCTCCTGACCCAGGAACTAGCCGAGGTTTTTGGCATCGGCTGCAGCCTTTGTCTTGATCACTGTGAGGAGGCTTGCTCCAGGGGCCCTCAAGGTAAACTCGAAATCAGGAAAAAACCGGTCACCAAATTCAACGTTTCTGACTGTGGTGGTAGCCCGTTGACTGGAGCAGATGTTGGGAACTTGTTGTCATTCCTTTTACTGACTAAATGTCAGACTTCTGGCTGCTGGTCACATGTTCTGTCCTGGCTGGAGCTTTGTTCCACCTTCGCCCTGTGGTCCCTGCAGGCTGGGGGCGTAAGTTTTACAGCTGCACACCTGAACACTCGTGGCACAGGCTGGAGTTTCTGGTCACAACCTGGACGACTCCAAGCCCGGGGCCAGTGCTCAGGTTGTCTTCTCCTCCCGGGGGCAGGGCTGTGCCCCTCAGGCCCCAGGCACAGTGAGTGAGCTTGGGAGAGGCCTGTGGGGTTGGTGGCTGAGCTGCCCTGGGTTCCTGAGGGGTTGCAGGGAGGAGGGCCTGAGCTGGCCGGGGCGGCCAGGTCCGTGAGGGGAGTGTCAGGGGTTCCATTGTTACCCTCGACACAGGCCCACCTGGCCCTGGGATGTCTGCTTAACTCTGGGTGCTCAGGGCCACGGTGCCCTGCAGATGGTGGGCGTGTGTTCGTCTGCCCAGTGGCCGGTATCTGGGGCAGCAACTGTCAGAACCTGGGATGGGGACTGAGGCACCCAGGGCTCTGGGAGCTGGGCCCAGCACCTCCCCTTCCTGAGGGTGAGGAGGGCAGCAGGGATCTGGGGTAGGTTGGTGCCCCTTCTCCGAGGGGTGTTTGCCTTTCATCAGGGCACGGGCCCCTAAGCCTTTAATGCCCGGGGAATGGGTAGGAAATGTGGAATGCCGGCGCTGGCCATCTGGCGGCCCTGATGTCCCCGGGCCAGGCGGCTCTCAGAAGAAAGTGTGGCTCCCAACTCTGTCCTGTTCTGGCCCTGGCTGCCACCGCCCAGGGCCTTGATGACACCGGAGCCCGTCATGTCACTCGGAGGTGAGCACCTGCCTCATCCCCACTGACGAGTCACAAGTGCTCGTTTGTGCTGGCTTGAGAGGAAGAGACTCCCGGGCTGGAGTCCTGGCAGGAGGCGTATGTGAGCTGCGCCCGCCCACTGCAGCTCCTGAGGGTTCGGCTGGGAGTGTTTACAGCAAGCGTGTCAGCCTCGTGTCTGCTTGGGTTGCGAAGTCAGCTTCCTCGATAAACCGAGACACACCAGTAGCCAAGAATGGAGAGGCAGGTAGCCCCTAGACAGGCACAGACTGCCGGGCAGGGAGGCGGTGACCCCAGCCCAGTGGGAGTGGAGACAGAAAAGGAGAGAACTTTGTATTTTTGCAAGGATTGTATATTTCCTGCACCAGTGGCTTCTCTGGCCTCTGTAATTATTGTGTGATTATTTTTTGCCTTACCCATTTTGGGGTGGAAGGGTGTGACCTTCCTGGGGAGGAAAAGGTCGAGAGGGTGCAGGACAGGAGGAGACGCTGGTGACCAGCTAGGGCAGGTCATCTGGGGCCTGGGGCTCTGGGTGAGCTTGGAGGTTGTTGGGATCATTGGAGGCAGCTCCAGAACCTTAGCCGGCAGCTCCAGCTTGGTCTCAGCAAACACTGGCCACATTCCAGCCACGCTCTGGCCACGTCACAACAGTCTGGTTTCTCCCTTCTCTTCACCCCCGTTTAAAATGCTGCATCTACCACCAATTACCAGCTGACCTGGGGGGAGTCCACACATATGGTTTTCTCTTTAGAAATTGTGTATGTCACCCGGTCGTCCTTGTGGGCAGTCATGACCAGGGTTCGTCTGACCACTTGCAAACCCCTTGAATGGTGAGGTCCTGACAGAACGCACCTGCCCACTCCCTCCTTCCTGCACCTGCCAACATCACCAGGGTCCCTACGTCCTTACTGGGGTCCCTGCCTGGCCCCTGGCCTGTCCCCCTCACCCTGTTATTTTGTGCACATTCCAGAGTAATCTTCTTGGGACGTCCACACCCCAGTCCTCCCTTCTCCATGAGACAGGGCCAGAATTCCAACCAGCCCGTTGGCCACCCCTCCCCGTCTCCCCATAAGGAAAAGAGATTGGATGCGTCTGAAACCAGTGCATTCCACAGCCTTTATGAGCCCAACTCCGATTAATAATTGTTTCCAGATTGCTTCTCT
Source organism: Miniopterus natalensis (assembly GCF_054644295.1). Lineage (NCBI taxonomy): Eukaryota > Metazoa > Chordata > Mammalia > Chiroptera > Miniopteridae > Miniopterus > Miniopterus natalensis. The sequence continues at coordinate 46,015,187 of NC_142097.1, forward strand.
TGGCGTCCACAGACTGGATTTTCCACAAAGGTGACCTACGCTTTGTAAAGCTCAGAATTATAAGAGGGAAGTCTCCCGGGTGGAGCTTTATTAGCTCAGCTGTTGATGGTATCAGCTCATTGAGGCTTCTGGTGGGAGAGTCTGGAGGCTGCTGCCCACCTTCCCCCAGGGCCACTGGGGTTCCCATACCTTCTGCAGTGGGGCTGGGAGTGAGCCAGGGTAGAGCGCCTAAGATGGTTGGTCTCCATCTCTGTCCTTTGCTCTCAGCCGAGGTCCCAGGGCCCATGACCCTAGGAGAGGGCACAGCTCTAAGATGGGTCACGTGTGCCCAGGCTTGGGGTCTGATCACACAGCATGTGGCCTGGGCCTATTGGCCCCTGACTGCTACCTCTGGGGGTGGTGCTCCTGGCCTCTCTCAGCTGGCTCAGAACCTGAGACGTGCTTCTGGAGAACTTGCACAGACCATCACCTCCCACCCACCTGCGCTTGACCCACTCACTGCACACCTGGCCCCCAAGGGGAGCCTGAGGGTGGACTGTGGTTGCCGTGAGCTTGGCTCACTGACCTGCCTTCTTGTGGGAACAGCTGCTGAGGACACCCCCCGACCTGCAGAGGGACCCTAGGTTGAGTCCTCTGATACCGTGGGCTCTGGGGATGCCGACCAGGATGGGAAGTCACCTTTGCTCTGTGCCCCTTGCTCACAGGCCAGAATTAAGCCAGGGGGACATGAGCCCCTCAGAGCTGGTGGTGCCAGGTGCCCCTTTGTCATCACGCCCACCATGCTGTGCCTCCCTCTGGCCCAGAGTGGGCAGCAGGCCCCCAGGGATGAGAGGGATGGGGGACCCCCTTGTTGCCACCCTCTTTTTCAATCCTCACCCTAGGACATGTTTTATTGATTTTAGAGAGAGAGGAAGGGGGGGGGAGAGAGAGAAACATCAATGTGAGAGAGAAACGTCAATTAGTTGCCTCCTCTAAGCACCCGACTGGGGATCAAACCTGAAACCTTTTGGTGTACAGGATGGCGTTCCAGCCAGTTGAGCCACCCAGCCAGGGCTTGCCACCCTCTTTCTGAAGAGAGGCCTTGAGACCGGGGGTCCACCTGTGTAAACAGAGGTCACAGATGGGCAGAGAGCTTGGGATTCGGAACTGGGTGGGGAGGCACCTGCTCCGATGATGGGCTGGACTGGGCTTCCAGTGCGTCAACAGGCCGGTCTTGTTCTGCCGCTGCTGCTTTTCCTGATAACTTAATAGGAGCCCAGGTAGTGGGCGGGCCTGTGAGTCAGGCCTTGCTGAGCTGGACTGGGAGGCTGCATCCACCCTGCCCCGGGGGGGGGGGGGGGTGCGGCAGGACGGCAGCACCAGTGCTTTGGACACTCACGTCCACCCCCAGGCTGTCAAGAGACCCTGTGTGCCAGACCCCATGATCCACACATGTCCCAGGCCCTGGAGGCCTCTCTCTGCTGCTGCTTGTCTGTGCCTTGCCTGGTCTTCCGAGGCCCCCAAGTCACTAATGCTCCTGGTGGGGTCTGGCAGCTCCTGGGCAGGTGACTGCTCAGCCCTGCTCAGGGGCTGTGAGGGCAGCCAGCCAGGCATGCAGACAGGATTAGTTTCATCTAGGCCCAGCAAGTACCAATGCCAGGGACGCTCTGGGGCCTTTAGAAAATGAAAGGGTCACACGGGAGGCTTGTCCTGGTGAGATTTCATACATAAAATTTCTGTGGAGTTAAGAGAATTTGTGTCAAAACTTAGAAACTCGAAATAGGTGAGGGAGAGGGCTTGAAATGTGCAATATAAGAGTTGAGTAACAAGTTGTATTTTCCCAAACCCACTGCCAAGTAAAGGAGGCATCGTCCGTGGTGGAGTCACCAGAGCCTCAGGTTTCTGCCTCCCCTATCCCTGAACCTTTCTGAGACCTTGTGCCCACCTGAGGCAGGAGGATGAAGGGCTGGGGGAGCAGGGCTTTGTGAAGTCCTGTTTGGTTGGAGGAAGCCAGCCCCACCCAGGTAGGGGGTCTGAGAGGGGATTCTATGACTGGGCTTGCTCTGAAAGGCGTTTGGAGGTGTTTAGAGACGGTCACCTGGTCCCAAGGCTAGGTGGGGTCTGTGGAAGGGGACCTAGGAGGGCCCCAGGGCCACAGCAGGTGAACACAGCCCTTGTTCGCTGATGCCTGTAGAGTTGTAGCCTCATGAGTCCTTCCGGGCAGAGCCTTGACTCCCTGTGGAATAGAGGCAGCAGGTGGGGACGCTGGGCATCAGGCGATGTGTGAATGGACAGCCCTGGCGTTTTGGGGTGTGGTTGCAGAGGCAGAGTGATGGTAGCTCTGGGCCAGGCTGGTGTAGGGGAGACAGGACTCCGCTCAGGTCGGCTGGTTTGCATTGGTGATGGGCATGGAAGAGTGATTTCATGTGAGTAGGGACAGGCCTGCCCTGTATTGTGTGGTGGGCCTGGGGTCCCCTGCAGGCAGCCCCCAGCCCACACGCCAAGGTCGCGTTGTCTCTGGTGCCTGGGTGGCAGAGGTGCAGGGCGGACACCTGCTGCCAGAAATCAGAGCACCTGCAGAGTGTTGTCCAGTGTGGCAGTGCCCACGCCACGGGGCAGGTTTATGTCCATGCATGCCCACGACCCTGCCTGACGCTGCTCCTCCCGTTCTCCTTGCAGCCCCATGCCGTCCCTGCAGCGACACGGAGGTGCTCTTGGCAGTCTGCACCAGTGACTTTGGTGAGTGCCCACGGTTCCCACCACGGGGAGGGCGCCCCACCTGGACCCAGAGAACCTTTCGGCACTGTCCCTGAACTCCGTGGTGGGGAGGCTGTGAACACACTGGGGTTGGTGCCCCTCTTCCATCGGTCATTGGGCTGCACCAGTGTGGCTCCAGCCCCGGGGAGGGGACCTAAGTGCACGGCAGGGAGAGGGCTGGGGATTCCTGTTTAAGGTGATGAGTGCATATTTTCCCACTTTGCATATGAGGTCATCGCTCTTGAAGCCTCACCTCAAAACCTCACCCTCCGCCAGGCCCCCCGCAGGTGCCACAGTGGGAGTTCCAGGCCCTGGTGGGTCCCAGGGCTGAGGGCAGGGACTCAGCTCAGGCAGAGGATGGCAGCTGTCACAGCTGTCACAGCTGCCATGGCAGCCACCCCGAGGGCAGTTACGTGTGGAACTGCAGGCTTCTTTCTGGGTCCGTGAGGGCAGGACCTGTTGAATCCCCCTGCTCTGCCCTGTCCTTCCTGCCTCCTTCCTCCCCTGAGCTTCCCAAAATCTTGATACAGATCTTGTGTGTTAACTGTGGCTACTTTTTTTGTCCTAACTTGAAAAGCTGACGCACAAAGTGGTTTCTTTCTTCTGTGTTCTCCCACTTGTGTGGCTGGCCCTTGGTAGAAGACATCTCCCCTGATAAAGCAGAGTCGGCGGGGACCACCCCAGGCAACCTTGCACACAGGCATTGTCCTCTTTAATGAGAATTTCTGGAATGCAGAGATCGGGTCGGCTCTGTTCCAGCGCCTGCTCGCTGGCAGCCGGACACGTGCTGTTTGTTCAGCGGGCATCCCTGCCGACCTCGCTGACCCCATATCCTTCCCTCTGCAGTGGTCCGAGGCACCATCCAGAATGTCACCCACGAACCCGAGCGGCAGGAGTCGGCCATCCACCTGCACGTGAGCCGGCTCTACCGGCAGAAGAGCAAGGTGTTCCAGCCTGTGCCTGGGGGTGGCTGGCGGGGGCGCATCGCCACCCTGCTTGAGTGCGGCGTGAGGCCCGGGCATGGCGAGTTTCTCTTCACCGGACACATGCACTTTGGGGAGGCTCGGTTGGGCTGCGCCCCGCGCCTTGAGGACTTCCAAAGGATGTACAGGGACGCAGAGGAGAGGGGGCTGAACCCCTGCGAGATGGGTGTGGAGTGACTGCAGGGTGACCGAATCTAGGGTGGATGCCCGGTGCTCACGCAGAGTCTGACGCACAAGGTTTTGGCCGAGGAGTCCCTGACCGATTGATTGGAAATGCTGTAAAATGCAAACTAAGTTATTATATTTTTTTTTAAAAAAGAAATGTCCATAGGCAACAAACCCCTTTGCCTTTGTGTGCCATTTCAAGCCAGTTTTCAAAAACACCTGAAGTCATTGCCATTGCCTGGTGTTTGGGGGAAGTGCTGGCCCTAGCCCAGGCGAACCCGAACCCCAGGCTTTGTGCAAAGCTTGGGTACCATTCAAAGTTGTTTCTTACCATGGAGATTTATGGAGCCAAATACTTGTTTTATTTTTCATTTTGTTTTTGCTTTTTAAAGAATGTGCTTTGCCAGTTGTGCTCATTTGGGGCTGCAGGCTGCCTCCTTCCAGGGAATGAATACCAGTGACTGATGGGGCGATGACCAGCGTCCTCGGCCAGGCTGGTGTGTGCAGCTCTGAGCTGGGCGCGGACATGAGGCCTTTGCCTGGTCAGTACGCTTCTCCAGGGATTCCTGGCCCTGGCATCAGGGCTTCACATGGGCCCCTCTAAGGGCCTTGTTACCCTTACAATCCAGGAGATGCGCTGGCCTCAGCCAGATGCCCCTCCTTCCTGTTAACCCAGGTCCTGCCCTTTGACCCAACTTCCCCTAAATGCCTGCGCCCACAACAAGCCTCTGGACACCCAGGGCCTGGTCTGTGCTGCAGTCAGTTACCCCATATTCTCAAGGATGGGTTAGTGTCCTGTGGCTGCCATAACAAATGACCACAACTGGGGGCTTTTTTGACATTTTCTGATGCTATGGAGGCTCACACTCCCTCCAAGGCTCCAGGGTAGGCGTCTGCCTGTCTTTTCCAGCTTCTAGTGGCTACAACAATCTTTGGCATTCCTTGGCCTGTGGACACATCTTTCCAACCTCGCTTCTATTGTCACAGGGCCTTCTCCTCTCTGTGTCCTGTGTCTACATTTCCCTCTTCTTATAAAGACACCAGTCACTGGACAAGGGCCCACCCCAGTGACCTCAACTCGATTATATCTGCAAAACCCATTTCCAGATAAGTTCACATTGAGTTTCTGGATAGATTTTGGGGGACACTATTTACCCCAGTACAGGGTCACTGGGGTGTTAAGTAATCAGACCTGGGCCTATGTCCTCAGCTGTGAAATCAGGTGATTTCTCAGCAACTGTGGAGACTGAAGGGCAACCTGGGAGAGGCCCACAGTGGTCAGTGAGCCAGTTGCACTGAAGGCTCAGGCACACCGTGTGGCGGCTCAGATGTGCTCTGGCACAGGTGTGAGCCAACACAGGTGTGCCCTGGCTCACATGTATATAGACAGGTGTGCCTTGGTTCAGGTGTGAGCCAGCTCAGGTGTGCTCTGGCCCAGGCGTGTGCTGGCACAGGCCTGTGAGCCCCTGCAGGTCACAACAAGAAGCAGGTGCTCGACACCTGCACCACAGGAAGCACAAGAAGCAGGGCAATGACCTGAAGCAGCTGGTTGGTGACAGGAACAGGTCCGACCGTAGCTAGTAACTGATGGGTTATGCCTGGAGGATGAGTGTGACAGCAGCAGGTGTGTCTGGCCGGAGCTGGGAGGGCTGACCTGCTCCTGGGCTGTGCTCGGGGGCTTGGGGTTTTCTGTGCTGGCTCCTGGCTCCACCCCACTGACTCTGACACCAGAGGCCTGCAGGGCAGCGGAGGCTGCAGAACCGGAATGTCGGGTTTCAGTTTCGGGGCTGGTGCGGGGATGATGGGATCTACCAGGTCCTGACCCCGTGGCCCATGTCAGGTGCACAGCAGCATTTTCTCCATGGGGGACAGTCTGCAGGGGGGACTGGTGAGGAAGTGTGGGCCTTTGCCTGGGCTGGGGCTTGACACTGAGGGTCCAGCCCTCAGTGGGTGCCCTCAGGCAGGTGGGTGCCTGGCACACAGCCTCACTCTCCATGGCCTATGAACTTAGTACCCAGCACAACACCCCCCAGCGGTCCGGGGATGCTTGGTATGGGGCACAGAGCTCCTATGCCGATGCCCTCTTGCTGCCCAGAGCATCATGTGGGCATGTGCCAGTCTCCCCACACTGTCCTCGGGGAAGCCCCAATATTGTGGAGCCCTGAGGGACCAGGCGAAGCCCTTGGAGGGTCTCTAGAGATTCTTCTGCTGACCAGTCGCTCTGCTCTGCGGGCTTGGTTTCAGTCAGCCCAGCCACTGTTTGGGATAGACCCTCCTGTGGCTCCAAGAAGAGGTTTAAGGGGAGGCGCAGCCATCCTTCCACCTCCGTCCCTCCTGCTGGAAGCAGCAAGCCCAGGCCTCCCAACACAATAGTTTCCCTGCTTCCTCTTCACTGCGAGACTTGGGAATGAGACCTCACTGATTTCACCTCTGCATTTCCCCAGCTCACTGCAGGTCTCAGACACTGCAGAGGTGGGCCAAGGCCCCAGCATGACCCCCAAAATCCCTCCACCTGGCAGGTTCTAAGGGGGTCCTTATCCTCCTGGCTTCAGCGGCACTGGAGACCCCTTCGTAACACATGCTGGTGAAAAGAGCCCCAGTTTGGTCCATGGCGTTAAAATCAGGAAAAAAACATTTTCTGAGCTCCCTGCAGCCTGTGACACTGCAGGCAGCCCCCTCCTGTTTAATGACCACTCTTCTGTGCTGGGAGGAGGTGAAGCCTGGGTGCTTTCTCTTCCTCTCCACTTCTCTGCCCCCCCCCCCCTGGAGACCTGGGCCCTGACCTCCTGCTGGTCTGGACACCCCAAGGACTCAGGACCCTGTACCCTGATGCTCAGGGGCACCCACCTCTCCCCTCGACCTCCCTCTCCCCAGCCTGACCTCCTGAGGAGTCAGAGTAACCCTGTGACCTCTAGCTGGGGGAATCTCCTCAGACCCTGGGTCTTGTTTCCTGCATCACGATACCTGTCTGGAGGAGCTGGAGTGGGACGAACAACAGCTGTGGGCTGTGTGTGCTCAAGTAGGGTCTGGCTGGGGTCCACACCTACCTGTGAGGCCAACTGGGACCCAGGGAACCTCAAGGCTGCATGGGGTGTTCCTGTCCTGGTTTCTTGCAGTGAGCTGGCCCCTAGGCAAGTACCCTATCCGATGCCCAGGCCAGGCTGGCCCACCCAATAGGCGCCCACTCAGCCCGGGGACCTTAAGTTGGCCTCTTGTGGGCTGTGCTCCAGCTCCAGCTTCAGCACTTGGACCCTCGGGGAGCCCAGCCACCCGCAGATGTGACTCATCCTGGTGTGAGGTGGGTCTGGGGTGGAGAGCGTGGGTGGGTGAGAGGTGCAATTTGAGCCCTGAGGACTGAGGTTAGGGGCTGGTTTCTGGGAGGAGCAGATGTGACTTGGAGGCCTGGGGGGAGGGTTGGGCCAGCCAGGGAAAGAGACAGAGCACCCAGTGACTTACACAGTCAGCAGTGGCTCCCTCTGGCCATCTGCCTCCTGTCAGCACTGAGAAAACTGCTCAGCCCACCTGATCGAGGAACAGGGTCTCCTATTGACCACCTGATTCCTGCTCAGTGGGCCATGCTTCACGTATGTGGTCCATTTCTGTCACCTGATACTGTCCTGTGTCCAAGGTTAGTGGCAGAATAGTGAGCCCCAGAGATGTTCTTGTCCTGACCTGGCCCCTGTGAATATGTCACTTCACGTCGGAGAGGGGAATGAAAATCACTAAATGGGGAGATTATTCTGGATCCTCTGGTGGCCACCTGTTATCACAGGGTCCTTAGAAATAGAGCAAGAGGGAGACAGGGAGGACCAGAGGGGCACAGCCGAAAAGGACTTGGCTAAGGCAGGTAGAGGAAGGGGTCACAAGCCAAGCAAGGGCCACGGCCTCCAGGAGTCTGAAGGGCAACAAGCAGGTTCTCCCCGGAGCCTCCAGGGGGAACCAGCCCTGGGACACCTTGATTTTAGGTCAGTGTGACCGTGTCCTACTTCACACCTCAGGAGCTGTGCATAATAAGCTGCTGTTTTCAACCTCAATGAGTTTGTGGGAAACGAACACACCAGTGTACCTGCTTACCTGGGGTTGAGGGGGCTCAGCAGGGTCCCCGGGTGGCACTGGGTGCTGGTGAATTCCCCTAAAGTGTGTAAAATACTGTTACATGTCTACATGCATTTTTAGAAACGAGCTCATAACTTTCGTCAGAATCTCAAAGTTAGGAGCATGACTCCATCCGTATAGATGGGGACTACAGGGCTGGTGTGGTTTCCCTCACTGATTTGTGAGGGACTGAGCTCTTTTCCCACCTCTCCGCCTCTCCCAAAGTCCCTCCCTGTCTGGGTCCCACCCTCCCCACCCTGGGTGTTTCCCCCCTCTCTTTGCTGACTAATGCCACCCCGTAGCCTGCTGCCTTTGAGCTTACTGTGGCTGCAGCCCTCAGGTGTGGTTTCTGGAACTGCTGCTGCGCTCCCGCCCACACCTCCGCTCGCCTGTCCTGAGTCAACCTCTGGATGCAGACGGCGGGCCGGGTGGCAGGGCGCCGCTCTGGCGTTCTCCCACCCAAATGGTGCCCACCCGCCTCAGCCACCCCCCACTAGACCCACCTGTGTTCCCCTCTACCCAGTGCCCTGCACCCTTTTCCTCGTGGGCCGCCCCTTGTGAGTCTTGCATGTGCTGAAACACTCCTGAGCCTTCTCCCTGTCACTCTCAGTAATGTGACAGGACTTGCTCGGAGCATGCTGGCAGCCTGAGATGACAACCTGAGATGACAGCCATGTGACGTGGCCTTCGCTCAGAATGCTGGGCAGGGGGTGGGGGGTATATGGGGACGGATCAAGGCAGCGGCTCCAAACAGGACCATCCCTGAGGGGGCTGGGCCCAGGCATGACTGCAGGAGTGCCAGCAGGTGGCTCTGGGCTTTTCTTCATGGCTGTACCATGCGGGCAACGGGGGTCCAGGGGGCCGAGGGGGGGTGTGTGTGCTTGCTGGTGGAAGTCCTGCCAGTGCAACAGCTGTGGCTCCCTGGAGGGCTGACAAAATCCCCACATCCTGAGAACTGAATCCCTCCTCCTAACACGGATGCATCCTGAGAGCCGGGGGCTGGCTTCAGAGGTGTGTGGGCATGTGTGGTGCCTACAGCCTGGCTGGGGCTCCTCCCCTGGGCCGCCTCCACAAGTCCCCAGGTGGAAGTCCAGACCCTGGTCCAGGCTCCACAAGTTCTGGCCCCGGACCTGCCCACCCTCCAGCAGTCTCCCTATAAGGCTCTGAGACCCCGAGGACCAAGTGCACTGGAAGGGCAGTCTTTCCAAAGAAAACGGGGAGAGGCCCACAAGGCTTCTTCATCCCCTCTGTGCCCACACAGAGACTTTTCGAAAACCATGTGGCCTCTGCCCCCCACCCCGTGGGTGTAAGGAGGGGATTGCTGTCCCTCACCAGCTCCCAGCCCCAGCCAGCAAACTCCCACCTACAGCAGCATTCGATACCAAATCAGAGGGAAAAGGCGGGATACAGGCTGGCTGCCCATGTGCAAGCTATTAGCATCTTAGGGTTATGAGCTCATAAAGTTCCACAGGCGAGGGAGATGGGGTGCCTCCCCTGGGCCGCCTCCACAAGTCCCCAGGTGGAAGCACTTCCATCCAGGGCCCCGGCTCCCGTGAGGCACGTTTCCGCCTCCACCCACGTAGAAAAGGCCCAACCAGGGTTGCAGTGTTTCCTGAAGGGATTATGGGTTCAGTGAGAAGCCAGAGCAGGTCCGGCCCTCAGATGTGCTGCTTCCTCACTCTTGGCAGCCGGATCCTGACGACTGCCCTCCACCCGAGAGGGGCCTCCACCTGTGCTGGCTGCAGATCACCGGGAATGAGCCCATCCAGGTGGGTGGGGGCAGGAGAGATAGGGATGAACCCCCCCAGATGCCCCAGGCCCTCTGGTCAGCAGGGAAGCAGGTCTCTGTGTCCCTCATCTGAGTGGTGACGCCCAAGGCCCAGCATGAGACATTTTGGGGAGCAGGCACAGGACACACGGCCCTTGTGGGGGGACCTGCCAAACTGCACAGGGCAGGAGCTGAGTGATGACTGGCATGGGGATAGGGGTGTCTTGTGAACATTGGCTGAAACTCAAACAGCTGAAGGATGAGTCCTTAGCTGGGGAGCCCGGTGGGGCTCCGGGGCCACACCCCCTGCCTTCTCCTGCTCTGTTTGTGGAGTCACAGTGCAGTTAGCGGGCCTGGGGCTGGAGCCCCCTCACTGCCCACCCTACCTGCATGGCAGTCCACACAGAAGGAGGAGGTGGAACCCCTGCTGGGAGTGGGGTTCCCTTTGTCTCCATCTCCCCTCATGGGTCCACCTGGGCTGGTGTGAGGATCTGTCAGGACACAGAGGTGCTCCTCCAATGCCCTGTCCTGCAACCTCCATCTCTGCTTGGGGGCTCCCCCTGGGTGCCCAGGGTAAAAGGCTCAGGTCCCAGTAACTGGTGATACAGGACGTCCAAGTCACGGAGGAGAGGAGGCTGGGGGGTGTGGGATGAAATTTCTCACCAGCCCCAGTTTTCCTCCTTTGCCGTCACCTGTTGCCCCTCTAGGGAGCCCTGTGGAGAAGAGGAATGTTACAGGTGGGCTCAGCTGTGCAGAAGCCCCAGACAGAGGGAGAGGTGGGCCGGAGAGAGTCGGGCGATTCTCGGAGGGCGGTATGGTGGCCGCTCTCTCATGGAGCTGAGGTGGGGGTTCTGGGTTGGCTGACGGAGCAGAGAAGGGTTTGCTAAGGAGAAGGGACAGGGGTTTTAGCAACAGGGCTTTATAACCTCAAACAAGCATGAAAAACATGCCGCAAAAGTCAAGTCAGAAAGGTCAGGAAAGTGAAAAATAAGAAAGGAAAGCGAACCCCGATCGTGGCGTCAGAAAGATCAGCCCAACAGTGTCTGAGCTGCGCCTGGCTGCTCCCACCTGGTGCCTGATGGTGGGACCCTCTCTCGCTTGGTTGTCGTGGTGGCTTCTGAGCAGGGAAAAGAGGGACCAACCTGGTGTTTTGGAAGGAGAGTGAATGGGTGCTGGGGGGGGGGGGGGCTGGCCTGGGCTGCTCGTCCCAGGAAGTAGTGGGTCAGAGGGCTACAGCCCCCGTCTCCCCCAACAGACCCAACACACCCCGTGACCTCCTGAGCTTCATTTGTGCAAACGGACTTCTACTATGAGGACTGAAATGTTTGGTGCCCAGCATACACTGGGGAGTGACATTTTTTTGATGGCACAACCCCCCAACAAGATATGCACTATCGTCATCCTCATTTTACAGGTGAGGATGAGCTGCTCACTCAAGGCCACCCAGCCGAGGGTGTAGCTTAGAGTCATCCAGCGTTCGGGACAATTACCACGCACATGATGGGTGTGATGGATCCTGAGTGACCCTTTAACCATCAGTTGTTCTAAAGGCCCTCTTGGTGAATTTCACGTGAAAGGCCTCCCCTCTCCCGGATTCCTCACTGCTCAGAGGAAGATGGCCTCAGCCACCAGGCCCCAGGGATAGGCTGTTCCAGGGGCTCCTGGGGTGATGTCCATCTGCCTCAGTGGGGTGCTTGGCCGGCAGGCGCCCCATGTACTTGTTGGGTCAAGTCATCCCTTCCCAGCTGGTCCCGACAGACTCTTGGCCCAGAGGTGTCTAATCTGCAGGGTGGCGCAGACTGAGGAGTGAGTTTTTACCCTCTGGCCCAGCCTTACGGAGCCTCTGGGTGGCCACGCACACCGAGCCAGAAGGAAGGATCCTCCTCAGTCCCGCTGGCCTCCCTCAGACCTCAGACTTAGTGGGGCCTCCCCTCTGCAGAACAGGAAACAGGGCAGTCACCCCAAGGCTGTAGGGACAATGACCATCAGGGGGCTGGGTCCTGCCACAGGCGGGAAGTGCAAGGCCATGCTCTCGGACCTCCAACCGACTGGTGGTGCACTTGGGCAGCCCCCTTGCCCCATGGCCTCTCCCGCCTGCAGTGCCGGCCCTGCCCCAAGCTGGGCCAGGCGCCACAGCAGCTCCACACACATCTGGCTGAGCACAGCGGCCCGGTGGTGGTGTCACAGCCCAGGAATGCAGGAAGACAGTCTGGGGTCCTGGCACTGAGGCATGGCGATGCACCAAGAATGTGCCTTGTAGAGAGATAATTATGCGTTTGGGGAATACAAGCAATAAGCCTAGTGGATGCCACCAGCTCTGTTTATTTTACTGAGACCTGAGGCGACAACGAAGTGCGTTTTGCCCTTCAGGAGATGGGAGAGTCTGGCTGGCGTCCACCGCTGTCCTCCAGGGGACTAGGTGTGGGCGGCTCAGGGACAGGATACTTGGACACAGGGTGAGCGTGATGTGGGGGCCACTGTAGCCCCGGGAGGCAGCAGGGTGCAGGGCAGTGCTCAGTCCAGCCTGGTTTGTGGGGGGCGGAACCAGTGCCTGAGTGTGTGCCAGCGTGGGCAGAGGGGCTGAATGACCCCATTGTGTGAGCCAGAGGCCAGCAGCGCAGGCCCAATGGCAGGGGGCGGGGGGATGTGCGTTTTATAACTTCTGCTCCTTGTGAAAGGGCTGCCGGCCCCTTTTAGAAAACTTGGAAATCACAGCCCAGCATCAAGCACAGAAAGCGGCAGGAGCTCAGGAGCTCACTGCCCAGAGCGGACGCGTTAACATTTTGGTGAATTTCTTTCAGAGTTGTTTACTTCATGTTTCCGAGTGTGTGTTCACGCAACGGGGGCATGTATGTATTATAATTTTGTATTGTGGTAAAACACATGGAGCATAAAACTGACCATCTTGACCATGTTCAGGTGCTCAGCTCAACGGCACGAGCACATTCAAACTGCTGAGCAGCCCCCACCACCACCCTCTCCAGACTTCGTCTCCAACTGAAACTCTGTCCCTAGCAAACATTATCTGCTCCCGGCCCCCAGCCCCTGGCAACCATCCTCACTGTCTGTCTCTATGATTTTGTCCGTTCTAGGAGCTCACACGAGTAAAATCACATACTATTTGTCCTCTTGTGTCTGGCTTCTTTCACTCAGCATAACGTCCTCAAGTGTTATCCATGTTGTGATGTCTCAGAATTTCCTCCCTTTTTAAGGCTGAATAATGTTTTGTTGTGTAGATGGACCACACTTGTTCATCCATGCATCTATCCATGGACGCTTGGGCTGCTTCCACATTTTGGCGACTGAGTAACGCTGCCACGAACAACAATGTGCGAATATTGTATATTCTTCTGTTGAAACGAAATGTTAGCAGCAGAAAAACAGCACCGGGCGTGAGGGACCAGTTAGGCCGGATCTGGGTTCAGTAACCTCGCTTTTGAGTTTGACTTGAAAGGATTCAGAGCTAAGGAACTCAAGCTCTAAGGGAGAGTTTATTTAGAAAGCTACAGAGGTAGCAGAAGGGCCCTTGGAGCTCAGGAAAAAGAGGGAGAGAGACAGGCACCTGGAGCGATGAAAGAGGAAAGGGAGGTGGGGGTGTGCTCCTGGAGAGAGCTAAGCAGGGCCCTCATCTTGAAGGCTTTTATCTGCATGTCTCAGGAGTGTGACCAGGCAGAACTCTGAAGTGGCAGTAGCAAGACAGCAGCAAAAGTTCCCAAAGCCGAACCCAGAGAAGAACCTACAGGCGTTATGGGCCTGGACAGGAGAAGGTTGGCAGAAGGGGCTTTGGGGAGAGGCCAAGGGGGTCTGCACCTGGCGGTGGTGCTTGTTAGGGGTAGAGTGGGAATCCTGGAGTCCGGACCTGCCCCCAGGAGGAACCTGTGAGCACCCTCAGAGGGGGTCCTCCCTCGCCCCTGAGATGCTAGAACAGCTCCAGCTTTATGGGCATGTGCATGTGTGTTTGGGTATGAGCGGGTGTGTGCAGGCGTGTGCGGGAGTGTTTGGGCATGTGGATGTGGGCGTGTGAGCAGAGTTGTGTGGATGTGTGAATGCATGTGTGGGCATGAGTGGGTGTGTGCAGGCATGTGAGGGCATGTGCAGGCGTGTGAGTCTCCTGCAGTGTTGGTGCTGTGTCTCCCGACGTGTGGCATGGCCTGCCCTGAGTTAGGGGATGTGGGCGGGACTCCTCCTTAAACCACTTTTGAGAACAGACTTTGAGGGGCTTGTTTTTTAAAATCACAAAATGACTCTTGTTCTACTTATAAAAATAAAAGTGAAAGTTCCCGTTGTTCCTGACCCTGGAGGACCTGTCTGGTCTGTGCACAGCATTTCTCCACTTACACACACGGGTATGTTTTCAGGCTTTTCAAAATTAGGATTGCATCATATCTACTATTTTCTGGCTTGATTTTTAAAATTTAAGGTCATGCAGACTGATTTCCGTGACTGCGAATGAAGGCTAATGGTGCCTAGGATATGCTGTGAGTACATTCGATGGATGTTTCTCCTGGATTGTAAATAACACCCAGTGATCACCTTGCTGCTCTCATCCTGTCTGACCAGAAGGGTTGGCCCAGAGTGTGGAGAGGCAGATGCTGGTGCCCGAGTGAGAGGGATGTGGTCCCCCCTTCCCCCGGCACAGCCTGCTGGTTATACCGGCTCCCCTGAGGGGTCATAGGACAGGAAGAATTTGTTGCCAGTAGCGTCCACCTGGCCCCTTGGCACCATCTAAGATGCAAAGTTGCCTCCTGATCTGTGGAAAGGACATGAGGGGAGAGGGGGTGAGAACAGGTGTGCCCTCCTATCACCTTCCACATGGGTCCGGCCACTCTCCCTAGTGACTGGACGTCCAGCCCCAGCCCAGCTTTCTCTTTAGTCTCTACTTCATGGCCACGGCTTCTGTGTGAGTGTGGACACCAGCCTATGCCCCAACCCCAAGACTTAAATTTTAATAAAAGGGATCGAATACACATGAGTTTCACCTCACTGGCCAGCTGGAGATGTCATGGTGGCTGATCTTGGTGAGTTCAGGGTGGTGGACTGATGTGGGGGGCTGTGTGACAGGGGCCCAGGGGAGTGCGGGTGAGGGTTATAGCCCAGGGCCAAGCCCCCCTGATGACAGTCACTGGCCACCATCTTCCATGCCTGCTCTACACTGTGGGGGCTTCCCCTCCCTTCAGCTGCTGGGTCCTGGGCATCCTGGGCCTGGGCCTGAGACTATTCAAGCCCCACCAGGCCCGACTTGGAGGCCAGTCTGCCCACTGTTTCTTGTCGGCTGCTCACTTTGAAACTCAAGAAGTCTGATGATAACATCGCCAGGGACAGAGCAGGCCTGCTGCTAATTACCATTTGACATTCTGGCTGAGCCCAGCGTGGGGGGACCATAAAAAGCTTATTCATGTGGATCAGGGCAACTTCAAATGCAGCCCTTCCATGTGGGCAGCACATCCATCCCCATTCCCCCCCCTCCCTGCCCCACGCCCAGGGCCGCCTGCTGTCCAAGGCTATTGCCGAGGGAGAGGCTGGTTCAGGTTAAACAGATGGACATTCATTCTCTGTGAGAAGGAGACCCCATTTCTCAGAGGGGCTGCTGCAGGCCAGCTTTCACCCCGTACGACCCAGGAGCCTTGGGGGTTTTCAAGCCAGGCGCCGGGAAGGGGTGCAACCCCATGTGTGTTCATGCTCCTGGGAGGCAAACGCCTTCTCCGGTCCCTGTTCCCCCATGCGCCTGTGAAACACGATCACGCTTGGAAACTGCCTACCTGCCTAGAAGGGCCGCGTTTACTCTTGAAGGTGTTAGTTTTTTCTGAGCTTATTGTAGAAAGGTTTCGCTCTGATTTTTTCCTGCATGGACAAACTTAAGTACATGGCTTATGCCAGGTTATCCACCACTCTTTGCATGCTGACATTAGAAGTCATAAAAGGTTTATGAACATGGTGGTGAAACCTTTTGGGTTTTGGAAATTCTATTCTTCCAATGGTGAGGACAGGTTGCAGGGTCACCGGCTGTGTTGTGAACTTGCCAGAAGTCCATGGGTGAAAAGGACCTGACGTGGGTGGCTCCCATGCTCTGTCCCTGCTTAACAATAGACTGGGGAGAGGCTGGACTCAGCTCCCATTGTTGGGGCTGGACAGAGGCTGGGAGGGGCCTGTCTTGGAAACCCTGATGGCTGCAGAGCCAGGCAAGGGGCTCGGTTCAGAGCTTCTGTGTGATCAGAGTAGGAGGTTCCTAGATGAGGCAAACCTTCCTCAGCAGCCGCCAGGCCTCTGGTGGTGCCGTGGTAACTGAGCGACACAGGTTGTCTCCCCGGTACTGGCCCTCTGAGGCTGCTCCAGGGTTTTCATTAGTCTGAGGGACCCGTTTGAGGTTGCTGTGGAGCTGGGCCTGCAGGGCTCGAAGACTGGAGACTTCAGACTCCCCATGTCAGAAGTAAATTAAAGCAGGTGAAGAATGAGCTGTGCTCTGGGCACCAGCCAGGGTCCCGGACAGTTGTGGCCTCACGGGCCGGGCAGCTTTGTTGGTCCTCTGGCAGCTGACCGGCAGCACTGGTGGGCAAACACCAAGGAAATTGTGATAGGAGTAGAGGATTGTCGACCAAATGTGAAAACGGGAGGTGTCAGGCCTAAGAAGGGCAAACACAGTGGGAGCACTGACCCAGCTCTGGGCTGGCCCCAGAAGGGGGCTTCCCACACTGACAAGGAGGAAATTGGCTGGAAAGCAGCACCCACTCATCCTCTGCAGGGCACTGTCTCCTCTGTAAGCTGGGGATCCCACACCAGCCCCACATGGGTCCCTACTGGCTTTCCTCAGAGACCTGTGTCCCCTTCCACCAGCCTCAAATCCCTCCATTTGTCATGCCTCAGGCAGGGCATCCCTGGGGGTTAATTCTGGGGTGTCACTGTGGGCAGGATTGAGGGCTTGACCACAGGGGCTGGATATGAGGTTTTTTGTGGGTAGGACCAGGGCCAGATGAGAGTAGGAGCCCCCATTGCCCAAAATCTTGGTGTGTGCAGAAGGAGATGCACATGGCATAGTCACAATAGCAAAAGGGGACAATTGAGTGTCCGCTGAATGAAGTCCATCCATGAAAGGAGTGAAGCACTGACTCAGGCTTGGATGCTGATGGTCCCTGAAAACATCATTCTCAGTGAAAAAGTCACAAAAGACCATGTATTGCACGATTCCATTTATATGAAATGCCCAGAAAAGGAAAACCCACAGGATGCACAGTGTGTCAGGGTTCCGAGGGCTGGGGAGTGACTGCTGCTGGCATGGGGCCCTTTCTGTGCCATTTTGAATTAGGTCGTGGTGATGATTGCACAGCCTTGTGAATGCACTAAACACCGCTGGCTCGTGCTTTTAAATGGGTGATTTTATGGCGTGTGAGTTCTCTCTCAATGAAGCTGTTTGACAAAGAAGAGAGAGAAGCAGGTGTGGGGGGAGCAGAAGAGGAAGGGGAACCTCTGGAACAGGGCCTAGGTGGATGGCAACCGAAACAGGAACAGGAGACGTAAATAGCACAGCAGTGAGCCTGGCGAGGTGACCCTTCCTAACCTGGCCCAGCTCACTTTGCTGGGGGACGGGCCTGGGCTCTTTGCAGTGGGGCAACCGATGGCTCAGCAAATAGCACCCCTTATCCCGAGACTTCCTCCTTCCTCGCTCCATCCATTTCTCAGAAGTGACGACAGCAGCAATGTTTGCAATTGCCTGGTTATTCTTAATTTTCCATTCTTGTGTGTGTGTGTGTGTGTGTGTGTGTGCGCGCACAAAAAAGCTTAAATCAGCCCTAACAGTTGGGGGGCGGGGGTACTTACCTGGCCCACAAAATTCAAAGCCAGAGCTGGGTTTCTGGTTGAGGCTTGTTTTCAAGGAGTGGATCTCACTGTGCAGTGGAGAAGCAGACCAAGTTTATAAACCACACAATGTAAACATTTGAAAACTAGAAACAGGCTACTCCCATAAATGTAGGTGCCCAGGCGTCCGTCAGAATTCACAGGGCAGTGTCACTTGGAGGAAGCTGCCACCTCCCATGAGACCAGACCCTCCACTTTCTTTACGAACACCCCAAAAGATAAACCTCACTGTGGGGAAATGGGACAAAATGCCCCCTCCTATGTGCACAACTAAACCCAAGCCAGCTGGTGCTGGGTAGGTGACAGTCAGGCCCGGACCTGACCTCTGACCCACACACTCTGCCACTTGCTCTGAGCTCCTGGAGGTGACATGAGTTCTCAGTGACTGTCTTTGACAAGGGTTATGGATAAAGGGGGCACACATGGAATCTGACAGCCATCAGCTTCCCGGGAGGCTGGGTTCAGATGCAGGTATGAGTCAGTTAAACCATGCCAGTCACTTCACCATCTCTCCTTCAGGTTCTTTTCTGTGGCATGGGGACAAGGAGCCGTTGTGAGGAGCAGCCGCTCCCTGGCCACACTGCCCAGGCCTAGCCCAGCCGCTGCCTAGAGCTGCCTCCGTCTCCAGCAGCGTCCGGCAGAGCCTGGGGCACAAAGTGGTGCCTATGGAGTGATTTTTGTGTGAATGAATGAATCAGTGATCAAATCACAGATACCTAAGGACGCCTCACTCACTCACCCACGGGGTGCAATGTCTTCCCCACAAACTCCCAGAGACACGCGGCTTTCTGCAGGGGCCTCAGCCCCGGAGTGACGGGAACTGTGCAGGCTACCGGTGTCCCCTGCCCCTCCCAAACCAGTTTCTGGCCAGGCTCCACCTGCTGCAGATTCGGGGACAGTGCAGCCGTGTCTGCGGGTGCGGCGCGGGCGTGTCCCTCCCTGTGGCCTGGGTGGCTGCCCCAGCAGATGTTTCCTGCTGACGCCAGCATATTTCTGCTTTAATCCGATGCCTGCCTAGCACCAAGCACGTGGTGAAAATATGCACACACAGCCCATTTATTTCACTGTGTTGCAATTTTCTCTCTCAGCAAACTTCTAGCTAATGCCTCCAGAGGTGCTGAGGCTGTGTTGGGATCTCAGTTCTCCGAGGGCCTGGCCTTGCGGGAACCCAGGGGTGTGGCAGGAAAGGCGTCTGGGGGTGACCCGTCGAAGGCCCAGGGGATCCGTCTGCCAGCAAGTTGTCTGACCGCAGCCATTTAAATGTGAAATTGCCTTTTCACTGAAATATTCTTGGGTCTGGACCGGAAGCCAGGGAGCTGCTCTGGGCCCTCCCCAGCAGGTGGGACGTGGCCACAGGTCCCTGTGCTGCCAACTGTGGGTTTCCCGGATCCATGCACCTTGTGCCTGTGTGTTGGGCCCACCACCCTCCATTCCGCTCCGCTGCTCCCGCCCAGCTTGCTGACCCTGCTCCCCACACTCTGGGCTCTGGCACCTGGGTCCTTGCAAAGAAACTTGGACAGTGGCACCGGGTTGCTAGCATTTCAGATGATAGCTCCGTTCTCTGAAGCCCCTGGGCAGAGCCCGTGCCTGAGAAGCCTGTCGGGACAGCAGGTTCCTGAGCGAAAGGAAACCAGGTCTCCCTGCAGAGCTCCCGCCCCCTTCCATCCTGTCCTCTCTAAGGAGCGCACTCTGCACAGCCCACACCTAGGGGTGCACATTTCTTTTTCATTTAACACTGTTTCTTGAAGATCTCCTATTAAAGAGCTCTGTATTCTCTTTCAGGCCAGTGTAGTTTTCCACTTAGTGTATTTGCCATAATTAGTTTGATCAGATTTCTCCTCCATATGCACTTCGGATGTAAATAACTTTGAACATACACACTTTTCTAAACATTTCTTTTCACATGGATTTGGTAAATTCTCAGTACCACTGGCAGTGTCTGAGGGTGCCCTGCCCTGCCCACCTGTTTATTGGCCAGCTCCTGGCTTGTGCTGGTCAGATCTGTGGAAAGTGGCTTCTCAGTGTAGCTTTGACAGTCTTTCTCCTACTGCGAGTGACTGAGCATCTCACACATTTAGGGCCATTTGTATTTTTTTTTTTGATGAACCGCTTGTCCATTGGCCTGTATGAGCTTTTTGTATGTAAAGATCAGCCCCTTTGCTGTGATCTGCATAGCTGTGTGGTCTTTTCACTCTGTGCTGTGGTTTTTTTGGTCATGGAAAAAATTAGGTAAACATTTTTCACCCTTTTTTATGGCTTCTAGATTGTGTCGGTTGTAAAAGGCTTTTCCTAACATTTTCTTCTTAGCTGTGCGTGTTCGGGTGTTTTCTGGATGATACGCTGTCCTGCGAGTCTTGCTCAGTGTGTCCCAGGATGCGGGTCCCCTCATGTGCCTGTTTTCCAGGCTGGAGCATCGACACGGACTCACCACCTCCCCGAGGCCCGGTGGTCCAGGGCTCGGCCCGAAACGCTGCCTCTGCCTCCGCCTTCCCGCATCTGTTTCTCCTCCTGGACCAGTGACTAGAAGACAGCGTCTGAGTTATCTGTGTGCTCTGATCTCAAAAGCTGCCTCCGCACTCGGTCTCTGGGGCTCCCAGGGGCGCCGTGTGATACCAGCGGCAGAGATACCCATCGTGGAGAGGAGTGCATTTCCCGTTAGTTTCTGTAGGTGGCACTTTGACCTGGGGGTGGAGTTCAGATTGGATCATTCCCTGCTGCTTCCTCACCCCCCACTCCCTGCTCCAGAGCTCTGCATAAACAGGGGTGCCCCTTGCCCCCTCCCTGCTCATGTTCGAATGCTTATTACCTGCTGAAGTGTCGCTCTGTCCAAGGCCCTCCTGACTCTCAGCCTCCTCGAGCGGCTGTCACTGAACTGCAAGGAAGCATCTATGAGTCCTTGTCTGTCCAACTGAGCTCTGACCTCCGGGAAGACGGGCTGGAGGCTGCTTCCCAGGTCGCAGAGCTGAGCCAGCAAATCGAGGGGCACGTGGATTTTAGACTAGCTCATGACTTGCTGATATTCGTTTTGTTTTAGGATGAGATGCATGCATGCACAGCTTTATTTAATTTCTAAATCAGGCAGTTGTGGCATCGTGTTCCCTCAGTACCTGGTCTTGCTTCCACCCCAACCTGCTAGGGTGAAGCCACAGGTGCAGACAGGGTGGAGCAAGCCCATGCCCCTCCTTGCTCCTGTGTCCTATGGTGGCCATGAGCACCCTGTCCTCGAGGTGTAGCCCAGGCATTCGCCACCCCCCTGCTGTCTGCAGTTTGCCTGAGGTGTTCCGTTGGGGCTGTTGAATGTTCACTGAGGGGGCTGAGGGCCTGGGTCATCCCGGGTGAGTGAGAGGAAGCCTGTGACTCCACAGAGGCCCTCTTCATCGACCCATTCCCATAGCCCTCATGAGACACTCTGGTGTCTGCAGGGCACTAACTAAGGCCTAGACCAGGAGATGCGTGGAGTCATGGCAGCAGAGCCTGGATGGAACCACCTTCCAGCATGAGTGGTGGATCCCCACATGAGGTGTGGAGATGGGCTCCCTCCAGAAAACTGTCACTCCCATGGTATGCACCCCTAATAAACGCAATGAGAGGGTTGCCCCATAATCTCTATCAGAACAGCACGTCCCCACATGGTTTCACAGGGGCACTGAGCTTATGCAAAATGCAAGGCAGCAGGGATCTGAGGCCTAAATGCAAGCTACAGTGTCACTTGCTTTATTTAATAAGATAATTGATTTTGTCTTATCTTGTGTTTTACCAGGGAGTTATATGTCAATCATTCAAAGTGCCATGCTGCCTGGTGTGGCAAGTGACAAATTCCTTCAAAGGAAAAAACATCGAGCTTCAGATCCGGAAGTTCCCATCCGTGCTCGGGGGTTTTGGCCGTGACCACAGAGTGGGCATGTGTCCTGGGTGGGGGAGGGGAGGGGAGGGTGGTCCAGGGTTGCTGGGATCATGGGCAGGAAGCCCCACCCTGTGCCTGCCCCTCACTCTCACTTCCCCTTCTGTTATTTGTGTGGTTGAAATTCAGGGAATTGAGGGAAACTGGGGGTTGATGCAGCTACACTTGAGCAAGGATGCACTTTCCCAGGTGACCGATGCCCTGTCCAGTGACTATTCCTTGAGAACGTCCGAGTTGGATCCAGACAGATGGGAGAGATCAGTTTGGGATAGAAGAGGGTCCTGAATGCCTCGCCCTAGGCAGTGACATAAGGCTTATTCTAGAACCTTTTCTCCTCCCTTCTCTGATGTGACTCGAGAACTTCAGTCCCTTCTCACTGAGGGTCCCAAGGCTGCTGGGTGCCTGTGGTGACCTTGTCCACTCAGATCAACCAACCCTGTTACCCAAGAGAGCCCTGGGCTTAAAATAAACCCCAGGTACCAAGAGAGGCCCCAGGGAGTTGCTAGATCTCTGGGTGGAGGGGAGGGTCCTGGCAGTGGCTGGAGTCGGGACCAGCATGGTGGGCCAAGTAAGTGGGCCTGGGCCAGGCTGTGAGAGCCTCTAGCGCCTGCAGGAGGACAGCGATGAACAGACTGTGAGACTGGGTCACCCAAATATTGCCCCAGCAGATAGGTTGACACAGCTGAGCCCCTGGCCCCCAAGAAGGGGGTGTAGATGCTGCTCCAGAGGCCTCCGTGTCTGGGGGCAAGGAGATGGCTGAGGTGGCACCGTGTCTCCACCCAGCGTCACCATCTGCAGAGGTGACTACCCATCACATCTCCGCTTCCACATGTCTCAGACCTTCCCGCGTGCGTGGCTTCTACTGTATGTAGCTCTTTTCCATGAATAGAAGATCACGCTAAGAAGACGGGAGTTTGAAATGTGAAAGTCCTGCCCTGCCCCCCGTCAGCGAGGCACCCACACGCCCCTGTGTATATGTTTCCTGTCAGAGCTCCTGTGTGTTATGGCAGAATCTTCAGATCTGAACTAATCCCCGCTCTCTTGCTGTGGAATGCCTTCCTATAGACCCGCTTCTCCCCCTGCCCCCACGACGATGCCTTTTCCTCACCCAGCTCCTCACGGCAGCCCCCTCACGGTGTGTCTGCCTGCCCCTGGGGCCGAGGCCGCCCAGCGTGGCTCTCTGGGACAGACACTGGTCCAGGCGAGCGGAGA
This sequence comes from Miniopterus natalensis, assembly GCF_054644295.1. Classification (NCBI taxonomy): domain Eukaryota; kingdom Metazoa; phylum Chordata; class Mammalia; order Chiroptera; family Miniopteridae; genus Miniopterus; species Miniopterus natalensis. The sequence continues at coordinate 46,037,898 of NC_142097.1, forward strand.
GGGAGCTGAGATGGTCCCTGTCAGGCTGAGATGGTCCGGGCTGCCTGCCTAAGGCGAGAAAAGGAATGAGGCAGTTTTTCTGGAACCTGAAAGCTGTTGGCTCAAGACCCGAGCTCGCACTTGTGAGAGCCCCGAGGTTGTGTAAGTGTTAGACCAAAGGCACAATGGAAGTCAGAGGCGTCAGGGATACCCTGCAGTTCACGGCAAGGTCACTGCCCTCCTGATGCCAGATGCCTTGTTTACATTCTGACCCCAGACCTCCAACATTCCTTAAATTGCTGGGAATCAGCCTGAAGTTCAAACACCCACCCCCCGCTGTGGATGCAGCCACCAGCAGGCTTTGATGGGGACACACCAGGGACTTCCTGCGGCAGGGTGGACAGATATGCATTGACCCTGGAGATGATGGGGCCCCACCACCCACATCAGGCTGAGCATCGGGTGCTGGAGGGTCTCGGGGAGGTGTTGCAGGCGGACCTGGAGGGCTGACAGGCCTGTCGGCAGCTTTTCACTGTGAATATCCTGAGATGTCAGTTCACTGTCCTCCTGCTCTTGGGCACAAACATGGAATGCAGGAGACTCAGGACATGGTGTGCTTAGCTGGTCCCATGTCCCTCCCCTGGTCTGGGGAGAGATTACACACTCTGTCCTGGTCTTTGGTGTTTCCCTCGCTCATGGCAGGTAAAGGGGCCTCGGAAGGAGGGACTGGGCAGCCCTGCTGGGGAAGCATCAGACAGAGGTGTGAGTGGGAGGGAGCCAGCAGGCTGGGAAATGCCATATATGGGACGGGAGGCTCAGGGCAAGGAGGCAGAAGAAACCATGCTGCGGTGCTGGATTTTCCTCTGTCCCTACAAGTCTGACCTAATCGTTTGCATAGTTTTTATAGGGTGCTGCGATTCCTGGCAGGTTACTGAAGAGGCGACTCCAGTCAGAACCAGAGAGGAGACCCACCTGTGCACAGGAGGGAGGGGCAGGTGGGGTGCAGAACTCAGAGTAGGACTCAGCCCCAGGGAGGGGTCAGAGCCAGAGAGACTTTCCTTTTCAGGTTTGGCTCTGTCTTGGGAAGTGAGCCAGTGTTCCTGGGACTACAGATGGGGATGGCAGCCGTGGCCCAGCAGGGGGATCAGGGTGAGGCCAGGGAGGCACCTGTGGGCTGGCTGCACCGCAAAAGCTGGTGGCCAAATGAGGAGACACTCAGAATCTGGAAAGGAAAACCCCAACTCGGGCAGCTTCACTTCCTACCACGGGAGCCATGTGGTAAGAGGCGGGGACCAGGAGGCCAGAACAGAACTCTGTCACCCAGCACGTGAGGACCCCTGCCGATCTCCAGCGGCTGGGCCTAGAGCCAGGGGCTGCACCTTCGGGACCCCCTCACTGTCACTCAATAGAACGCTGAGAAGCAAACTCTGCCCTCATGTCCCCCAACACCTTCATGTTGAAGACACTACCAAAAAGACTTTTTCCCAATTGCAACCCAAAATAAGAGATTTTTAACATTTCCAACAAATCAGTATTTACAAGACAGACTTTGCTGGGACCCTGCTGGCTCCTTTCCACCCACATTATGCTCATTGTCACCATCACTTTCCCAAAGTGCTGCCACCGTGGGCTGATTGGAAATGCGTCCAGGCCACCCCCGTGTTCTCTGTTCCGCATTTCCTCACCACTTCTTGTTAAGTTGGGCTCCCTTCTTCCCTTTACCCCTTCTCATGCTCTTGATTTGGCTGCGTGCTATACATTCGGCACATTTTTATTATTATTAAATACCTCATTTCAAAAGTATGTGGGAGCAGCTGGCACTGGAGCCTGGGTGACATTGGGGAACCTGCTCCCTTGTCCTCACCCATTGGGTGGGAGAGAGGGTGCGAGGGGCCCTGAAGAAACAGCCCTTTACCCCATAGGCAAGTGCAGGTCCTGGGAGCTCAGTGGGCACTGTGGAGCGGGGGCGGGGGGGGGGCTTGCTGCCCATTTGACTCTCTCGGCCCCCCCATGGCACGAGCGACTGCCCTGCTTGTCCAGCCTCATTCCCCGGGCATCTGACCAGGGCAGGTTTGTGGCTGTGGGGGCTACTGCCTGCTGGGCCAAAGGCGAGGACAGGCCCATGGGAGGAAACATCGGAACGTTGATTCATGTCAGGTCCCTGCCTGGATGTCCCCACGGGTCCTCCAATCATGCTTCCTCCAGTGGGGAGCAGGGGGCACCCATGGATCTGTCACGACCTGCTCCCCACCTCTTCTCTCGGGTGACTTCCCTCACACCAGCTGTGAGGGATCCCCACTTCTACACCTGTGATAGATCTGCCACAGATGGCACACTCTGCTGGCTGTGTCTGACTTTGCTCCTCAAAGTTGGGGAGGGGGGTACGGGAGGAGTCTCAGCCCTGGGGCAGGAGTGGGGCCCGTAGCACCCCTTGTTGCTGGGAATCCAGGATTTAAGGAGCAGGAAGGGGCCTTTGGGACTCATTTCTCATTTCTCAGGAACCACTCACTAAAGAGCCTGGGCTTTGTCTGTGTGCAGGAACAGTGGGAACAATGGGCGGCCTAGGTCATGATTCCTCTGCACTTGGGGGGGGGGGGGGGGTTTGAACATTTCCCCTCCCCCATCCTGTCTGCAAAGGGGAATCCAGGCTCCTCATCCTCCTGGCATGTCCCCAGCCCTCCTGGCATGTCACTGCCATTTCATTACTGCCCATCATCTGCCCAGTTAGACCTCCAGCTCCTTAGAGAAAAACAGCCTTCCCACTGCAGAAGCCCCTCAACCTCCGAGAGCCACTCACAGTGCAAGGATCCAGGTGCCCAGATCTGCCCTTGTATTAGAGGCCCCCAGAACCTGAGTGACAGTGGGGTCCCTGCCTCCAGTCCCCACATGCCTGGGGCCCCCTCAGGGGCAGGTCCCACCCTCTGGGTGATCTTTGGTGGGTGGCCCCTGTTTCAGCCCAGATCTGTTAACATCTGGGCTCTGCCTCTGCTGAGGCCTGAGTCTACCCCTGGGGCCCTGGGTGGGTCTTACCTGAGATTCTGATAACCATGCTGCTTATTAGACATATAAACTATTCCTACAAATTCTTCCTTTAAGTAGTTGAGTATAACCCATAAGACTCCTTTCTAGTAAAAGACGGTGTGTACTGGGAGCTTTATGAGACTGACGCGCTACCTACTGTGCTAACGAGGTACCTTGTACTGGGAAGCTTTAAAGAAGAGAATCCACATGCAGATTGTCATCGTCCTACCCACTCTCAGCCGCAACCTCGTTCAGCTGTGGTCCACGCCCCTCCAACTGTCCCACAGCCCTCAAGAGCCACAGGGTCCTGGGGATGTGGCCTTTGGGAACTTACTCTTCCTTCTTTTTAGTGCCTCTAATTGTTTATTTAGCACTGAAAATAAAAGTGTAAATAAGACATAACCCTCATCTTTAAGGAAAAGCAAAACAACATGTGACCCCTGAAGTCTAGAGAGTGAGGGTCTGAACCCTATTTTTCACCCCATTTTCTCTAATCAGGAGGATGGACTTTTCTTTTTTTGGGGGGTCCCTACATTTTATTTTATTTTTTTAAATTTATCTTTCTTATTGAAAGTATTACAAATGCCCCCCTTCCCCCCCATTGATCCCCTCCCCACTCTATCCCTCCCCTCAGGCCTTCACTACACTATTGTCTGTGTCCACCAGTCATGCATCTAAGCTTAGGTTAACCTCTCCCCACCCACCCCTGCCTTCCCCCTGAGATCCCTCGGTCTGTTCTATGCTTCTATGTCTCTGGATTTATTTGGTCCATCGGGTTATTTTGTCCATTAGATTCCACATATGATTAAGATCATGTGACACTTGTCTTTCTCTGGCTTATTTTACTCAGCATAATACTCTCTAGGTCCCACTATGCTGTCTCAGAGGGTAAGTGATCCTTCCTTTTTACAGCTGCATAGTATTCCATGGTGTTAATGTCCAAGAAGATGCTTGATATGATTTCAATCTTCTTGAACTTGTAGAGACTTGTTCTGTATCCTAGCATGTGGTCTATCTTTGAGACTGTCGTATGTGCACTTGAGGAGATTGTATATTCTGCAGCTTTGGGGTGAAATGTCCTGAAAATGTCAATTAAATCCATCTTATCTAGTGTGTCATTGAGGGTCACTGTTTCCTTGATTTTTTTGTCTGGAAGATCTATCCAGTAAAGTCAGTGGAGTGTTAAAGTCTCCAACTATAACTGCATTGCTATTGATCTTTCCTTTAAAGGCCTCCAGAAGTTTTTTATTTTTTCCAGCCTGAGTCTCTTGTTCTGAGGTAGGTCTCTTGTAGACAACATATATTTGGGTCTCGTTTTCTTACCCATTCAGCTACCCTATGTCTTTTGATTAGAGTATTTAATCCATTTATATTTAAGGTTATTATTGATGGGCACTTATCTAGTGCCATTTTATTTCTTTATGCCTATGTTTCTCTCTCTCTTTCTACTTCTTTTTTTTTTTTTTTTTTTAAATATATCTGTATTGATTTCAGAGAGAGGAAAGGAGAGGGAGAGAGAGATAGAAACATCAATGATGAGAGAGTCATTGATCCGCTGCCTGGCCTGCAACCCAGGCATGTGCCCTGACTGGGAATCGGATCCCGATCGCCTGGATCCTAGGTCGACACTCAACCGCTGAGCTATGCCCGGTCAGGCTCTCTTTCTACTTCTCATTACAGCAGTTCCTTTAACATTTCTGCAATACTGGTTTGGTGGTGATAAACTCCTTTAGCCTTTTTTTGTCTGGGAAGCTCTTTATTTCACCACCTATTTTGAATGACAACCTTGCTGGATAGAGGAGTCTTGGTTTCAGATACTTGTTTCAAATTACCTTGAATACTTCATGCCATTCCCTTCTGGCCTGTAGAGTTTCTGATGAGAAGTCAGCAGACAGCCTTATGGGAGCTCCTTTGCAGGTAACAGATTGCTTTTCTCTTGCTGCCTTTAAGATTCTCTCTTTGTCTTGAATTTTTGGCATTTTAGTTATGATGTGTCTGAGTGTGGACCTCTTTGGGTTCTTCTTGCTTGAGACTCTCTGTTCCTCCTGAAGTTGTGCTACCTTTTCCTTCACCAGGTTAGGGAAGTTTTCTGCCGTTATTTCTTCAAACAGGTTCTCTCACCCTTGCTTACTTTCAACCTCCTCTGGCATTCCTGTGATGTGAATATTGTTAGTTTTATGTTGTCCCACAGCTCCCTTAAACTGTCCTCCTGTTTTTTAATTGTTTTTTTTCTTTTTGGTTCTCTGATTGAGTGATTTTTTTCTACCCTGTCTTCTAATTCACTGATCTGATCCTCAGCTTCCCCTAATCTGTTTATTCCTTCCAATGTTTTTTAAAAATTATTTCTACTATGTCTTTCTTAATTTCTTTCATAGTTTCCATTTCTTTTCTCATGCTGTTGAGCATCCTTACAATCAGTATTCTGAACTCTGTATCTGATAGATTGCTTATCTCCATTTCATTTAGGTTTTTTTTGGAGACTTCTTTTGTTCTTTCATTTGGGACTTTTTTTTTCCTTGTCTCCCCATTTTAGTTGTCTTTTTGGATTTGTTTCTATGTATCAGGTAGATCTCCTAGGACTCCCAGTCTTTTGGATGGTCTCTGGTGCAGGCCAATGTCAGACGCTGTTTGTGACTGGTCTTGAGTACCGTGTTTGAAGTTTTCTGCACTCCACAGCTTGTGTTTCCCTCTGATGGGGCTCGGTGTGTTTGGACAGGACCAAGGTCTGCTTTACCAAGAACCTGGGTCAAGGAGCAAATCAGGCAAAGACTCAAAGCACCCAGGCTGATTGTTATTCAGTCTCTTAATGAGCCTCAGGCTGTAGAAACTCCACCGGTGAAGCAAGAGGTTTTCCAACAGGGTGGGGCAATTGCTTCCCCTAGGCAAAAGCTGCTTAGGCGGTAAACCTCTGCCTGAGAAAGATGTCCTCTGCGGTATGGGGGGATGACTCAGCACAGGAGTCCAGGCTGCCCTCTGAGCTCTACCCCCTGAGTCAGCCTCCCTGAATTCTCCTCACACATCACCAGCCCACTCTGCCCTCCTTCCACTGGAGCCCAAGGTGAGTGGCTGCTCAAGAAATTTTGTGTATTGGTCCATTAATCGGGTGCCTGCATTCCAGCCGTCTCTCCATGGCAGACAAACCCTGCTGCTTTTCACAGCCAGCTGTTATGTGGGCACCTTTCTCAGTTCTGGTGCTCTGGGCTGGGAAGCCCAGCTTGAGGTTTAAGCCCCAGAGTCCTCAGTGGGAACCCCCTACAGCTGAGATATCCCTCTGGACCTTCAGCTGCTGCCCGTGGGAGCCCAGCTAGCCCTCTTGTGCCTCCACACTTTCTACCAGTCCCTATGCAGTCTCCCCTTTTCCTCTTTGGTTATGAGGGTACTCTCCAGCTCGTATTCAGTTGTAGTTGATTATTCAGGATGGTTTTTCTATATTTTAGTTGTCATTTCAGTTTGGTCCTGGAAATGTATCAGTGTAGCTTCCACTCAATCCACCACAATCTTGGAATCTGGAATTTTCTATTTATGTGAAATGTTGTCAAGTGTGCAAAGATAGAATATTCCAACATATATGTAGAGTTTAAAGAGAAAGGGAGGCCACTGGAGTGGTGAGGGAGGCAGCCAGGGCCCTCTGGTCCCTGATGTCCTCCAGAGCCCTCAGCTAGTGCAGCTCCTGGTGAGTATGCAACGGACTCTCTCAGGGGTTTATTTTGTGTTTTGATGACTTTTAAGGAAACTGACCTCTCGTAGGTTGCTGGTCACCCTATGAGATGCACAACCACCCTATGTACATCCTCTGACCACCTTTAGGGTCTGTCCTTTTGTCCCCGACATGCAGCCCTGAGCTTCCCCCCTGCATGAGCCCTTGGTCAGTGAGGTCATGACTCCCCATTTCACTCAGCCATTGCTTTTTGAAGTTCTTAATTGGGGCGTGGTGGGATTTGTTGGCCTTTTCCCTCTGATTTCCCCTTTCCTATCTTAGCAAACCCTCCCCAGCCCTGAGTGCTAAAGATACTCTCCTATAGCTTTCACTTTCAAAGTTTTGCTTTTCACACACAAGTGCTTACCCATCTGGAAGCAATCTTTTTGCCTTTGGTTTAGGATAGGGATCCGGTTTCACATTTTTATAAGCGTAACCAGCTCCCTGGCACCGTTCACAGATCTGCACTTCTGGCTCTGCCATGTTCCAGGTTTCCGTCAGCTCTGGGCACTTTTGGGTTCCCTGCTCTATGCCCCATCCCTGATACCCTGGGGGGAGTCTTCCTGTGACTCACTCATAGGTGTTTACTGAGCACCTACTGTGTGTCAGCAAGTCTCCAGGTTCTGGGAACTCTCAAGACCCCTACCATCCTCCAGCGAACATCCTAATGGGATTATATGGGAGGGATGACAGAGGGGCTGTAGACCTGGTGACAGGGTTTTATGGGTTAGAGAACAAGGAGAACTGAGAGCTATGGGGTGGGGGTGTGATTTAAATGGAACGGTTGCAACAGAGCAAAAAAAAAAAGACACTTCTCAGCATTTCATCCTGACTCCTGTGGGTGTATTTGCACCCTCAGTCACCCTCCCCTTCTCCCTGTCCATGACTCCCTGTGCTGATGCCTCTCCTGCCCTGCCCAGCAGAGGCACCCTCCCTCCCCAGCACTTGTGCAATCCTACGGTTTTGATGTTTGTGGCCTCTCCATCTCTCTTCTCTGGGAACACTCCTCGCCCTGGTGCTCAAAACCTTCAGTTTCCTATCATCTTCCCTGTGGCCTCCCCTTCCTCCGTGGGTCCTTAACCTTTGCTGGTGAGGGACACACTGCTCAGGACACAGAACCCCCTGGGCAGAGGAGGATCCAGCAGAGGTGGGTGGGGGCTCCTGAGGGCAGCACCACCTAGGTTCTAGCTTCTGTTCTGTGTGCTAACATTTATTAAGCACCACTGTGTGCTGGGGCCCATGGCGCATCTACCCTGATGTCGCAGGACTGCTCAGGGACCAGGACAGAAGCACGTGGGAAGAGAAGCCCTCGGCAGTCCAAGTTGCTGCCTCTGTCTGGGGAGGCGAGCGGCCCAGGTCCATGCTGTTTCCGGACAGACCTAGGAGCAGTGCCAGGAGCCTGGGAACCGCTGTGCTCCCTCAGTGTCTGGTGGTGGTGTCCTATGCCCACTGCCCCTGCCAGCTCCACGCGGATCTGGGGGTGGCACCCCCGTCTCCTTCTGTCCACATCCTGACTCATCACCTGGTTATTAAACATGTGGATTCTGGGATCGACTGTCAGCTCTGTGTGCTGCGAAGGCCTGATCCCTCCAGCTGTTGACAATCCGTCACCCAGCAGTTCCCACCGGGTGGCTGCGCAGCTAACGAGTGGGAGAGCCCTGGAGTCCAAATGTTGGACTTTCAGCTTAAAAATCAGTGAGGTTCTCAGCGTTGCACTGTCATTCTGATAGCCACTTTGCATAAGTCTCTTTGCTCTGTGCTCCCAGTCGCCACTGTAGTAAACATGTTCTCCATGGGTGGTCCCTGGGACACAGGGCCCGAGGTGGTTACCTCACCATTAAACTAGGGAGTGGATCAGAGGCACTGGGAGGGGTGCAGGAAGTCCAGGCTGACCTGGGGCTGGGTTTTCAGGTGACCGGGGTCGCCCAGGCCTCAGTGACATTGCTCTGTTATTGATGGAGCAGCCCTGAGAGAACCTCCTTTCTGGGGACTGCAGGTAACTTCCCCTAGAACACAGTGTTTTCCCGAAAGGTAAATGGGCAAAGGTCAGAGACGGGTAGTTCAGAGCTGTGAAAATCCAAATGGCTAATACATATATGGGAGGAAAAGTCTCAAAGAAATTCAAAACAAAACAAGGAGGCCTTTACCCGTGGTCCACGTGCTGGTGGGCATGGCGACACTTCCTGGAGGAAATTGGCCTCAGTTCTGGAGAAAGTGCTGCCTTTGGACCTGTTTGTTTTACTCTTGATAAGCCAAGCACACAAGGATTTATTACCAGTAAGTTCTTAGCATTGTCTATAGTCAGAAAAAAGACACGGTTCAGCCGTGATTCCTCAGTGCCTGCTCCGTGCCTTAAGCTCCAAGGGGCAGACATTGTGTCTGGTTTTCTTGTCCCTGAACCCCAACCTAGCCTGGAGCCTGGCTCTTTGTGGCCCTTAGGAAATAATTGTCCAGAGGGTAGATGACAGAATGTTATTGTGCAGCACGTAAAATTCAGGTGGAGGAAGGGGTCTGAAGGCGGAGAGATGCTGTGACAGTCTCGAGGGAGATCTGTCAGAGTTCCTGGGGGGCTGACAGCCATGGGTGGCAGGGAAGCATCTGCATGTGGATGCGTGGTTGCTAGCCACGTATACTTTTGTCAAAATTTGCAGAACTGCACTTAAGATCTGCACATTGTACTGTATATAAATTATGACTTGATAAAGCCAACTCAGAATGTGTATAAAATGCTACATTGAACTTTTCCTTCACATTATAACTGAGGAAAAGGCAAAGGAAATAGGCTGAAGTAGCAACATGGTCACAGTGCCCCAAGCCCTCCTGTGGGTCCCACCACTGCACCCCAACAGGGAGCCTGTTTGTAGCAGGTGCACTTGGGTTCAGGTCCTTCCTCAGGGGCCCCAGGCTCCATGCTCACCACCCTCGACAGTCACTGCCTTGTTTTGTTTTGTCACAGGCTAAGTATTTAATGTTTGTTGAATAAGTGTTTGCTCTTTGGCAGTGAATGGCATGACATCAGTTTTTTGTAAATGCTGGGAGGACCTGAGGGAGGAGATATTTCACCATCGTGAGAACAGAGGGTTAGAAGGGGAGTGGACCTGGAGGGAAGGGATGGCTGCAGCCCATTCTGGGCATTCCCTCCATGACCCCGCCCCAGCCACATCCTGGCCTTCCTTCCTTGCTCTCTGCAGGGCCGTTCCCAAGAGACAGTGTTTCTGCCTCAGCTCCTCCAGCTGTAAAATTTGGGGTGGGCAGGTGCCGTCAGGAAGGGTGCTGCAGGGCTCTGCAGGGTCTCTGCCCCCAGATATCATGCCTGCTGAGCAGGCCCAGGTCAGCTGAACTTGCTGCCGGCACCGGGTATGGTTCTCTGAGTCGTCAGCAGAGAAGGTGCTGCTTGGTTTCTTCATCTGCTTGGGGACCCAGTTCAAGGCCGAATGGGGCCTGTGAGATGTGCTGGCCCCACCATCACCTGTGGGCCATCGAGGTTGTGCCGAGGGCGGGAGTTTTATTCTCCAGAAACAGAGCCGCCTGGAGAGGAGGGTGGGCCAGCTGGGGGTACAGAGGCCTTGAGAAGGGGAGGCCCTGGCTGAGGTGGGGTTCGGGTGTCCCAAACCACTGGCTCTTGTGTCCTGTCAGGCCTGTGGGGGAAAGGGCCAGGTTTCTAGCATCTGTCTAACCCCCTCTGCCAGCATCCAGATGCTGCTGGGCTAGATGCTCGGGAAATACTTGCAGAGAGAACAAATAAAGAGGAAAAATTCAGTGGGTGCTGAGGCAAGAGAGACTGACCTCTCAGAGTGGGAGCTACAGAGGGGCAACACCCCACCAGGCAGGGTAGGGAAAGGTACAGGAACCCAGGTCTATCTCTCCTGCTGTCCAGGGGCTGGGGCAGGAGGACATTTCAGGCTAGCTGAGCAGGTTATATAACGGCACACGTGGGTTTACTTTGGCCGCCTTGAAACCCTCAACACTCTGCAAGCGGCCCGCCCTCCTCCGGCCATTGGAAACCCTCCCTGTTGGCTCGCAGATTTGCTCCGGGAGACAGTGCTGAAAGACACAGCTGTGGCCTGATGCCTCTGCGGCCGCGCCACGTGGGCTGTGACCTCCCGCCAGCTGAGCAAGGGTCCCTGGGGAGTCTTGGCAGCCTCAGACCAGGCAGATGTCTCATGGCGAAGTCTGAAGGACTGGGGTGCACGGGGCTCTCTCAGCTCTTCCTATCTTCCCTGCCTGGCAGAATCACAGCTGACTTGTGCCTCTCCCCTACCTGGAGCAGGTTTCTCTATTGACCTCAAAGGTGTCTATTGCTCTCACTATTCTGTACTGATCATTGGGCTTCCTCCTATCCACTGTGCCACTGCTTTAGTCTCTGCACTGGGCTCTCCTCTCTGTGGCAGTGTCAGTCAAATGGAGCCTATGGAGGGGCTGGAACTTGATAACACACTGGTGCCCTCCACATCCAGATACCTGCATTCCATAGGAAAATATTAGTTACATCTAAGTCAAAGGAATGACCTCTAATTGTGAAATATATGGTGTTAAAAGGGGCCATTTCTGCCCGGCTGGGCGTGGCTCAGCGGTTGAGCATCGACCTAGGATCCAGGAGATCGGGGTTCGATTCCTGGTCAGGGCACATGCCCAAGTTGCCGGCTAGGGAGCCAATCAATGACTCTCCCATCACTGATGTTTCTATCTCTCTCTCTCCCCTTCCTTTCCTCTCGCTGAAATCAATAAAGATATATTAAAAAAAAAAGGGGGCCATTTCTGAATGGAAACCCTTTTATGGAAGTCATCAAATTTTGCATGGAGCCAGGACTGGGGTCCACATCCAGGGAGAATTTATTTACAGAGCAGCCAAGGGCTAGTCTTCCAAGGTGGTTCATTAGTAAAGTCTCCATTAGCTAGACAGTGACATGAAGGCTTAACATGTTCCAGTCCAGGGCCCTGGACACGAGCACAGGCAGAGTGCTACAGGAGCCTGCAGAAAGGCTCCTGCTCCTTCAGAGGACAGCGGCACACACAGTTCAGATCCAGGGGGCTGGGCATGGGAGTGACTTGGCTTATTTTCTACTTGGTCACTTTTTTAATGCACACAATTTTTTATAACAATTTACATAATTCTAAAAGCATACACAGTGTGCAGACTCTGAGCAAAATAAAGCTGCAAGGGACTTTGTCGAAGAGGAAGTGGTCTGCAGAGAAGGCAGCCTGAGACGGGCGTAACTGAGGCCCCACTTGAGGCTGAACCTCCCAGCTGCCATTTGGCACTGAGGGGGCCTGAGAGGATGAGACGATGCTGGCTCTGGGCCCTCCCCAGGGAAGACCTCACAGCCGCCTTAGGCAGCCCCTCTCCTAGGGGAGGGGACTTCTGGTGATCAGTCCCCATGCTCAGAGCTCTGGCTGTGCTGAGCTACATCCAGTCCTCCCCAGGCATGAGAGGGCAGGTCCTGCCCCTGCCCCCTAACCCTAACCCTAACCTTAACCCTAACCCTAACCCTTTGGGCCTTGGGGTTTCAACTATGACATCACTCTGCTTGCCATAGTCCCAGGTGGGGTGGAGGCTCTGATTTGCCTAGAATTCCTTGTGCCTGCTGGTTGTGGTGCTGGGTGCCTAGGGTCAGGGCCGTGACCTCTGAGTATTGCAGCTGCTCAGCACATGTTTGGAAAGATGTCAGGTTCACTTTACACTTGATACAGAGAAGCACAGGCAGGTTTCTCATAACCCTTGGCAGGGACGGTTTTCCTTGGGGGCATTGTCTGTAGTGGGCTCTGGACACTCAGGTCCCATGGCCATCAGACATAGGACCTTTGTCACCTCAGCTCCAGCCAGAGCCTTTCTAGAAGCCGGCCGAACGTCTCTTGGCCAACAGGAACTTCCTGTTGCTGAGAGGACAGGCTGGACAAGGCTGGCAGGATGCTCAGAAGGCGTCTCTGGGGACCAGCCCCACTCTGTGCTCTTTCTGGCTGACCGAAATATAATGATTCAGAAACAGGCGGATTTCATTTCTGGGAGGCACGTGGGTCTACATGGGGCTGGTGGAGGCGAGGAGGGTGTCGGCCAAAGAAATCTGGGTTTGGTCCAAGTCACAAATGTGAGAGAGGCATTGGGACAAGTTTTCCAAGCATGGCTGGTGAGCAAGACCGCCTGGGGCGGGGTCTCCTTGAGGGGGTACAAAAGGGGCGTCTCTTGTGCAGTGAATCGTGTTGGGCAGTTTCATAAAATGACTTTCCAACATTGTCTCTTTCAGCCCAAAGCAGCTCTGCGGGTTAAGATTTGGAGAGATAGGACCTGCCCAAGGTCTCTGGGAGCCTGGGGTGAAGTTGGGGGACCGGGGCCCCCAGGACAACTTTCCGTGCCTGTATCCCAGCCTTCCTCTCCATGCTCTGGGTGTGGGAGTCTGGAGGGATGTTTCTAGGGTTGACATCAGGTCCATATTTTCTGCAGGGACCGGACAACATTCTTCACGGTCTGGTCTCTGATGGGTGTTCAGGTGCCTGTCCAGCAGTTGTGTGGACTTGCTCAACCCCTCCAAAAGCCATTCTTCTGCATGCTTCAGGGTCTAGTGTGTGAGCAGGTCCTTCCTCAACTGCTGCAGGTGGGTCTGTGAGAGACACTGCAGGACCAGCCCGATAGGTGGGCAGTCAACCCATGGCCTGTGACCCAGGCCCACCCAATCAGCCTGCAGGTCCAGGCTGGTTTGGTGTGCAGATCTTGGGTTCCCCAGCTCAACCTGGCCACCCTTGTGGGGCTTGGTGAGATTCTGTGAGTAGACAGATGTGACATGCTCCCATGGCCCCTGATGCACAGCAAGTTGGCTGTATCAGTATTTGTTGTAACTGTATTTCCCTGGTGCTTCTAGATGGGATTATCTCTGGAATGACCTTCAGTCCCAGGGATGCAGGGTGCCTAGTGGGTTGCCTGGAGCTTGGCTGCTCTTCTATGGTCACCCCAACAGCACTCATAGCCTCGGGTTCCCTCCAGCTGTGTTATGACCACTTACAACGCCATCACAGTGGAAGATATGGAGGACCCTACCCGATTCTCCAGCCTTGGCTTCCCTGTATCACTGTTTCTGGGCCAGCGGGCAGGTGATGAGAGAGAAGGCCAAGGGGGACTGTCTGTCCTCAGGACTGTGGCCCTGTTCCTGCTCCGGCCCACCTGGAGGGGAAGGCTGGGGTGGGCTCAGTGCTGGGGCCGCATGGAGGCTGTGGTATGCCCGCCTCCAGAGCGGAGCTTCCCTACCAGAAGCCCTCACAGCCACGCTGGCTTCCAGGGTCTCATTCCCAGTCCCCTCTTCTCTCACTTTTCAAAATGGATGACAAATGGTGTTGAGTTTTCCAACTTCCTCTTCATGCATCTCTTCTTGGAAGGGTTATATTTCTTATTATTAAAAATATTTTTAACAGGCTGTCAAACACCCCAAGCAAGCCGTGCCTGGCACCTGGTGCTGGCTTGGCTCTGCCGCCCGTGTGAGCTCCCCAGCCTCGTCCCTCCGCATCCTTGGGCCGGGAGTAGTGCAGGCCCAAGTGCCAGACGCGTTACCTCATGCCGTCGGCCTGGTGGAAAACACTTGCTTTCCAGGAGGTGACCCTGCTTCCAAGAACCAATGGAGGTTGGTTTTGGCTTTGAGGCCCAGATGGGCCTCTGTCCTCCCTCAAAGCCTCAGCTCCATCGGGCTTAGGGGCCCCACAGGCTCGAGTTTGTCCAGAAAGTTCCCTTCCTCCTGTAAAAGCCACGCCCAGCTGCCCACTGCCCGCTGCTGCCTCGTGGGACTTCCTCCCAGGTCGCAGGATCAGGACCCACTTTGGTGGCCGGGCTGTGGGTGAGGGGGTGGAGGGGTAGCAATGTTGCAAAGACGTCGCTCTCATTGGGGTTCATGTGGAACCCTTGCTCCAGAGCCTTGTTGGAATGGCTGGAAGTTGCTGGGCATACCCTGGCTTTCTGCCCTGAGAGGGCGCCTTGGCATGGGGATCTGCCTCACTCCCCAGGGACGGTTCGGGGAACAGACTCGGCTGCAGCCAAGGGCTGCCTTGGCCTGCTGGGCAGGTCACTGAGGGTGCAGTGTCAGAATGAAAAATGAAACACTCAGTCCAGCAGTCACATGACACCAGGCAGAACATTTTAAAGTGGTTTCACTGATTTTAACCTTTTGGGCTTTTTAATAAAAACAGAAGCCCCTTTTATAACACCCAAACTGGAATTCAACAAACACTGACATGTATGGACACCTCGCACCAACTGAGCTTCTGGCAGTGACCATCTGTTTGGGAGAAAAACATGTAGTTGAGTCCTGTAGAGAAGTGTAGAGCCAGGACTTGTGGGCCCCCCAAGTCTGAGCCCCACCTCCCTCACTGATGCCCGG
This sequence comes from Miniopterus natalensis, assembly GCF_054644295.1. NCBI lineage: Eukaryota > Metazoa > Chordata > Mammalia > Chiroptera > Miniopteridae > Miniopterus > Miniopterus natalensis. Next base: position 46,052,952 of record NC_142097.1, read on the forward strand.
GCATCCGGGGCAGGTGCTTGTCCTCCATTAGCCTGTGTTTCTTCACCTGTAAAGTGGGCGGTGCCTCCTTCATTCACTCCTGGGGACCAAATGAGATGATTGTGGAACTGTTGCCTCCAAATTAACTGACCAAGACAGATCAGGCCAAGGCATTTACAACTTCTAAGACAAACTAGGGACTAATATCTGGAACATACAAGAAATTTCTTCCTGTCTACAAGAAAAAGACAGGAATCCCCCTGCAAAATGGGCAAACTCACTGATGTTGTTCTCTCTCCTCCCTTCTCCCTTCTTCTCTCTCTAAGATAAAAAAACCATATATTTTTAAAAAGAGTAGAGGGCAAAGGCCCTCTTCCCCACCCTGCAATCTGACGAAGGCAGGTTTGAAATAAAAACCCTGTTGGCAGAGAACAGAGACTGATGAGGGTGAGCTCAGGGCAGAGGCTGGTGTCTGCGGGCAGCAGCTCTCACCTCCCCGCGTGGCATGCTTCCTGCTGGCACACCGCTATTTATTGTCTGCGTGAACACACAGTCCCTTTCCCTCTGTGTGTTTCCTTCATAACAGGATGACAGGCACGGTGGCTGCTAAGGGCTGTTCCAATTTCTAAAAACACAAACAGCGCACGATGGCAGAAGTCCCGAGACTGCAAAGAGCACCCACCTCTGGGAGCTGCTTTTAGCCACCCTGGCGGTGGCCAGCAGGCATTTGGGAATGCCGTCCCGAGCAGAGGGACCCTCAGAGCTCTCCTCAGTGCTACTTATTCTTGGTTGAGCAAACAGTCTTGGTTTCAGCCTTGTGAGTGTTAGGATTTCTGGGCTCTCTTTTTCCTCTCAGTTCTGCTTCAGGTTTGCCCTTTCTCCTCCGGACTTTCTTTTTTCTTGAGGTGCCTTTTCAAATGCGGAGCTAACCATTAATTCACGCCTGTGGTATTTTGCTTGGAAGGCTCTTCACCCCAAACCAGATTGCCATAGGTATGTTTCCTGTTTTCTGGGTTATTGTAGGAATCTGTTTTAGTGATTTTTTGTACCATTATGTACAGAACTTGCCATTTCCCGAATTTCTACAACAGTTTCTTCACCAGCCAGACTCTCAACCTTAGTGGCATGCATTTCAGGGCCTATGATGGCAACACACCACTTTTGGCATCAAAGTCTCTGTGTGTCAGCTCTTATTACAACAACGCTGCAGAACAAACACCCAATTCCAGGGCTCAGGGAAAATGTTTGTTTCTCACTAAAAGTTTGTGGTGTCGACCACAGAAGCTGCAGGTGGGGCCCAGGGCTGCCTCTTGTCGCCCATCCCGGCGCCCTGGTGGAAGAGGCAGCAGCTCCCAGGCATTTTCTCCCCATGATGCCTACGAAACCCCTGCTCAGAGCTGCCCCGCTGTCCCTTCAGCCACTTTCCACTGGTCCCAGGAAGCCACATATGCGTCCCCTTTACCATGTGCTCTGTGAGCGTGCACAGCGCTAGCCATCCCAGCCCCGTGCATGTATGAAGCCTGTGCATGTTTGTTCACATGTGCGTGTATGCATGTGTGTGCATACATATCTGTGTATGTGTGTGGGGGGGTGGATGTGGTAAAATGCTTTAGAGAAAAAACAGCCCAGGAACACAGGGGTTGGAGGGGACCTGGGCTGTGCTGGGGTCCCTCCTGGGGCTGTGTGGGGGCTGGTGGGGCTGAGGCCACAGGAAGAGCTTGTTGCTCTGGGAGTGTGTGGGGGACACTCTTTCTCACATACTTTATTTCCTGTTTTAACACATGTGAATATCCTGAAATAAAAAACTGTTAACTCCCCATGAGAACAAGCAGTTTTGCTGGGATCGAAACCCTCCCCCCCCGCCGTCCTGGAGACATGGGGTGCCTCCCTGGCCTTGGAGTCCTGCCCATGCCCCGGCAGCCCCTGCGCAGAGGTGTATCCGCAGGCCCGGGACTGACACCCCCATCCTCTGTCAGCCCTGCCTCACGCGGGGGGCCCCTGATGCAGTGGTCATTCCTGTGACAGGCTCAGGCCCCCAGGCTCCCACGGCCTCCTCACTGTCCTTCCCTGGACCTCTGGAGGGGCTGCTCTGGGAGCCAGGGAGCCTGACACCTAACCAGGTCAGAGGCTGAAGGATGTGAACAGAGGCCGTCATCACCATGGGGGGCCCTGAGGCTCTAAAGCAGCGTTCTCCCCCAGCCAGCTCCTGGGGTCAGCCAGGCCTTGCTTTGTGCCCTGGGGATTGGCTTTCAGACCCTGGCTTCTGTCACAGATGAGAGGGACCCAAGGGCCCCTGTGGGCTGTGCCTCTGTTTGTCCCAAAAACCTCCCCTTGGTGGGATCAGTTTCTGCCTGGAGAAGGGCCTTGGAGGGAGCTGGTAACTTCAGAGTTCAGGGTGGCGCAGAGGCCGAGGGATGAGGAGGCAGGGTGCAGGGGGACCTCAAGGGGCCCAGGAGCCCGGGGCAGGGGTCCACATAGAGCAGAGGCCACAGATTGGGAGGCAGGGCCACCGCTACGGAGTGGGGGTGGGGGATCAGTTCTACCTGGTCCTTGTGAATGCTCAGAGTCTCCAAGTACTTCATGGGGGCTCCTATGGTGATAAAGGGGCACCTTCTCTGGCGTCACCTGTCCCTGGACTCTGGGTGGGCCTCACATGGTTCAGGAGTAGGGCCTAGGGAACCTGGGGCTGAGAGGAAGAAAGATGACCATGGCAAATAAGCCATGTAGCCTCAGGGTGGCATCTTGGTTCTGGGCTTCTCAGAGACCCAGACTCCACCTCGTTCCCAATGGGACGCCTCCCTGGTTTCCCCAGAGCCTCTGTTGTGCCCCATCCTCTGCTCCCCGGAGGTGGGTGTGCCACCCTCACCCCCAGGTCCTCCCCTAGGCCCTGTAGTTTCTGCCCTTGGAGGGAGCTAGGGTCTGTGTACTTTGGACATGACTCAAATTTGTGGCCATTCTTTGCAGACACACCCCCTAGTGGGGATGAGCGGTCTCCCTAGGCCTTGGTTTGGGGCGGGAAATTGGCTCTGGCCCATGTTAACCTAAATAGTATTTTGTTCTTGAATTCCAGGGTCATATTTGAGGCCAGGCCAAACCCTGCCTGCCTTTGGTGGCTCTGAGACTTGGGGCTTATCTGAGAACATCTGAGTGCTATGGTCTGGGTGCCCTGACTTGAGGCCACCCCCTCACCCTGGCTGTTCAGCAGAGGGGCCAGGACCCCGAGTCGCCCAGAGGAAGGACTGTGCCTTCTGCTGGGCAAGTCCGGGGTGGGCATGTGGGGAGAGAGTATCCTCTGTGCCCTCACTCCCTTGGTGTCCCCTCCTGACTCTCCAACCCCCAAGGATGATCCCCACACACTTGCAAGTGAATGCAGGGGGAGAGTCCCCAACCTGCTAACTGGTAGTGCCCCCATGGTGGTTGGGGTCAGCTCCTGGGACATTCGGAGGAAAGAGCCCGCAGAGTGTCCTTCTTGAACACAGTGAAGGCCAGGTCCTGAGAATAGGGTCTTGGTGTCAGGCCATGGGGGGAGTGGGTGTGATGTAGGCCCTGAGCCACAGGTGATGTGGTGTGGGAGGTTGGGCAGGTCCCTGGGTCACAGGGTGTGTGGCATGACTCTGAGTGAGCTGAGAGCCTAGGGAGGCAACCAGCAGAGGACACACCTTCTGACCAGATGTCCCCTGTGTCCCTGTGGCCGTCTGATAGAGAAGATCTGGGGGGCAGAGGGCAGCCAGGAGAGAAACGACAGGCAGGGCCATGGGAGGGGGCAGCTTCCGGAAAGTTCTAAGGTTCAGGTTGGAGACAGAGGGAGGAGCAGGAGTGGAGAATCGTGTCACCCCACAAAAGGAAGCTCAAGGGCCAGAGGTGGCCAAGCCCCAAGTTCTCCCAGGGCCGCCCCACATCCGTCTGCCACTGAGCACTAGGCCTCACTCTCCCTTGTGGGCAGAAGGTCCTTCCTGGGCTGGTCCAGCCTCCTGGTTGTCCAGTTCCAGGTGAAGGCTGGGGAAGAGTCCTCACCCCACTCCCTCAACTGCCATGGCAGCCCATTGCTCCCCCACCTTGCTCCCTCCCTGGGGCCTCCTGTCCCACGGGTGGGAAAAGCACCTGGAACAAGTCCCATGTTTCCTGGGAGAGGGGGTGCGTCCCTCCTCAGACCCCACTCCTTGATTCATGAGCCGGGAACCCTGCCCGGCCACCACCCCCGGCAGGACGTTCTGCTGCACAAAGCATTTCACAGGCATCTGGATCAAATAACTGGCTGATAGTGCCTTTAAATCAGAGCCCGGACGCTCCTTTCCGGAAGGCAGTCTCTGCAATTCACTCCAACGCCATGCACACAACAGGGGCCGTGGCTCACTGAGACTCAAAGTCGTCCCAGAAGAAGGGCCAAAGCTATCCGCGCATAGCCCTGCCCTGGTGGGTCAAGGGGGTGGAGGGGCTGGCACACCTCCTGGGGCCAGGGTGTGGCAGGATGGGGACCTCCTGCAGAACACAGCTGAGCCAGTGCCCTGAGCCAGTCCCCAAGTGTCCGCTGGCCCTGTGGCCAAGCAGGTGGGGCTGTGTGAACTCCCTGAGCCTGTCATCATCTCCAGGCCTCCATTTCCTCCTCAGGTCCTTGTGAGAACCCAGCAGAGACTGCAGAAGCCCTAGCTGGGGCTGTGAGGGAAGGGAAGCTCTCCAGGAATGTCCAGGACATTGAGGATGGGGACACACAGTGGCCTGGTAGGTGGCCAAGGGAAGTCTGGAGGGAGGAGACAGTGAGGAGCCAGGGCAGCCAGACACAGGTAGAGACAGCCTCCCTGCCTCCAGGCCCACCCACTGGCCTCCCCTCCAAGGTCCTGGCTCAGGGTGGCCCTTAGGGGTCTGAGTTCTTCATGACACAGTTTCCCCTGAAAAGTGAAAGCTGAGGGCTTGATGCCTAAGGGGCTGTTTTCAGGGCTTCGCTGTTCCCGGCACAGGCGTCGTTCCACAGGCTGGGTCGCGGAACATGCACACATAGAGTCCTGCAGTCTCCCAGCACTGCCTAGCAGACTGTTCTAACCAGCACCGGATCTCGTCAGAAAATACTTTTGACTTCCCACTTCCATGATTAGTATGAAGACTGAATGTTCTGCTGGGTTCAGTAAGGTGCTTCCATATTCTCTCTGTTCTCTTTTGCCACTTTCTATGGGGTTATTTGGGTTATTCTTACTGATTTTTGGGGGTTCCTCCCATGTCATGGGTATCAGTGCTCGTGTTTACCTTGCAAGTGTTTGTTTCTAGTGTGTCGATAAACATTTAACCTTCCTAATGGAGTTTATTCATCACACAGAAGTCCTCAGGTTTTGTGTAGCCAAAGTTGTCAACAGCTTCCTTTCAGGCTTTGGGTTTGTGTCTTGCCTGTCTGCCCAAGGGCCTGCACATACGCTCTCATCTTTCCTTCAGTGCTTTTATAATTATACTTCTGCCTCTAATCTATCTGAGTTTATTTTGGGGTATGGGGTGAGACAGAGTGGAACCATTTTTCCACATCAAATCTCAGCTCTCACGAGCCCCAGAGGACACAAATTATAGCGTAGGGGCTCAGAGCAGAGGCCCTGGAGCCGGGCTTCCTGGGCTGCATCCAGGCCCTGCCCCTCATGGCTGGGTGCTGGCCCATAGCTGAGCTGGCCCAAGCCTCAATTTCCTCTTCTCCAAAAGGGTCTTGTGTGGATTAAATGAGCACTCAGGAGTTGGCCAGGTGGTCTGACGGAGCCTGTGCCAGACCCTGGGAGTCTCCCAGCCTCCAAGCAATTTGCAGGCCCTGAGGCCCTCACCTCCTCCTGCTTCTTCCAGAAGACAGTGTAGGGTATGCCTGGGAGGAGGAGGGAACCGCATAGACTCCAGGTGACCGGGCTGTAGTGAGACTAAAACCTGTGCTTGGCAAGGCTGCCCTCACCCTGGTGACCTCAAGACAGAGGTGACCCCACCAGGCTGCTAGGACTTCTGGGGAGGAATCAGCCTCATGAGGTCACACCTAACCAGTCTAGACAAGCTCAGAGACGCCCCGGAAGCTGGAAGTGGACTTCAGGCTGCACTCTGCCAAGGAGGGAACTCTGATCTGAGGGTGGAGGTGGGGTTGCTTGGGTGCCTTGATCCCACATCTCTGAGCCAGCCTTTCACCTGTGAAAGGCAGGGAGGTACCACCTGCTTGCACTGGAAAGGGATCCCCCATAGGCCAGCTGAGGGCCCCGGAAGCTGAGCTCTGGGGGCTGGAGGCATGTGTTCCTGACAAGTCCCCTCTCAGTCTGGCCTGACCCCTTTACTCCACCCCGCCCCTCATCTGGGTCTATCAGGCCTGCCTCAGGTCTATCCCCCAAAACCCTGCCTCTGCCCTGCCCTGCACACAGCCCCTGGGTGCACAGCCCCGCTTTTTCCTGCCATGTCCTCTGCCATTTGACAGCTGCTCTCACCCTGACGCTTGCTGGAGCCTGGCTGTTCATCTGGGTCAGTGTGTAAGGGGAGAGGTTAAGAAACGTGAGCGAAGCAGAGGCCTGGCAAGTAGGAGCTGGGGGGCGGGGGGGCGCAGAGGGTGAGTTGTGGCGACTGAGTCAGAACCCTCCCCAGCCACCTCTGCTCAGAGCCTGACCAGGTCAACCACTGAAGAGATGGAGCTGGGTCGGAGGCAGGAGCCATGGGCCCTTCCCTGGAGGGGAGGGGATGTACTGGCCACCCACGGCGTCCTCGAGAGACCCTCCCTTTAAGGATGGGCTCTGCAGGTGACTGTTGGCCTCTGGGTCCCCTGGCAGCCCTGTGCCTCCCCACAGTTGAAGGACCGGAGCAGGAACCACCTGATGTGGTCCATGCTGGGGGGTCAGCAGCACTGCGGAGATCCCAGGAACCTGTAGCAGGAATGTAAAGAAACAGCGTGTTCTTTGTCCCAATGGGCACGTGGAATTCTACAGAAGAAGATAACTCTTGAGTTTCCTCTTCAGTCTGAGCGGCATCTGAGCCTCACATTTCCAGCTTCGTTAATTTCTGCGGGACTTTGGAGCTGAGACAGGCGATGAATGTTGCTGAGCTGAGCATGGTTGCAACACTTTCCTGTAAGACAGACTAAAACAGAAGTTGATGTCTTCCTCATAGAAGAAATACATAAATCAGTTAAAAATAGTTCTCAGAGCGGATGTGATGATGCCGTGGCTGTCTCAGGAAACACAGGAATCAGGCTCATCCCACTCACAGGAAAGTGGAGGCAGTGTCCAGTGTTCGGGCTCCTCCTTGGGGCTCAGATCAGGCCAGCCCCTCTGGCCTCACCTCTCACAGCTGAAACCTCTGCCTCTGGAGCTCCTGGCGGGGTGGCTGCTTCCTCGTTGAGACCTCTCCCCAGCCACAGGAACCACCATGTGCACAGGGGAGCGCGTCATTGTTCTGCCAGGCCCAGGGACACTGGTTTCCGGGGAGAGAGCACAGATGGTGGATTTCCAGCTTGGTCTGCCTGGTGGGCCACCCCTGCCTTCACCCTGGTGGGAAGGTGTTGGGCATTGCCCTAAGGCCCTGGACCCAACAAGGTGTCTGGTTTACTTGTGACAAATAAGACCTACGTGGTGACACAGACACTGAACCAAAATGTCACACCCATCCTACATAGCAGCTCCTGCAGTTCTGCCATCAGGAGAGTAGTGAGGCCATCAAGCCCCAGAGCCCAGTGGCTGTGACCATGGCCTTTAGTGGTCACACAGTCTTCATAGAGGAAGGCTCTGGCTCTGGTGCAGGTTACAAGGAGGGAACCAGGGGCCTCAATTCGCTTTGGGAACTGGGGTCCAGTGAACTTTTCCACAACATGAGCCTGAGGATACTAGGCACTCATTGGCCACAGGTTCTCACTGGTGGGGTGGAGAGTGGTGGAGAAGGGCCGCCAACACCATCAGCCTGTTAACCACAGATCCAACAGCAAGTCATCGCCTCGTGAGTTTAAGTCAGTGCTGACATGAACTCAGAGTAGACTAAAAGGTCCCGGAGGGGACATATAAACCAGGCCAACAACTGCTGTTCCTGTGGTGGGAGCACCTCCCTATGGGGCTTGCGCTGGGCTGGGCCTCTTCCCTGAGCCTGGGCCTGAAGGACAGGTCTTCCCATGGGCCTCAGCCTGGGCACTTGGCTGTGGAAGTGGGTGGAGGTCCAGCTCATCCAGGCCGGCTGTGGCCCTGCCTGAGTCAGGGGCTCCACCTCCTGGCTAGTGGGGCCCTCTGGGGGTAGGTGGAGCAGAGGAACCTTGGCTGGGGAGGAGGCATGTTTGGGAACATGTCCTTCCCAGGAAATTCCCAAAACAGGCACCTATGGGGTCATCCTAGAGAACAGCCTAGAAGCTCAAAAGCTGTTTTCTTTTCATATTGTGGAGCCAATAAAAGCATTTCTCCCAGCTTCAATATTGTCATAGGTTTTTGTTTTTATTAAAAAATATATCTTTATTGATTTCAGAGAGAGGAAAGGAGAAAGGGAGAGAGAGGAACATCAATGATGAGAGAGTCATCAATCAAGCCCACAACCGGGCATGTGCCCTGACCGGGAATCGAACCCTGATCACCTGGATCCCAGGTCGACGCTCAACCGCTGAGCCACGCCCGGCCAGGCTGTCACAGGTTTTTATTTCCTTCCTTCTGCTTCCTTGGGGCTTTTCTTGCTGTTCTCGTTCTAGTTCTTTTAGTTGTTGTGTTAGATGGTTCGTTAGATCTTTTTCTTATTTCTTGAGATGTGCCTGTAATGCTATGAATTTTCCTCTCAGGACTGCTTTCGCTGTGTCCCATAGGTTTTGGGTTGTTTGTTCATTTTCGTTACTTTCCATGAAGTGTTTGATTTCTTCCTTGATCTCCTTGGTAACCCATTCATTGTTTAATAACATGCTATTTAGCCTCCATGTGCTTGAATATTTTTGAGTTTTTTTATAGTGGTTGATTTCTAGCTTCATGGCATTGTGATCCGAGAAGATGCTTGATATGATTTCAGTCTTCTTATATTTGTAGAGACTTGCCTTGTGCCCTAACATGTGGTCTGTTTTTGAGAATGTTCCATGTGCACTTGAGAAGAATGTGTATTCTGCTGCTTTGGGGTGAAATGTTCTGTAAATGTCAATTAAATCCATTAGGTCTAGTGATTCATTTAAGGTCTGCGTTTCCCTGTTGATTTTTTGTCTTGATGACCTGTCCAGTGGTGACAGTGGGGTATTAAAGTCTCCCACTATGATTGTGTTGCTGTCAATCTCCCCTTTTAAGTCCCCCAAGAAATTTTTTATATATTTAGGTGCTCCTGTATTGGGTGCATAAATGTTTATAAGAGTTATTTCCTCCTGATGGATTGATCCCTTTAGTAATATGTAGTGACCATCTTTGTCTCTCGTTATGGTCTTTATTTTGAAGTCTGTTTTGTCTGAAATAAGAATTGCTACTCCAGCTTTCCTTTCCTTTCCATTTGCATGGAATATTTTACTCCACCCCTTCACTTTTAGCCTGTGTGAGTCTTTTGCTCTCAGGTGGGTCTCTTGTAGACAGCATATATTTGGGTCTTGTTTTCTTATCCATTCAGCTACCCTATGTCTTTTGATTGGACCATTTATTCCGTTTACATTTAAGGTTGCTATTGATATCAACTTATTTAATGCCATTTCCCCCTTTATGCTGATGTACCTTTCTCTCACTATTCCTTTTTTCTTAAAGCAGTCCTTTTAGCGTTTCTTGCAATGCTGGTTTCGTGGAACTAAACTCCTTTAGCCTTTTTTTGTCGGGGAAGCTTTTTATTTCACCTTCAAATTTAAATGATAGCCTTGCTGGATAAAGCAGTTTTGGTTGCATGTTCTTGCTTTTCATTACTTGCAGAACTTCATGCCACTCCTTTCTGGCCTGAAGAGTCTCTGTTGAGTGTCATAGGTTTTTAAAAGCTTGCAGCCCCTGTGCCCTGACCTTCAGGGTGTGATTGCCAAAGGAACCAGGATGTTCCAGCCCTGGTCTCTTGGGGAGAGAGGCCCTCAGAGGAAGAGACGAGCCCACCCTGGTTCACTCAACCAGCCTGAAACTGGGCCAGAAAAAACAGCAGCCCAATCTCTGCCCTCATCACAAACACACATGTGCTTGCATTCACATATGAGCACATTGACACCCATGTATGTGTACAGACACACGCCCCCACCTGTGGGCTCACACAGCCACGTGCACACATCTCACATGCGCCCACCTTCGTACACATCCATGGGTGGGACAACGGATGCACCTGAATCCAGGCCAGAGACCCTGGGTGAGGAACTGCTTTGGGGAGCACACGCAGGGTTGGACCAATTGGGGGCAGTCTTCTGGTTGGCCGGTGTTTGGATGGTGCTTGGCACCTTTAGCTGGCTACAGAGCCCCATTGTCTTCTCCTCCCATCCCTGCTGCTGGGTGGTGTCAGGCAGGGCAGGTGCTGGAACCTGCTCCTGGTCAGCCCTCCCCATTCGCACCTGTATGGCCCTTCTTGTGCCTGGTCTCAGCCAAGAGTTGCCACTGTACTCCCTGACCAGCAATGAAAATGTGTGTTTGAGCTTATTTACAAAAGGCCTTGCTCCTCTCAGGTCCGATTACATGGTGCATGTGTGTGGAGCTTTTGTGGACTGAAGCGTGTAAGTACCGTGCAGTCCTGCCTGGATGCCTCGCAGCTCCGCCCGGTCCCACATCTCACAGGCCCAGTGCCTGCTTGTTCCTACTGCCCTGTCTGGATGTTGACTTCACCATGTGGTAATAGTTGGAAGGCTAGCTTTCTTTTTAAGAAGTTTAAATGGCAAAGTTTAGTATCTAAGCAGAGATATCAGCTGTAAAATGCTTCCCCAGGCTTTCCCAGTTCCTAGCTCACCCAGAGGCCATCACACTGGTCAGGAACGGCTCTGTAGGCCTGAATCTTGACCACACATGGCTGGAGGGCCCCTCCAGCTTAGGCCCCTGTCCCTGGTACTGCCAGAGGAGGGTTTTTGAGCAACACAACCTTGAATGATAAGATCAGACTCCAGGCTGTGCAGCCACCAGAGAGCTGGGTGTGGTCCAGGCTTTCACTCCAAGGTTTTGGTGACAGCCTTAGCCAAGGTGCTGACTGTCCATCCAGCCTGTTCACACTCCTTTCTTCCCTGTCATCTACCCACAACTGCCCATGCCAGGCTGACCTCTTACTGTGTGCCAGGACTTATGTGTGAATCTCAGGGAGCAGCTCAATTGCTGCCCCAAAGTTCATAATTTAAGATTCTGAACTGCCATCAGGTATATACACAGCACTGGTTATTTCTGTGCCAACTTGCTAATGCACAAAAGGAAGAGAATTTGGGATGTGAAGAGAGCTATCCCCAAAGGCTTCCTCTGCAGGATGCACATGCACCATGGCTGCGAGTGCTGGGGCACCCTGGCAGAGGTGGTGTGTGGTGGTCTTGTGAGGAGGTTGGGTGAGGCAGCCAGGGAACAGAACCCATGCACTGGGCCGGGCACGCCTGCAGTGTGGGCAGAGGTGCAATGTGGCTGGCCTCCGGGGGCATGAGTGGGTGGGGTGCACCATGGAGCCTTATGGAGCTGAGTCACCCTGTGGTTCCAGGAAGCCTGGCCACATGACCTCCAAACAGAGGCAACTTGGCCTTTCTGCTGAATGTGAGCAAAATTAACACGGCTTCTGAAGCAAAAGGGAGTTCACAAGTTTCATTGAGCATCCCCCTTCAAGAACGGTCACCTTCTTTGGGGCACCTCCAGCATCAGCAGGGATGGTGCCAAGGGTCTTAGAATGAGAAGTCACATCAAGAGCTGAGACATCTCTGTCTGCAGACACTGGTGCTCCCCAAGAGTAGGGGAAATGGCTCAGAACCATGTTGTGGACACATTTGGACCACAGCTTGTGTGAATATCTTAGACTGAGGAAGAGATAAAGCTTACAGGCTTGAACAGACACAGAAACCACACACACACTCAGATGTCAGGCATGCACACTCAGTCCCTAGCACACTACACCCTGATACACCCAGACACACACCCAGAGAACACACCCACACCACCCATGTACTCACACCCACATCTCACACACACATACTCACACGCACAGACCCTTGCACTGCACACACCCTCAGCCTGGTAGACAGGCTGGGGATCAAGGGCCCCAGGCCTACATGAGACACAGGACAAGGGAAGGAAACACTGTATGTGCCCTGGGTCCTGCCCTGCTCCAGCCTCTACTTTCTCCTCCATGAAACAGGCATCCAGGGCAGACCAAATGGCTTAAGTGGAACCACAGGCTGTGCACGGGAGGAAGAGAGCATAGGGAAGGGGTGCAGGGCTCTGCCTGCAGACACTGCCCATGGCACAGCTCTCCGTGCCCCTGCCTTGGAGCCCACACTTCCTAGCCAAGGAGGACTACACAGAGCAGAGGGTCTCACTGCAAAAACCCAGGCTGCTGCTACAGAGTGGTCCTGCAGTGCCGCCTGCCGGCTGCATGGAGCCCCAGTGTGCCCCTGGGCCAGGCTCCCCAGACTCAGGACGGATTCAGGCAGCAGATGAGGGTACAGGCTGCCAGGGCATGAGATTAGCTGCTTGGGATGTTCAGAACACGACCCAACACTCGTGCCCAGGTAGGTCCGTTGGTTAGAACTTCGTCCCCATACACCAAGGCTTTGGGCTCCATCTCCAGTCAAGGCACATACAAGAGGCAACCAATAAATGAGTGGGACATTTTTTTGTCTCTCTCTCTCTCTCTCTGTGTGTAAAAGTCAATTGTTAACATAAGAAATCATTCAAACCTGTGAAGAATTTTTGTGAGTTTATTTAAGCCAAACTGTTGACAGTTGCGGTGAAGCAGAAACTCAAAAGATTGAAATAACGCTCAGGACACTGGCAGTTTTGCACCTTGCTTTATAGATTACCATCAAAGGGGGAGACTTAAGAGAGTTACATGAAATCCACTGGTGATAGATTAGATTAGGGAGGCAGAGAAAGCAAAGGGGGGGGGGGTTCTGGGATTGGATAAAAAGTAAAATGTTAGACACACACTTATTTTACACAGGTGGGTGCAGGATAGTTAACAGTCAACAGTTACCAAAATATCAATAACAAAATGAGAAGATTCCCAGTCTCTGCCCTGGTGCTTTGAGGGCCTGGAAAAAGGGGAAATTACTTCGTTTTGCAAAGGCCTTTGTTAATCAGATATGTTATCTCAGATGCATAAGACAACCCAGGCTTGTGAAAATTAACCTTTGTCCTGGAAAAACACTGCCCCAGGACATGGTTACCCACCATAAAGTGCTTATATTTAATTTCAGACCATCCTTTGTGGTTATTTTAGGTTTCTGAGTTTGCAGGCCTTCCCTGAGGTTGTCAGGTTTAGCATGTGGCCCCTTTTTGTCCACACAGTTAAAATAATAATAATATAAATAAAAAAAATTATAAATGACCCAACAATTCCTGTGCTAAGTAAGCCTCCAGAGGAGAGCAGTGTATTGCCTTGGCACTCCTTGGTTTCCAAGAGCTGCTTATTTCTATACCAGAAGCAGGAGATCTGACCCTCAACTTAATTTTTCCTGGCCCACAGAATGCAGATCGAGAGGTTATATTTCCACATTTGCTGACAGTCCAAAAACACACCTGGTGTCCAAAACCTTCACTGCTGCTGCCCCACAGACGTTCATCTGCTGATGTCCCTGAACTTGTGCCAGCTGTAATCCCAAGGTTGTCTGTCCTTTGTTTCAAGATTCATTCATGTGTTCGTGGTCCTCTCTAGGCCAGACACAGAGCTAGAGCCCAAAGGTGAAGTGACCTCAGGCTCTGAAAGGGGTCTGAGTCTCGCCTCACCAGGCCACTGCCCAGCACTCACAATCCTTGTTAAGGAGAAAGAATTCATCAGACGCTTGTTAGAAAGTGCAAGAAAGACTATTCAAGACTACAGCAATAGTGCAGAGTCTGATGTCAACTCCCAATACAGCAGGGAGGAGTGGGGCAGGTGAGTTTGAGAATGGAAAGCTGCTAAGAGGAACCTGGTTGGGTATCAAGGTGAAACTGGCCAACAGTGGGTCCAGGCTGCCTTTCTCCACTTGAGCCAATCAAGCAGTGAGGGTCGAATCATGTATGAGCATTTATTCTAATACTGCTGGCAAACGGGGAGAGCAGTAATGGCCATCCAAGAAAACCTGCTCTGATGCCCCCGCCCCGCCCCCCGCCTTGCACCAGCTGCTTGTTGGGGAGGACAAAGGCTACGGAGGAAAGCAGGGTCACAGGCATGGGAGCAGGCAAGGCAGGCTGGGGCTCACAGAGGGCTGGGGAAGGGCAGGCACCTCTGGGCCAGGTTACAGGCAACCAGGGCTGAGGCAGCAAAGGGCGAGTGTCTCGGGGATTCCATCGTTTTGGGAATGAGGTTAACCTTTCCATGATGATGGGCAGTTCTTGGAAAAGGAGACTGGACCGAAATCCGAGGTTAACTCCCAGGTCCCGGGGCGTACAACTCCCAGACAGGTTAGAAAGTGCTTTTCCTAACTAGAACAGAACAGTAAGCAGAACATGATTAATGTTTCTTATAACTATAGCTAACAATCATAGTCAACAGAGCATGATCAACATCTCTGCCCTTAACAAAGGGTGGGAAATTCTTTGCAAAACTGGGCTCAGTCCTAGTTCAGAAGAGGGCTCAAAGGAGCCTGATTGGTTTTTGGTCTGGGAAAGAGTCTTTGCCACCCTCCCAATGGCCCATTTTACAGGTAACAAATTGCAGTTCAGACAGGTCAAGGATGAATCCAAAGCCAGGAACCGACCCAGAGGCTAAGACTTAAGACTCAGGAAGAGCTGTATCTCCTCCCCTCTGTGCCTCAGCTGATGTCCCCTGCATCCCAGCCCCTGTGCCTTACTCTCTGGCTCACTGTTTCCCTCTCGCTGGCCTCTGCGCCTGTCTTCGGGCTCCTCTCTTGCATTCTCACAGCTCTGAGTCTGTCTCCCTTTCCGTGTTCACCAGACTCCGCGGAGCCCAGAACGGAGCTGCGAGTTAGGTGTGTGGCATTGCAGTGCGTGCACACTTACTTCCCACGTGCCCGTTTCTAAGGGCGATGAGCACTATGCTTCATCTTTACTCTTCCTTTAAAAAATACAAACACCACAAATAATTTGTCCCTGCTTCAATCTTCCCACAGGTGGCCTGAGATGAAGGTGCTGCAGGAGGAGGCTGAGCCCCACCAGTCTCTCTGCTGCAGAGAGGCTGTCAGCGAACAGTGGGGGAGTTTCCTGGAGGCCGCGGCTGAATCTGCACCCCGCCGCAGGTGAACAGCCCCCAGAGGATGGCCTCCAGCCCCCTCCTCAAGACCCAGAGGAAAGCCGAAGGTGTGCTCCAGGACCAGGCCGGTTTTTCCTGCTTGTCCTGTCTGGGCACCCCGGAGGCAGCCAGAATCCCAGTCCGCCAGCGCGCGGGGAGGAGGGGCAGGGAAAGGCGAGGCCCGGGAGGAACTTTTGGGGAGGCTGCGGGGCAGGGACACAGGGGCGGGGGGCACCAACAGCCCTCGCCCTGAGCTGGGGAGGGGCACGAACCAGGGAGCAGCAGAGCCCGCACCCGCCAGGGCGTCCCTGGGGGAGAAACGGACTCCAACCGAGCGCGGAGCCCTCCAGCGTCCGCAGACCTTCCGCACCGCGCCAGAAGCTGCCGGTGCGCTTCCGCTAGCGCTCCACAGCGGGGAGGGCGGGGCGGGCGGTCACCGTGGAGACTGGCGCGCGGCCTGATCGGCTGAGCCGCCTCCGGCCCCGCCCCGTCCGTTCAGCGCCTCCGCTGGGTTACACAGAGGCCGAGATTTCCCGGGGACTTTTGGGAAAAGGAAGTCGCTGAGAACGGAAGCGGAAGTGGCCCCCGGCATTCTGGGAGTCGTAGTTCGTCGTCCGGTAATCTGGGCGCTGGGACCCACCCGCCAGGGGTCGGTGTGTTGGCCGCCCGCGGCCGGGAGGGAGGGCTGGCTGGAGCCGCGTCTCACGGGAGGTCCGTCGGCCGGGACACGCGGCGCGGGGCTGCCGGCCCTGCTTCCCTCCCCCGGCTCCGGCCGGGAGCTGCGGGCGCCGCGAGCTGGAGCCTGGCGGGGAGCGCCCGGCCGCTTCGAGGGGCAGAGAGAGGCTGCGAGAGGAACCCCCGGGGAACTGGTTCCGAGGGACGTCTGCGCCGAGCGGGGGTGCCTGCTGTCGCGGCGCAGCCGAGGCGGAGGCCTGTGCTGAGGTGTCGGCTGAGAGACCCCGAGTTGGACTTGAAACAGTTGTTTTTGGAGGACCTGCGGAGTGCTCACGGTTATCCGGACGCTGTGACCCACACCTTCCCAGATGTGCCTCGTCCTAGCGCTTCCTGGGAGGTATTTGAGGGTGCAAACCTCTAAGGAAGGCAGCCAAGTGCTGACTTTCCCATTGAAGCATCAGCGTGGACATTTTCCATGTTGTGAACGCCTCAGATTCCCCGCACGGGGCAGCCTTCTGCTCCTGGCCCCGCGCGCACCCCGTTGGGCGGGGCCCAGAGCTGTTAGATGCGCAGCGCGGGGCCTCAAGGGGAGCCGGGGCCGGGGGGCGGGGACAGCGGCCGGCGGAGAAGGGCACCCGGGGCGCTTCTGATCTACCAGTGTCCAGTGAGGGATTCCCGAGGGGCCCCCTTTCGTGAGCACGCCCCAGACCCGACCCCGAGTGCAGGAGCGCACCCCCGGTCCCGGAACCAGGACCGACCTTACTGACTCGGGAGCAGAGCCGAGTCTTAAGCCTGTGTCCTTCAGCAGTGAATGCTGTAAGCTATGAAAGTGAGAACTCTGCCCAGCCCGGCGAGGCCTAGCGGTTGAGTATTGACCCAGGAGCTGGCAAACCTCGGTTCGATTCCGGGTCAGGGCACATTCCCGGGTTTCAGGCTCGATCCCGGGTTGGGGGCATGCAGGAGGCAGCTGATCAATGAATGTCTCATGTCTCTCTGTCTCTCTCTGTCTCTCTCTGTCTCTCTGTCTCTGTCTCTGTCTCTGTCTCTCTCTCTCTCCATTCCTGTCTCTGAAATCAGTAAAGATCTATTTAAAAAAGAGAGAAATTTATGTCAACAAAACAAAGATCCTAAGAGGTGTGTCCCCTGTCTAAAAGAACATTGCTTGTAAATGGCAGACCCAGGCTCAGATCAATTGTAGACACCAAAAGCTTAGGAGTTTCCTTGATCACAACTGCAATTGCACTCAAAGAACTGCAAGTTAGAAAAGGAGCGATTTTGGGCTAAGCAATTCAAAAGAACTTCCCTCCTGAGTGTCAGGGGACTAAACTAGGTGAGCAAAGAAAGGGCTTCTGGTTTTGTCACCACAACAGCCTAGCTTATTATTTATAAATTATCCCATGTTTTCTAGTACATTTTCTTCTAAAATGAAAAATGGCTTTGTTGCCATTTACTTAAGCAATGCAGAAAAGTAAAAGTTATTCAAAAGTGTGATAAGCTATGGACAATGTTTTAAAATCTCACATATTATTTGAAATTATATATTAAAAAATATGGACTTTATATTCTCTATGTCATTTTACAATAATTATTAAAAAGCAAAGTTTTTGTCAATTACTTTAATCAAATCTATAACCATGCCCCTTTAAGTTTTGTCATTTATAGACATTTTTTTACTCTAATACATTTATAAATAAATTGCATTTTTTTAAATCCTCACCTGAGGGTATTTTTTCCATTGCTTTTCAATGGAGAGTGGAAGGGGAAAGAGAGAGAGACATGGATTGGTTACTTCCCCCACGCACCCACCCCCGACTGGGGCCGGTGATTGAGCCTGCAACTGAGGCATGTGCTGTTGGCCGGAATTGAACCCAACCCTTCAGTCCACAGGCTGATGCTCTACCCACTGAGACAAACCTGCCAGTGCTAAATTACATCTTTTTAA